>NC_090253.1:52243828-52353828 GCF_037325665.1 Littorina saxatilis | reverse complement strand
GAGGATGGGCGGTACCTTGCTGTTCCGTAAAGCACCCACCGACAAAACTCGCCTATCGGTATTTTTGTAGATAAAGAGAGTATTATCTGACAGCATTTGAAGTGTCATTCTGTAGAATAAATCACGCTGATATTGTTGATTTAAATTTTTAATTTGTTTTGTCAATTTTTAGCTTGATATACAAAAAGGGTCCCTGCCTGAACGTTATAACATTTAACAGGTCACCTAGAATCCGCCCTGATTGGTCAAAAAGCCATATGGGGCCCTGATTTGGTAATAAAATCCGCTAAGGATACAGTGTGGCTCAGGCTTGACGCTGTGTGTTCATGTCATCAGACATATATCAACACGTGGGAGTTGCTTAGTGTACATAACATCAGGTAAGCGTGTGATCTTTCAAAATCATCTTCTTATGTAGACCAAATCTGTTTGTTGGTTGGTTATCATTTTCTACCGTCTCTTCCACAAATAGTGCTGTCCGATACCAATGGAAGTTTGTTTTCTTCTCAGTTCACATTGAGTACCATGCTTAAAACTATTTGCATTCATGTCTGTCACTGTAAAAACGAAGGTTCTAAAGTTCATTGCTTTCACATTCCTTACTTCAAATCTTGTATCAACTGTGTAACCGATCGAGACACGTTCGTAACAGTAAAACAAGTCGCGTAAGGCGAAAATACAATATTTAGTCAAGTAGCTGTCGAACTCACAGAATGAAACTGAACGCAACGCAACGCAGCAAGACCGTATACTCGTAGCATCGTCACTCCACCGCCCGTGGCAAAGGCAGTGCCCGTGGAATTCGTTTTAACTTTCTGAGCGTGTTTTTAATCCAAACATATCATATCTATATATTTTTTGAATCAGGAACCGACAAGGAATAAAATGAAAGTGTTTCTAAATTGATTTGGAAAAAAAAAATTTGATAATAATTTTTATATATTTAATTTTCAGAGCTTGTTTTTAATCCGAATATAACATATTTATATGTTTTTGGAATCAGCAAATGATGGAGAATAAGATAAACGTAAATTTGGATCGTTTTATAAATTTTTATTTTTTTTTACAATTTTCAGATTTTTAATGACCAAAGTCATTAATTAATTTTTAAGCCACCAAGCTGAAATGCAATACCGAACCCCGGGCTTCGTCGAAGATTACTTGACCAAAATTTCAACCAATTTGGTTGAAAAATGAGGGCGTGACAGTGCCGCCTCAACTTTCACGAAAAGCCGGATATGACGTCATCAAAGACATTTATCAAAAAAATGAAAAAAGCCTTCGGGGATTTCATACCCAGGAACTCTCATGCCAAATTTCATAAAGATCGGTCCAGTAGTTTAGTCTGAATCGCTCTACACACACACACAGACACACACACACACACACGCACACACACACACACACACACACACGCACATACACCACGACCCTCGTTTCGATTCCCCCTCGATGTTAAAATATTTAGTCAAAACTTGACTAAATATAATGAGGAATATCAACTAAGAAAGGTTCTACTTTCGGTTTCCGGGAAATGTGTTTTCGGTTCGCTTGAATCGATCATGTCTGTGAGATACTCAAGGTGATCGATCGCTAGACTTGCGGTGTGTGGCTGGTTGCTGTTCTCATTCTGCTTGCTGCAGTGTGTTTTTTATTGACCAGAGCCTCTTTTCTCTCCTGTGTGTAGAAAACCTATGTTGTGGTCTGGTTTTGATGAATACTTCATTCTGTTAAGATTAAAGGCAGAGTAAGCCTCCCGTAAACCATCACAGATACGGTCAGGCTTTTACACACAGTACAAACACCCTTTCATTTAAACACTCACCAATTGAGAACATCCTAGGTGCCCTCCGTAAAGAGCGAACAATTTTCAAAGAATTTATTTTTGCGTGGTTTATCTTACCCCTGAGCCATTGTGAACACGTGTGATCCAGTTTTCCTTTATCACAATGCAGTCGTCAGTTAGTCATGAATGCGACTCGATGTGAGCTTATCTACAATAGCACGTTTTTTATGCACGAAACAACGGCTGTGGTTCACAAGAACTCTAGCGATGGCTTTTGACTGTTGAGAGGAACGGCGATTTGCACTGATAAACCGTCTGCTACGACCCTTGCGTGACCCTGCTTCCGGGCTTTTCTTTTTTTTTTAAACTTTCACAACTTCGAATTGTTCTGATCTTGTCTTGATGAAAAACGAATTCTTTTATGATTAAAGAATGTTTGTGTAACAAGCTGTCAATTTATTATATAGATTTTAAAAGTTAGGTCTAGCGCAAAAACGAGGCGCCGTTGTTGTTAACGAACAAGTCTACGAAAATAAATTCTTTGAAAATGTCTCACGCTCGACAGAAAGCAGCCAGGATGTTCCCGTTCGGTGAGCGTTCAAATGGAAGTATGCTTGTACTGTATTTTGACGCTCGGGGAGCTCTGTGATGGTTTACGGGAGGCTTACTGTGCCTTTAACATAATTATTATTGTCAAGTTATTAATGTGTGAACTATACTACATGTCATAAAATACTATAATATGCGTTTGAATGTAGATAAGTACGATGTCAGATGAGGCCGTTTATTGTAAACACTACCTTATGTCAGATCAATCGGTTGAATATGGAAAGGGAATTTATGGATAGCCTTTCCAGTCATTTTACTGAAATTACAATAAACGGTCTCATTACAAACATCTGCACTTAAAGGTATCTGCTTTGCCTGTATGACAGGTACCCGGTAGTATAACAGAGTATAAGCGTATACATTTTAAACATATCTTCGTCAGTGCGTGACAGCTACCACAGTGTGTCAGTACCATGTTGTGTACAGCGCTGTCTGGCCTGTCAGTTTTATTCCAGATGTTTTATCGAGCGTTTCACACGGCTCTCGCATTCTTTGTGCAACAGGGCGGTCGGGTAGAAAACTAGTTGCTATCATATACGGTTGTATTCACTTCCTTTGTGGCAATTTGGTTTCAATTGAATGTGTTTGTTTTTCTTCACATGTCAGCATTCTTGAACATGAGAGTAGTTTGTTGATTGAAATGCCTGTCAAGAGTTGTCAAGAGACTGGCTGTATTCACTGAGTCCTTGGTGAGCAACTTGGTTTCGATTGGCATTGTTTTTTCTTGACATATCAGCATTCCTGAGAATGAAAGTAGTTTGTGATTGCAATGCTTGTTATCATGAGGCGGCAGGAGACTGGCAAATGCATCTCTCACTGTCAGTATTAGAGCGCTTACGTAGCCATCGTTCCTACCTGTCCGCTTTGATAAACACATATTCCATTTCTAGTCTTTCCTCTCCGGGAAAATAAACCTTCTTGTTTTTGTGTAATTCTATAGCAGTATGGGTCTGCATTTCGGAAGAAGACAAACACTTACCGTTCTTCCCGGTGCGCCCGGCAGTAACAACGACTTCCTCTGTGTTGCTGAGTGTTGTGTCTGGCAACAGTAACACTGCTCAACATGAGCTGCAACAACCGATGCTGACGTCGTCGTCGTCGTCGTTTTTGTTGTTGTGGTGGTGGTGGTGGTGGCTGTTGTTGTTGTTGTTGTTGCTGTTGCTGCTGTTGTTGTTGATGTTGTTGTTGTTGTTGTTGTTGTTGGTCTTGTTGCTGTTGCTGTTGTTATTGTTGAACTCTTTCTTGATTCGCTTAACCCGCCCTCTCATTGTTTTCCCTACAGAACGTAACCATGGCAACGGCAGCTGGTGCAAGCTCAGCGGACAGTGACACAGAATGCTCCGTGTGTCACGAGCTGTTCAAGAACCCCAAACTGCTGCCCTGTGCTCACGTCCTGTGTCGCCACTGTCTTCTCTCCTGGCTCGCCTCCAACCCCGAGGCCCTCTGTCCGCTCTGCAGGGGCGCAATCGCGGACCCCAAAGAGAAAAGCAAGACAAAGGGGTGGGAGGAGGTGGTGGACGCCTTACCGGATGACGTCGCCATGGCAGCTCTGGTGGAGAGTACACGTGTACTGAGCCAGGATCACGTGTGTGTAGGATGCAAGACAGCGGCAGTGTCCATCTGTCTCAACTGCAACGATATGATGTGCAAGTCCTGCGGTTGCCAACACACGAACTTTTCTGCGACACGTCATCATAAGGTGGAAGACCTGTCCAGCATGACAGCGGAAGAGCTAGCCGCCAGTCAGCCTGACCACTGCAGCGTGCACACCAGCAAACCCTGCGAGCTCTTCTGTCCCACCCACGGGGCCGCCATTTGCCACCTGTGTGCAAGCGCCAAGCACCGCGCATGCCCAGACCTGACGGAACTGGCGGAAGCGGCAGACAAGTCACGTGAAGAGCTGAGTCGAATGGTGACGTCACTGCTGACGGAAGAGCAGCAGATAGAAGAAGCCGTGGCTGCGTTGGAGCGCCACCTGGAGGCCACGGAGAAAGTGGTACAGGAAGCTGTTGCTGAGATTGACAGGACCTGCGACAAGTTAGAGAACTCCGTCAAGGAATGCAGGCGTCGTCTGAAGGAGATGACTCTCGATGCCAAGGCGAATGTCAAGGAAACAGTCTTAGCCGTCAAGATCACTTTACTGGATCATCGAGGCAGGCTGACGTCACACCGACGTGTTGCTGATCGCACCACCAGAGGGACGAACAATAGAGGGATGTGTGACGTCACTCGTGCTCTGAGGGACCGCGTGAAGAACATACTGGTCACTTGTGGTCAACGCCGAGCGGACTTGAAGTCGGTTTCCATGGTTACGCTTACCATTGACGCTGCAGCAGTGACCCGCATTGAGAAGGAACTGTCAGCACTGGGTCAGGTGAAGGTCAAGCCTGTCAGCATTGGTACACGTCAGGTAAGGAGGATCTTGTTCATGAATCAGTATGGCCAGCTTATTGACCTTCTTCACCAGTCTTGAGATCCCATTTGTAATGAGAATCTCCAGCTTGTCGATGAAGCATTTCAAAAAGAGTTTACTCGCTGTTATAGTCCACACTTATGCAAGGTCAGTCGGGTAATATCTTCACACATTCATGATTTCTCCAAATTGCGTGTCATTGTGTACGTACAATTACAGATATATATATATACAGGTCAAAGTGTGATATTTATTATCATAGTATTATAGCACTATGTTAAACTTGACACCACTCCTAAAAGCAACTCCTATCTTGATATAAATGTGTGAAAGCTTTGGTAGTTACATTGCGTTTCGATTGTACTTTATGCCTCCCCATCTTTCTGAATACATTTTGTTTAACCCATGTGTAACACTAACAGCTGAACTTTATTAGAGCAAGTACAATGATGAAAGGAGAGAGGGATAAAGAACAGGGGTGGCTGGATCAGAGCGTAGAGTATTGAAGCAGGGTGTCCGGACAAATGCATGTGTGCTCTGAATTTACTTGACTGGCATTTTACCGCGTCTGGTATTAATTATGTATACATTGATAGGCTTCCTTTTGAAACTTCGAGGTTGTCACGGTCGATTGGCGCCCGACCAACGTCTCATTGAGGTCCAACGGGGTGAAGCGACTTAGGGCGTCAATTAGGCTTTGGGAGAGCGTCAAACGACTATGACAAGTTAACGGAGAAGTTTCAAATGGAAGCCTGTCAATGTTATTGTCATTCAGTCTGTCATGTCACCGAACTTGATTACGCTTTCATGCGATTACAACAAGGGCGTATTACAACAAGGGCGTAATAATGATGTTCTGTTCACATACACCTTTCAGTTCATAAGTGACAGAGTGTCCTAGAGTCAGGTCCCGAGAAAAAAACATGTCTCGGTGTCACCAACCTATCACTCTGCTCCTGCTTAATTCTTTCACATAATATTGTTTTCATGTTTTTCATGATTGCTGCATGAACAGCAAACAATGTCTCCTCTCTCAAAAGATATTTTTTCGAATTTTCTCATATTGCCTAGAATAATTCATACATCAAGTTACGTAATGTAAGTAACGTCATCTCTTCGCATGAATCATTACCTCGGGTGTTTTTCAGCCTTCTGTCGCTCCCACTAAAAAAAGACCCTCACGGCTAACCGGCTCGCCCGCAGGTGTTCAGTGAGCAGATTTCTGGTGTTCAGCAGAGATTAACACCGATAATCTAACCAATCGCAGAAACTGTTACATTCAACCTCCAGCGTCATTGAATTACAATTAATATTAAAGGACAAATGTAAAGTACAGGTACACACAGAAATGAAAACCATCACCATGTTTGAAGGTACTTACTTTAGCCTTTTCTTCAATTACCGTTGAAGCGATACCTGGTGATGTTCTAATTCTATATTCTTACAACTGTCTACAGCAACAGGATTGGCGTTTTCACACAAACCACGGGAAGAACATTGTACTGAGCAACGACGGTCTGACAGCAGAGAAAGTGAAGGATTGGAACAAGGGTATTGTTGTTGCTGACCAGCCCATGGTGCCCAACGTGTTGTATGAGGTGTGTGTGTGTGTGTGTGTGTGTGTGTGTGTGTGTGTGCGTGTGTGTGTGTGTGTGTGTGTGTGTATGTGTGTGTGTGTGCACGCGCATGAACAGGCGTGAAGTGTCCAAACGTGCAAATGCACAAGCATGAAAGCACAATGTGACGTGACCAATACACCATTTTTATAACACCTGCAACAGTCAACACAAGGAGAAAACGTAACAGAATCCAATGTCAGTACTTTTATATCAATATTACGTCAGCTTACTGTCTTGATACACATTCATCAGTATTGTAAAGAAAACATATGTCGTACAGGTACAACTAGACACGGTGATGATTGGATCCATGCGCTACCTGCCGTGTGGAGTGGTGCTGACTGATCCCGATCACCTCAGTCTGCCTTACACAGCTTACAGTGGATGGGGCAGTGAGGCTGTTGTCATCAGTCATGCTGTGAACAACCGTGGTCACGAGGTAAGATCACTTACACATGCCTCTGCTGGCATTTTTGAACAATACTCTCCTAGATTTATTCTGATTAAATAATTGCCATGTTCAATGATTTCTCTACTTTCGTTTGGTACGTATCCATCCCGTTTGAAGACATTTCATGATACAGAGGGTTTTTTCTTTCTAATACGTATATATTTTAAAAATATATTGTGTTATCCATTTAGATACAGATCGACGTTCTAATATGATCGGTGTACGAGCGCATCCATTCGAGCACTGCCTTTGTTTTTTTTATTTGTTTTTTTTTAATTCTCTTTTGGTGAATTTTTTTTTTTTTACATACATATAATTCTGTACATTACTGGACATCACTTAACCAAAAGGACAGATCCATATAACCGAAAAAACACTTGAACAATTACAACATACATGGGGTGGGAGGATGGGTGGGGGGGGGGGGGATGTTCAGAGCTTGGTGGTCGCAGTATCAGAAGGTTTTGAGAAAAAAAAAAAAAAAAAAAAACACACACAGACACAGACACACACACACACACACACACACACACACGCACACACACACAGACACACTCACACACCCACACACACACGCACTGACACACATACATACACACACACACACAAACACACACACACATACACACACGCACACACACATACATACACACACACGCACACACACACGCACACATACATACACCCACACATACACACACATATGCACCCACACACACATACATATATATACACACACACATACATACACACACACGCACATACACACATACATCCACACACTCTCAAACACACACACATACGCACACACACACACACATACACACACACACACTAACACTAACACACACACACATTGAACCAGCATGATGTCAACAGGATAAAAAGAACCTGAACGACGCAACATGGGACCTGTCGGAGGGAACACGTGTGGGAGTGATGATGACGACCAAGGCAGAGCTCCACCTGTGGGTCAACGGCAGTGATCGGGGAGTCATCGCCACCACTGTTCCCACGCCCTGCTTTGCTTTCTTTGAACTGTATTACTGGTATAAACAGGTGTGTATCTGGCCATGAACAAGCTTTTACGCATCGCTCCTCCCCCTGCACCTCCCCCTATCTCTCTATCCCTCTCACTGTCAGCCCTGTTTTAGGGGTATGTGTTTGTGTGTTTGTGTGTGTGTGTGTGTGTGTGTGTGTACGTGTGTGTATGTGTGTGTGTGTGTGTGTGTGTGTGTACGTGTGTGTATGTGTGTGTGTATGTGTGTGTGTGTGTGTGTGTGTACGTGTGTGTGTGTGTGTGTGTGTGTGTGTGTGTGTGTGTGTGAGTGAGTGAGTGAGTGTGTGTGTGTGTGTGTGTGTTTGTGTGTTTGTGTGTGTGTGGTGTGTGTGTGTTTCTTCGTTTGTTTGCGTGTGCTGTTATAAACGTGTGTGTATACAAGTAGCTATATGTCTGAGAGGATGTTGATTATAAGCAACAATATCAGTGCGTATAAGGTTGCTTACTTCATTCCAACGCCTATTTTTTCAGGCATCCGTTCTTCCCCCAAGACACGTGGACTGAAGGAGAACACAGAGATCAGCAATACACAGCCTGGTGTAGGGGACGCGCCCAGAAGAAGGACGACTTTATTTGCATTGCTTATAACTAGCTTGTTTTCAAGCGAAGAAGTTTCATGTTGAGCTTGGTAGTTTTTCTCAATAAAAGTTTACCGTTAGGCATGATTAGGGCGTCACAGTGGAAAACACTAGTAATTGTGACACATGGGTTCTTGAGCATGTGTCAGTATTGACTCGCCGGTTTCCGAGTTCCTACCTTCATATGTGTGCACTGCACGTTCTGTCGATCTCACTGTTCGAGGTTAGTTCAGTTGATAAGTGACCTAACGCTCCCGTTAACTTTGTATCTGTTTGGAAAAGAAACTCAAGTAGCATGCATTTGAAGTTTGACCAACATCATGTTTGCAGTCCAGCTCCGAAATGCATTGACATGATTTCCCTTCCAAGAACTCGAAACGATTTTTGGAGATTTTTGAAGATATAGTTCGGGACGAGGACGTTCTATGGGTGGTTATTTATATAATGGTAGGCAAGCGGTTAAAAACGGGCGTCGACAGAATAAAAGGAGGTCAATCATATACCTATGGTCGCACTCAAAAGCAGGCAGAACATGCAGTGTCTGTGACTACCTAAGATGGAGGTTCAGTCAACCCGGCAATACGTACGACAGTCACAGTGTTCAATTACATCGTGCGTCTTCGTTTCTCGACCAGTACTCTTGATGTTGATTCCTGTGACTCTGCACTTTCCTTTGATATAGCAGGCTGTCTGTGTGTAACTAGATCAAACACGTAATAATCGCTAATGAATGAAGTAATTAGTTTTCCTTCTTCTGATTTGGGTACATACTGTGACGACTAATTGTAACCTGGCAGTGAGGAGGGTATGACCGCAACACTGAGTTGGTCAACATCCGTATCTACCCGTGTTCGCATGTTTGGTTGTGATTGTCTGCTGGAGGAAATTGATATCAGCAAAATAGTATTCATGGCCGCCATTTCCATTTCCTATTTAATTAAAATATCCACTTTTTCTAGCAGATAATCAAAACCAAACAGGAACACGGGTACACACAGACTAACTGTTGCGGTGATACCCTCTGACTGCCAAGTACCAATTAGTCACAGTATGTACCTCAATCGGAACAAAACTAATTACTTCATTCATTAGCGACTCTCACGTGTTCGATCCCGTTTTGCAAAGTGAGCTTGATATCAGAGGAAATAGCAGAGTCTTAGGGACACAACGGTACCAGCATCCAGCGAATTAGTCAAGGAACAAAGTCGCACCAAGTATTTGAAAAATGTGACTTCCGTACGTATTAGTTGACTTAACTTCCATCAGGCGTTTGTTCTTGAACAGCCATTTGGTTGTCTCTGTAAAGACAAAATGTGGTGGGTGGGGAGGGGGGTTGGAGTATGCAACTCCAAAAAAGCCAGATTACACCACTGTGAAAACTGTACACAATGAGCACGAGGATGCATGCGGATGGTCAATTGGCTCCCCTAATGACTGGGGGAGATAATTCTGAGCTGCAGGCATACATACATTATCGGAATATTTTCTATGCAGAGTTGTTGTCTCCCACAGAACAGTCGCTAACGTCATACCAAGCATACACCAGATTAAAACTAACATTTCGGAAATCTGGGTTCTACACTTTACTATACCAAGCAAACAGCAGATTGAAACTAAACTATGCATTACAATTACTTTTGTTCTGAAAACCTATCTGCACACTTTAAAACAAGATGCTAGGTTAACTGTGTTTACGTAGTTTTTGTGTGGTTGAATTTATTTACGATTTATTTTATTTACGATTTTATTTTATTTATTTACGAGAATTTATATCGCGCACATATCTCACCACACAAGGCAACTCAAGGCGTATGTTACCTATTGTGATTATTTTTCATTTATAAAAACACACACCACTTATGCGCTTTGTTGTTGTGGTGTGTGCGTGTGTGTGTGTGTGTGTGTGTGTGTGTGTGTGTGTGTGTGTGCGTGCGTGCGTGCATGCGTGTGTGTGTGTGTGTGTGTGTGTGTGTGTGTGTGTGTGTGTATGTGTGAGCTCTCCATATACCTGTACAGTAACGACAAAAAGCATAATACTTTGTAAATTCTATCGCCAAGAAAGCATGGGTAGTAAATTACGTCGGTAGTCAATTCTGGCGATGAAAAATTAACTAGTATTATTGTTTGTTTGTTAATGTGAGCATTATATGGTTTAACAGTGTAATGTTTTGCAATGTTTGACACTAAAAGGTAAAACAGTATGTAATATACATTCTGGGGTTTAAGCTTAAAATGTAAAAAAAAATAAAAAAAGGTGGGGCACTGTTGAATTTGATACCAAAAAATCAAAAGTAATGGTTCTGTATGGATCCTAACTGACACTACTAAAAATATCAAAAATGCGATCGCCAACACACACACACACACACACACACACACACACACACACACACACACACACACACGCACGCACGCACGCACGCACACATTCACACACATACACACATGCATATCAAGACAAATGTTTTATTATTTTCTCACGACTTTGATTAAAAGAAATATGTTCTGTTCACACACTTGTGATTATGAGCAATGTGTTGGTTATAACTCCTGTTTGACATATGTATGGTTATTATTGACGAAGCGCTGTGTCTCATTAATACATTTGTTGTTGTTGTTTTATTCTAATTATTTCCTTTCTAATTCATGTAACCCATGGTGTTTTTTTAGAATAAACTTTTGCCTTGCCTTGCCTTGTTTGGTCTAATGAGAGCGAATTAGATAGACGTTCAGCACAATTAAATAAAGAAAATATCCACGACTGGTTTATATTAAGGGCCAAGGCTAGGTGTGTGTGTGTGTGTGTGTGTGTGTGTGTGTGTGTGTGTGTGTGTGTGTGTGTGCGTGGGGGTGAGCGTGCGTGTGTGTGTGTGTGTGTGTGCGCGCGCGCGCGCGTGTGTGTGTGTGTGTGTGTGTGTGTGTGTGTGTGTGTGTGTTTACATGTGTTTTTGTTGTCGTTATACAAGTTGCAAACACGTTTGCTTTGTAGATAGACGTAACCCCGTTAACAGAAAAAATGTTCTCATATCGGTAATTTCGAGCTGGAAACCAAAACAGGAAGTGTATTGTGCGACTTTGAATGTTTTGTTTCTTAAACGACATCAAATCTATACACGCATGGAAGAATGTCACCATGACGTTTGAAGTCGTGCCGCGCAACACTCGATCAAACACAGTGCAGCCTTCAACAACAAAATAGTGAAATAATCACCACAGCCAAGGGAGGTAACATACACTGCAGAAAGTATGCAGAGCGCTGGGGAAAACACACTGTACATCAGCGTGAAATGAAATCAATATTCTCAGTGCTTGCCCAAGACTGGTGAATTGTGTGACTTTTTATTTTTCAATTTTTTTTTTATAAATTGTTTGTTCTCCTGTAATCTTAATGTCCGCAATGTGGACACTAACACAGAACCATTCCTGATTACTTCGAACACACACACACACACACACACACACACACACACACACACACACACACACACACACACACACACACACATACACACACACTCACACACACACACACACACACTAGGACTACTTAAAACATACAACAACAAAAATCCAGAACCTAATTCCATTCGTTGTGTTCATATTGTTGAATATTACATTTCCGAATATCATGGTTGCTTAACTGTTTGGCACGAGTACAAATTCAATATCAATTAAGCGCCTGTCGTATTCCTCACACTCGCGTGACCCGGCCAGCTGTCGGACACGCTCGCACTGCGCTGTGTTGAAGGCATAACACTACGAGGACACAGTGTGGCTCAGGCTTGACGCTGTGTGTTCATGTCATCAGACATATATCAACACGTGGGAGTTGCTTAGTGTACATAACATCAGGTAAGCGTGTGATCTTTCAAAATCATCTTCTTATGTAGACCAAATCTGTTTGTTGGTTGGTTATCATTTTCTACCGTCTCTTCCACAAATAGTGCTGTCCGATACCAATGGAAGTTTGTTTTCTTCTCAGTTCACATTGAGTACCATGCTTAAAACTATTTGCATTCATGTCTGTCACTGTAAAAACGAAGGTTCTAAAGTTCATTGCTTTCACATTCCTTACTTCAAATCTTGTATCAACTGTGTAACCGATCGAGACACGTTCGTAACAGTAAAATGAGGAATATCAACTAAGAAAGTTTCTACTTTCGGTTTCCGGGAAATGTGTTTTCGGTTCGCTTGAATCGATCATGGCTGTGAGATACTCAAGGTGATCGATCGCTAGACTTGCGGTGTGTGGCTGGTTGCTGTTCTCATTCTGCTTGCTGCAGTGTGTTTTGTATTGACCAGAGCCTCTTTTCTCTCCTGTGTGTAGAAAACCTATGTTGTGGTCTGGTTTTGATGAATACTTCATTCTGTTAAGTTTAAAGGCAGAGTAAGCCTCCCGTAAACCATCACAGATACGGTCAGGCTTTTACACACAGTACAAACACCCTTTCATTTAAACACTCACCAATTGAGAACATCCTAGGTGCCCTCCGTAAAGAGCGAACAATTTTCAAAGAATTTATTTTTGCGTGGTTTATCTTACCCCTGAGCCATCGTGAACCCGTGTGATCCAGTTTTCCTTTTTCACAATGCAGTCGTCAGTTAGTCATGAATGCGACTCGATGTGAGCTTATCTACAATAGCACGTTTTTTATGCACGAAACAACGGCTGTGGTTCACAAGAACTCTAGCGATGGTTTTTGACTGTTGAGAGGAACGGCGATTTGCACTGATAAACCGTCTGCTACGACCCTTGAGTGACCCTGCTTCCGGGCTTTTCTTTTTTTTAAACTTTCACAACTTCGAATTGTTCTGATCTTGTCTTGATGAAAAACGAATTCTTTTATGATTAAAGAATGTTTGTGTAACAAGCTGTCAATTTATTATATAGATTTTAAAAGTTAGGTCTAGCGCAAAAACGAGGCGCCGTTGTTGTTAACGAACAAGTCTACGAAAATAAATTCTTTGAAAATGTCTCACGCTCGACAGAAAGCAGCCAGGATGTTCCCGTTCGGTGAGCGTTCAAATGGAAGTATGCTTGAACTGTATTTAGACGCTCGGGGAGCTCTGTGATGGTTTACGGGAGGCTTACTGTGCCTTTAACATAATTATTATTGTCAAGTTATTAATGTGTGAACTATACTACATGTCATAAAATACTATAATATGCGTTTGAATGTAGATATGTACGATGTCAGATGAGGCCGTTTATTGTAAACACTACCTTATGTCAGATCCATCTGTTGAATATGGAAGGGGAATTAATGGATAGCCTTTCCAGTTTTTTTACTGAAATTACAATAAACGGTCTCATTACAAACATCTGCACTTAAAGGTATCTGCTTTGCCTGTATGACAGGTACCCGGTAGTATAACAGAGTATAAGCGTATACATTTTAAACATATATTCGTCAGTGCGTGACAGCTACCACAGTGTGTCAGTAACATGTTGTGTATAGCGCTGTCTGGCCTGTCTGTTTTAGTCTAAATGTGTTATCGAGCGTTTCACACGGCTCTCGCATTCTTTGTGCAACAAGGTGGTTGGGTTGAAAACTAGTTGCTATCATATACGGTTGTATTCACTTCCTTTATAGCAATTTGGTTTCAATTGAATGTGTTTGTTTTTCTTCACATGTCAGCATTCTTGAACATGAGAGTAGTTTGTTGATTGAAATGCCTGTCAAGAGTTGTCAAGAGACTGGCTGTATTCACTGAGTCCTTGGTGAGCAACTTGGTTTCGATTGGCATTGTTTTTTCTTGACATATCAGCATTCCTGAGAATGAAAGTAGTTTGTGATTGCAATGCTTGTTATGAGGCGGCGGAAGACTCGAAGATACATCTCTCACTGTCAGTATTAGAGCGCTTACGTACGTTCATACCCGTCTTTGATTAACATATATATATATTCTATTTCTAGTCTTTCCTCTCCGGGAAAATAAACCTTGTTTTTGTGTAATTCTTATATAGCACTATGGGTCTGCATTTCGGAAGAAGACAAACACTTACCGTTCTTCCCGGTGCGCCCGGCAGTAACAACGACTTCCTCTGTGTTGCTGAGTGTTGTGTCTGGCAACAGTAACACTGCTCAACATGAGCTGCAACAACCGATGCTGACGTCGTCGTCGTCGTTGTTGTTGTTGTTGTTGTCGTTGGTGGTGTTGTTGTTGTTGTTGTTGTTGTTGGTTGTGGTGGTGATGGAGGTGGTTGTTGTTGTTGTTGTTGTTGTTGGTGGTGGTGGTGGTGGTGTTGTTGTGGCTGTTGTGGCTGTTGTTTTTGTTCTTGTTATTGTCGTTGTTGCTGCTGTTGTTGTTGTGCTAAAACTATTCCTTCTTATCGCTTTTTATTCATCTCTGTTCAAGACTTACTCGTAACCATGGCAACGGCAGCTTGTACAAGCTCAGCGGACAGTGACACAGAATGCTCCGTGTGTCACGAGCTGTTCAAGAACCCCAAACTGCTGCCCTGTGCTCACGTCCTGTGTCGCCACTGTCTTCTCTCCTGGCTCGCCTCCAACCCCGAGGCCCTCTGTCCGCTTTGCAGGGGCGCCATCGCGGACCCCAAAGAGAAAAGCAAGACGAAGGAATGGGAGAAGGTGATGAACGCCTTACCGGATCACGTCGCCATGGCAGCGCTAGTGGAGAGTACACGTGTACTGAGCCAGGACCACGTGTGTGTTGTGTGTCAGTCAGCCGCCGTGTCCATCTGTCTGACCTGCAACGACATGATGTGTAAACCCTGCGGGCAGACACACATCAAATACTCCGTGACCCGTGACCACAAGGTGGAAGACCTGTCCAGCATGACAGCGGAAGAGCTAGCCGCCAGTCAGCCTGACCACTGCAGCGTGCACACCAGCAAGCCCTGCGAGCTCTTCTGTCCCACTCACGGGGCCGCCATTTGCCACCTGTGTGCCAACGCCAAGCACCGCGCATGCCCAGACCTAACGGAACTGGCGGAAACGGCAGACAAGTCACGTGAAGAGCTTTGTCAGATGGTGACGTCACTGCTGACGGAAGAGCAGCAGCTGGAAGAAGCTGTGGCAGCGTTGGAGCGCCACCTGGAGGCCACAGAGAAAGTGGTGCAAGAAGCTGTGGCTGAGATCGACAGAACCTGCGACCAGTTGGAGAACTCTGTCAAGGAATGCAGGCGTCGTCTGAAGAAGATGACGCTAGACGCCAAGGCCAAGGTGAAGGACACAGTCTTAGCCGTCAAGGTCACCTTGTTGGATCATCGAGGCAGGCTGACGTCACACCGACGTGTTGCTGATCGCACCACCAGAGGGGCCACCAATAAAGTAATGTGTGACGTGACTCGTGCTTTGAGGAATCGTGTGAAGGACATACTGGTCACTTGTGGTCAACTCTCAGTGAACTGGACATCGGTTTCCATGGTTACGCTGACCATTGACGCTGCAGCAGTGGCCCGCATTAAGAAGGAACTGTCGGCACTGGGTCAGGTGAAGGTCAAGCCTGTCAGCATCTGTACACGTCATGTAAGGATGATCTCATCCATCAGTACACGTCAGGTAAGGATGATCTCATTCATCAGTACATGTCAGGTAAGGATGATCTCATTCATCAGCACACGTCAGGTAAGAATGATATTTTTCATCAGTACACGTCAGGTAAGGATGATCTCATTCATCAGTACACGTCAGGTGAGGACAACCTTTTTCATCAGGACACGTCAGGTAAGGATGATATTATTCATCAGTACACGTCAGGTAAGGATGATATTATTCATCAGCACACGTCAGGTAAGGATGATATTTTTCATCAGTTCACGTCAGGTAAGGATGATCTCATTCATCAGTACACGTCAGGAAAGGATGATATCATTCATCAGTACACGTCAGGTAAGGATGATATCTGTCGTCAGTACACGTCAGGTAAGGTAGATATTATTCATCAGTACACGTCAGGTAAGGTAGATATTATTCATCAGTACACGTCAGGTAAGTTAGATATTATTCATCGGTACACGTCGGTTTTTACACCCCCGGTATAGGGGTGTGTATAGGTTTCACTCGATGTGTTTGTGTTCGCAAGTAGATCTCAAGAATGAACGGACCGATCGTCACCAAACTTGGTGAACAGGTTCTATACATTCCTGAGACGGTCCTTACAAAAATTGGGACCAGTCAAACACACGGTTAGGGAGTTATTGGTGGATTAAAATTATACAAGGCCTGGTATAGACGGACACCCCCGTTGGTCAAAGGGAAATAACCATTCTCACTGCCACCAACTGAGAAGGTTATTTCCCTTTGACGGGGGTGTAGTTCCTATCGGAGGAATTTCTTGTTAAATTCGACACTAGCCTTGAGATCCGAACACTTTTCACAATAAACTACAGCTTGTTGATGATGTATTTTAAACAGCGTTTACTTATTTTAAACATTCAGATATGGTCAATCGAGTGATCTCTTCACAAATTATTATGTTTAACTGGAATGCTTTGTGATTGCGTACGATCCACATAGATCAAAGAAGTGTAACCTAAGCAGCTGAACATTATCATACGAAAAAAACATGGTGAAAGAGAGCACAGGAATTGTTAGAGAGTGTCAGGATACTTGTGAATGTGAATACTTACTTTCCATCAAGTAGACAAAATGCGAACAGATGCACGCATTATGAAAAAAAATAAGGGTTTAAAGAAACTCATTTTAGTAGAATAATTGTTTCCCCTTCTTATGTGTTTAATTGTTGCCTTTTCTTCAGTTAATGTTAAGGCTGGTATTTTTTGGGTTTTTTCCTCAAATTTTCAGCAACTATCTTAATCCCTTACAGTTGCGGGAATGGCGTTTACACACAAACCACGGGAAGAACATTGTACTGAGGAACGACGGTCTGACAGCAAAGAGAGTGAGGGGATGGACAAATGGGATTGTTGTTGCTGACCAGCCCATGGTGCCCGACGTGTTGTATGAGGTGTGTGTGTGTGTGTGTGGGGGGGGTTTGTGTATATATGTGTGTGTGTGTGTGTGTGTGTGTGTGTGTGTGTGTGTATGTCTGTGTGTGTGTGTGTGTGTGTGTGCGTGCGTGTACTGAACAACGGCGATCTGACACCAAAGGGAGTTAAGGGATTCAAGGATGGAATTGTTGTTGCTGACCAGCCCATGGTTCCTGACGTGTTGTATGAGGTGTATGAGGGTGTGGGTGTGTGTGTGTGTGTGTGTGTGTGTCTGTCTGTCTGTATATATGTGTGTGGGTGGGTGGGTGGGTGTGTGTGTGCGTGTGCGTGCGTACGCGTACGTGCGTGCGCGTGCGTGCGTGCGTGTGTGTGTGTGTGTGTGTGTGTGCGTGTGTGTGTGTTTGTGTTTGTTTGTGTGCACCCGTGAACAGGCATAAAGTGTCCAAACGTGCAAATGCACAAACATCAAAGCACAATGTGACGTGACCAATACACCATTTGTATAACACCTGCAGCAGTCAACACAAGGAGAAAACGCAACAGAATCCAATGTCAGTACTTGTATATCAATATTACGTCAGCTTACTGTTTTTATTCTCATTCATCAGCATTGTAAAGAAAACATCTGTCGTACAGGTACAACTAGAAAAGGTGAACAAGGAATATATTAATTACTACCTGCCGTGCGGAGTGGTGCTGACTGATCCCGATCACCTCAGTCTGCCTGACACAGCTTTCCATGGATGGGGCAGTGAGGCTGTTGTCATCAGTGGTGCTGTGTACAACCGTGGTCACATGGTAAGATCACTTACACATGCCTTTGCTGGCACTTTTGAACAATACTCTCCTAGATTTATTCCGATCAAATAATGCCATGTACAATGATTTCTTTACTTTCGTTTGGTACGTATCCATCCCGTTTGAAGACATTTCGTGATACAGAGTTTTTTTCTTTCCAATACGTATATATTTAAACATATATTTTGTTATTCAATTAGATTCAAATCCCTGTTCTAATTGTCAGTGTACGAGCGCATCCATTCGAGCACTCACTTACGCAACTTTCCAGTTATCATTTAGACCCAGACACACACAGACACAAACACACACAGACACACACACACACACACACACACACACACACACATAAACACACACGTACACACACACACACACACACACACACACACACACACACACACATACATAAACACACACGTACACACACACACACACACACACACACACATGTACACACACACACACACACACACGCACACACACACACACACACACACTCTGACACTGTGACTGACTCATCAAAACAACATGATGTCAACAGGAGAACAACAACTTGAACAAAGCAAATTATGACCTGTGGGAGGGAACACGTGTGGGAGTGATGGTGACGACCAAGGCAGATCTCCACCTGTGGGTCAACGGTAGTGATCGGGGAGTCATCGCCACCACTGTTCCCACGCCCTGCTTTGCTTTCTTTGAACTGTTTGGCAGGTATGCAAAGGTGTGTATCTGGCCATGGACAAGCTGTTACGCATCGCTCCTCCCCCCGCACCTCCCCCTATCTCTCTATCTCTCTCACTGTCTGCCCTGTTTTAGGGTGTGTGTGTGTGTATGTGTATGTGTGTGTGTGTTTGTGTACGTGTGTGTGCATGTGTGTGTTTGTGTGTGTGTATGTGTGTGTGTGTGTGTGTGTTTGTTTGTTTGTTTGTTTGTTTGTGCGTGTGTTGTTATACAAGTGTGTGTTCTCTATTAAGTATACAAGTAGCTACGTCTCTGTCTGTCGCTAGATCTGTCTGTCGCTAGATCTGTCTGCCGCTAGATCTGTCTGTCGCTAGATCTGTCTGTCGCTAGATCTGTCTGTCGCTAGATCTGTCTGTCGCTAGATCTGTCAGAGAATGTTGATTGTGAGCGACAATATCAATGTTTATTTTGCTCTCTTACTGCATTCCAACGCGCTTTTTTGTCAGGCATCCGTTCTTCCCCCAAGACACCTGGACTGAAGGGTAACATAGATATCATCAATACACTACCTGGTGTAGGGGACGCGCCCTGAAGAAGGACGACTTTAATGTTCCATATTGATAAGTGGCTTGTTTTTTTGCAAAGCAGATTCATGTTGTGCTTGATAGTTGGTCTCTCTTTAGTTTACCGTGTCTATGAATTTCATTATATATTTCAGTGTATTTGTTTTGAACATTAAATTTTAAGGACAATGTTGTTACCAGTGTATTTTTTGAGAAAGTGAAATATAAACATTTATTTGAAATAACAAAAAAAGCGAATGTTATTGAACTTGTTGTATATAATTATATATATATTTTAATTATTTTCTCACGACTTTTATCATAAGTCCTGTTTACACATGTGTGATTATAATCTATCCTGACAGATGTTTATACAATTTTGCATGTGAATTCTTTAAAATTATTCCCCGAGTTTGTTTTTCAATTTCTGTTTCATAGATGTCCGGCTTTTTACAAATGTTGAGACGGCATCTTCACGACCTTATGCTTTAAGCAAATTGAGAGAATTAGTGGTCACAAATATCTTCGACTCTGTACGAATTATGGCATTGGGTAATGTTTATTGTTTGCCTTGTAAATTAAAAGCTCACAATCTGGTAGTATTATTGAATTATTGTTGGGTATACCTTACTTTAATGAAACAAACGGATTTTTTCTTGTGAAAATAGTTGACGGATTAAGCTCCAAAATTAAGCATAATTAATTGTTTTCGTCATTTGATCTCGGAAAATGACTGCCATGCTTGTCTCCCTTTAGAAAAACGCATATAATATTACAGTACTATCGACCAGGCGTGAAAGGCAGTAAGTAAGTAAGTATCGACAAAGTTATCTCCCTTTATTCGTGTCCCGTTGTTTTCCTTCAAAAACCCATGTGAATTAAAGTTATGCTTACAAGAGCAGGTTCTGAAAAATCAGAGGCTTAGGTTGTAGTAGAAAAGCATTCCTGATTTTAAACACCTTAGTTCAACATAACCTGGGCTTTTAGCTCAGAAACGTAAACATCTAATTAGTGTGTTCCACTTCATTATTTCAAACTGGTTGCATTGCACTCTCTATCTTCATCTCAATCTGAAGAGGGAAGCACATGTTGTGTTTGGATTAAAAGCAAGCTAAATAAAATCAAGAAAATATGTATTATGCAAAGTGTGTGTGTGTGTGTGTGTGTGTGTGTGTGTGTGTGTGTGTGTGTGTGTGGGTGTGTGTGTGTGAGTGTGTGTGTGTTTGTGTGCGTACGTGTATGCGTGCGTGCGTGTATATGTGTGTGTGTTTCATTGTGTGTATGTGTGTGTGTGTGTGTGTCACTGTGTGTGTGTGTGTGTGTGTGTGTGGGGGGGGGTGTCACTGTGTGTGTGTGTGTGTGTGTGTGTGTGTGTGTGTTTGTGTGTTTGTGTGTGTGTGTTTGTATGTGTGTGTGTGTATGCAGCCTGGTCAGAAAACTAATACCTGTGTGTTTCTATGACAACAGCAACAACAACAACAACAACAACACAACCACAACAACAACAACAACAGAACAAACACATTGGGGGTGTCTGAGATTCTTTATAGCGTGTAAATGCATGCTCTTTGAAAAATCCTCTTCGCTGTCATTTAAAAAGCGCCTATTGATGACATACAGTCGTGTGACTAGACACACTTGCACTGTGCTGTGATAAAGGCACAACTTTACGGGACACACTGCGACTCAGTCATGACACCACATATACACATGATGAAACAAGTCAGCGCTATTCAATGCTCCGCACTGAAGCAGCATTTTAATTATGATCTTAGCATGAGTTCTGTATTACTTATATTATTCATTATTGTTATTACAACATGTGTGTGATGGTCTGTGCAAAGTCATCTTCTTAACTTTAAAAGCAAGCCACAACAAAGCAGTGCTCTTTAAAAATAACTCTCATCTCGATAATTTTGAAAGCAAGCGCCTGTTTGAAGACATTCGGTGACACAGCCTTTTTTTGTTGGCACCATGTTTATCGGCTGAATAGTGACGGCATAATTTAACGAGGACACACTGGGATCAAGTCTTGATAGTGTGTCTCAACAGACATAGCAACGCGGGAAGACAGAACTGGGTAGTGTTCATCATAGCAGGTAAGTTTGTGACATGTAAACATCAACACGATCTTCGTTTATTGAGCGACTTGTTTTTTGGACGTGTGAAATGAAAGAATGGGGACTGGCCTTTAGCAGGTAAGTGTGTGATGTTTCCAAATTATCTTCGTATATTCAGCTCCTTGTTGCTTGGACGTGTTGACATGAAAGATGAAAGAATGGGGACTGGCCTTTAGCAGGTAAGTGTGTGATTTTTTCCAAGTCTTCTTCGTATAATGTATGAGCACTCTCGTTGCTTGGACGTGTTGAAATGAAAGATGAAAGAATGGGGACTGGCCTTTAACAGGTAAGTGTGTGATTTTTCCAAATCTTCTTCGAATATGAGCGCTCTCGTTGCTTGGACGTGTTAAATGAAAAAACGCAGTAACAATCAACACGGACAAGGAGTAGAAGCTCGTAACGATACTACTTTTGGTTTCCAGGAAATGCGATTTCTGTTTGCTTTAATCGATCCTGGCTGTCAGACACTGAGGGCTCTAGTGAGACTTGTTGTGCTGTGTTTTGTGTTGTACCGGGTCTTACCTTTTCATTGCTTCGTGGTTGAGTTGTGCTGACACCTTTGATTTGTTGAGAGTATTAATTATCTATGACAAATGAAACTAGTGTTTAACGGCTGTGAGAGTACTGGCATGATTCCTTACAACATATATCTGTGTGTGTACTGTATTTATGTGTGTGTGTGTGTGTGTGTGTGTGTGTGTGTGTCTGTGTCTGTGTATGTGTTTGTGTATGTGGGGGCGTGTGTGTGTTTGTGTGTGTGTGTGTTTGTGTATGTGTGTGCATGTGTGTGTGTGTGTGTGTGTGTGTGTGTGTGTGTGTGTGTAGTTCATTGGTCACGTTTTGACATGGATGTGGATGCAAGTATCTTGCTGATAACGTTCTGAGCAAAAGGCAGTCAGGGATAGTGCATCATTGTGAATATTTCCTTTGTGTAT
The DNA here is from genome assembly GCF_037325665.1 of Littorina saxatilis. Taxonomy (NCBI): domain Eukaryota; kingdom Metazoa; phylum Mollusca; class Gastropoda; order Littorinimorpha; family Littorinidae; genus Littorina; species Littorina saxatilis. The sequence goes on along the minus strand of NC_090253.1, from coordinate 52,331,295 downwards.
AAGTATACCCGTAGTGTGCAACTAAGGGTAAAGCGGGGCTCACACACAGGTGGAGCAAGCGGAGCAAGGGTGGAGTAGGCTGCACCAGGCGGAGAGATGACGCTACTTCCGTTGCAGGAGTGGAGAAAGTTGTGTGTGCGGTGCGGAGCAAGGAATAGGACCATTTAGGAACCTACGCTAATTATGATGACGCGAGCTTCCATTCAAATTAACTTAGGCAACGATGGTTCGATGACGTCATCCAATAGTCACATCACAGAAGGAAATGTACAAATGCTGAACGTAGGCCATTTTAGCTCGACTTATTAGACAGATAGGCTTGAGGAGAATGATAATAACAAAGTTATTAACAGAATGCAGACCTCAATGATCGTGAGAACGCACAATACACCACTAAACAGTTCCGACGTTTACATGGAACAAAGAAGGAAAATCACGTGACCGCACAGACCCCTCTCATTGGCTGCGTCATTTTTTCGAGGAAACAAATCGTCTGCAACACAGCTGTGCGCATGTTCTGCGACTGACGAGTCAGACACTTGTTTATTTTGTTGTTTTGTCGATGTAAGTTCAGCGATTATCGATTTTAACGATGGCATGTCACTGCCCGATGATTGATTGTGACAACGGAAGCTACCGTCTTCAAAATGGAAAGCTAAACTTTGCAAAATTCAGTCCGACCAGGTTCCACACGAGTCTGTGGCCAACCACCGTTCAGGTAAGCGCAACACTGTAACAGTTCTTGATCAACTTATTTTATTGCCTGACATTCATGCGATTTATTGGTTTTTTCTGCAAATTCCATAGCATGATTACAAAATCGTTTAGCTAGACCTGCATTTATACAGCTTTGAACGTTACAAAAACTGCACTGCAGTGTTTGAATCTGCCGTGCATGAGGTCAAAATATTTGGCTCACTTTCTGTGTCGGTGTGTTTCCGTTTCTTGTTTTTTTTGTTTTACTTCATGTTGTTAGAGCATGGCTGTGATTAAAAAGCAATAAAAATTGCTTTGTAGAGCCATAAATTGTTAAATCTGATATGCATCTGTCTGTTTTCAACAGCTTGCATCCGCATCCAACACACAAGAAGAAACCAGCACAACGATATTAAAGTGGATTCGACTCATCAGCCGTGTAGACACATTTTAACAGCAGACGGAAGGCACAAGCTTTTTTCACCTGCAAAAGATGCAAGGGTTTGTTCTCTACACTTTCTTGATGGCACACCAACTGCAGAGATTTCTTTCCCAACACAAAACTTGGGATACCCTGGATTTCAACACAGAGTAAGTTTTTAAAAAAAATAATTTTCTTGTTATATTTTGTGTGTGTACGCAGTAAAGAAGATGGGAAGGTGTTGAATGTATTTGTTCACACATGCTGCTTCTAGTATCACTATGATGTGTCTGTGCCTTACAGCTTGAGTGATTTAATTGACTTTTCGTCTGTTCGTGTGTTCTGAAATCTGAACAAGAATGAATGTGGGAAGCCAAGCTAAGTTTTATGTGGGTGGTTTGTTTCCAGAGTGCGATTTGATCAACATTAGGAGAGCTCTCCATAGAAGCCAAAGGAACAAAAACAAGTGTACCGGGGAATTCACAGAGGGAGTTCTGTATTGCACTGAAAATGACTACAGTGGGTCCAAATGACCATGCACCTTTATAAGTTGAAGTTGGGGGCATTGAACCCAAACGGACAACATATGTGGAGAACCCTGCATGAAGATGTAATACTACCATAAATACTGACAGAATGAACCCTGTTTGGCAATGTTTCAGACAGCCAGAGTGCTGATAGACATACCCCGACCAAAGCACCGGCTAGGCAGAAGAAAATGGGCAATGCGAGATCTGGAATTCCAGTTTGAGGCGTGCCAGGCCAAAGGATCATCAAGGGAGAGGAATGGTGTGCACAGCTAGTTGATTGCCAGAAAAGTGTGACTCTGGCCCTGAACAAGACCCATTCGCGACGGAAACATTTCTGGGTGCTCTTGTTTTTGCTTATTTCTTGATATTTTTTTGTGTATAAGCAGATGCCAACTTAATGCACACCCGTTATGCGCAATCTTATTGCAATGAGTAAGCTGACTAAGGAGAACAATAGACTGAAGAGACAAGTGAGTGTGTTCAAACTACAGATTGCAAACATGGCTATGAAAAAGAACGCAGACAGAAAAAATACATGGTTATTCAGAAATCTGATTTCTCGCAGAACATATCATATTGCACTGGTATAGCCACGACTAGTCTCTTCCAATTAAATCATGTTTTTAGTGTCACCCTTTGTAACAAGAAGATGGCAGGAAAAAGTCAACAATTCTAAAAATACAAGAATTTTTAGCGATCAACCAATGAGTATTGACCCTAAACGTTATAGTATAGATGAGATGTTGTTTATGCAACAGAGACGATGATTAGACCTTAAGGATCTAGCCTATCGGTTTCGCTAATATAGGTAGAATAAAGTACATGTCACCAGAGTAGCCAAGAGCAACCTTTAACAATTTACTGGTTTGTTTTCATTTGTTTGAATGTTTCTCTCTTCTTCCTGCGCACAGTCTTCTCTCCATTTCATGTCACCTGTGCATACCATAACATTTTCTGAGAAAAAATGTTTGTTTGGCTCACATTTTGTGTGTGTCTTTATTGATGTTCGTATGATGCAATGAGTATGTCAGAACAAAATCTGAGTTCTCGTACTTTGAAATGGAGAATGAGAGACAAGACAAAGCATTACAGCACAAAGTCAAACATATCAGCACTTGCAAACAAAATGCACACAATACAGTCAGCTCAAAAAACTTTACTTATGTTGATAAACGTTATCACTAGCAGCAGATCAAATCTGATGACTTCATCCACTTGGCAATGAACATATTGGGAAGAAATATATCTAGTTTCATATATTTATATATATATACCAAAAACACACATGTAGTACAGTAAAAGTCATATCTATAATGGTGTACACAGGAACCTTCCTTTTCAGAACTCCAAACAATAATCTGATAAAAAAAATTCCAGTACAGAAAAAGAGGGAGTCTTAAAATGTAGGAAAACTTACATAGGTTTTGACAAGACAAACATTTATATTTTAGATGCGACCCACCCTACTACCTTTCAGGCTGAAAACTTACAGAAACGAAGCAGCTGTTCAACAATGTTGCTCTGCCCATTACATGTGTAAAGCACAGGGGCGGATCAGTTGCTTTGTAAGGGGGGGGCACTTTGAATCGAAAGTGAATGTGATGGGCCGCCCGAATTTGCTAGGGGGGTCCGGGGGCATGCCCCCCTGGAAATTTGTTTTGCCCAAAGAAGCAAAATGGTGCCATCTGGTGCCATTTGAACTTAGAAATGGTCATAGAATCAGCATAGAAAAATCTTTTTTTTTCTTCTTCTTTTTTTTCTTCTTTTTTTTCGGGGGGGGGGGGGGGGGCACGTGCCCCCTGTGCCCCCCCCCCTCGTCCGCCCCTGAAAGAGTAGAGCTTAATGCCTGGATCTGGCAAAGCATTTACATGAGTTGACAAATTGTTGAAATAAGAGTCGTCAGGATTGTTTACTTTGTGGAAGGGTTGCTCTCCTTGTTTATCTGTGTGGTTTCATAGTTAAGAGGAAAAAGCTGTTCTGTTAATACCGCTTTCCCTACTTCTACTAGTTCCTCCTGTTGCTGCCTGTATCAAAACGGGAAACAGGATTGGATTACTTTGGGAACAAGAGGTTGTGATGGCTGGCTCTGGGAAACAGGTGGTTGTGATGGCTGACTATTGGAGACACCTAGAAGTCTCTTTCTGATTTTGACAAAGATGCAATCAGGGGCTTCCTCCTCCACAATGACTTGCAGCCTGTTGCACATGGTCAAAACCCTGCCAAAAGGGAAAAAAATAAAATAATCAATATGAGAAAGAGACAGGAGACAACAACTTTTACTAAAGCATCATTTAGGACAATTTACCAAGTTGTACATAACAAATTGCTCACAAATTTGAGTGCAACTTGCATGAAGAGCATTTGCAGGGATGGCCAGATCTCAAAATCTTCACTTGCCAGACAGGCGGGTCATTTCAAGAAAGTCCAGTCCACCAAAAAGAATTGCTTGCCGGGTACAAACCCCAGTTGCTATAACTGCATTGTTTATAACGTTTTGAAACTAGAGTATTACAACCAGAAGTGTTGCATTTGACGAGAATTTTCACTAGCCAACCAGGTGAGTTGCCAAGCGGTTTTAACTAGCACAGCGGATTTTTTGTACTCGCCCCTGGTCATTAGTCAGATCAGATGATTTGACCATCCCTGAGTTTAGAAAGTCTGTTCAGTCATTGCTGATTAACTGTATCACTATCAGTATCACTGCACTTTTTTTTTTAAAATTATATGTATATAACATATATTGCTGACAGCGACAGGCATAATTTTAGTGTGAATTAATACTAGTATGCTGTTTTTTTCAGATTTTGACACATTCCCTGTTCACTGAAACCAAAATGTTGTTAGGCCACACAAACCATCTTGCAATTCAACTTGAACCATTCTCTTGTTCAAAAGTAAAGTGCAAGGTTTCCTACCTGTAAGCCTTTCCTCCTTAAAACTCGTTGACGAGGCGATGCATGAGGTCGAGCTCACACTCACAGGCAGCCGGTGATGAAGACGCTTGGCCACAGGAATCGCCCATCTTGCTGCCTTTCAATCCAGTTGTGATGATGAATGGATAAGGATAAACTTGAGCACACCTTTCACATACAACTTCTGCTTGTACTCCCGAAGAAGCACCCTCTCTGCATTTTCTGCTTCACGGTCAACAGGAATCCCATCTCCCAAGTTCCAAAGCAGGAAAAGCTCTAAAACAAAAAGGCCTTGAGATCAAATCACAGTTTTTCGCACCTGTGGAAGGCATTCTTTTTCACCCCTCATCACCATTTTGTATGTAAACTTACAAAATACTCACTGACTCAGCTTGGGGTAAGCTTAGCAGCTATACAAACTGGCAGTGGCAACTTAGTATGCATGTTTGTTGTTTCTAAAAAATCTAACCCACACGTCAGATTGAAAATGGAAAACTTTAGCATACACTATCGCAACATGTATGCATCACGAATCGGAATATAGTTATGCTTCATAGTAAGTTAGATTCCGTGGACAGATCAACGGCACTTATTCAAGTTTTTGACTTTAATCAACTGAAAAGTTACAGATTTACAGAAGTTGCTTTTTGACTCACATGCGAAGCAAAAGTGAGTCTATGTACTCACCCGAGTCGTCCGTCCGTCCGAAAAACTTTAACGTTGGATATTTCTTGGACACTATTCAGTCTATCAGTACCAAATTTGGCAAGATGGTGTATGATGACAAGGCCCCAAAAAACATACATAGCATCTTGACCTTGCTTCAAGGTCAAGGTCGCAGGGGCCATAAATGTTGCCTAAAAAACAGCTATTTTTCCCATTTTCTCTGAAGTTTTTGAGATTCAATACCTCACCTATATATGATATATAGGGCAAAGTAAGACCCATCTTTTGATACCAGTTTGGTTTACCTTGCGTCAAGGTCACAGGAGCTCTTCAAAGTTGGATTGTATACATATTTTGAAGTGACCTTGACCCTGAACTATGGAAGATAACTGTTTCAAACTTAAAAATTATGTGGGGCACATGTTATGCTTTCATCATGAGACACATTCGGTCACATATGATCAAGGTCAAGGTCACTTTGACCCTTATGAAATGTGACCAAAATAAGGTAGTGAACCACTAAAAGTGACCATATCTCATGGTAGAAAGAGCCAATAAGCACCATTGTACTTCCTATGTCTTGAATTAACAGCTTTGTGTTGCATGACCTTGGATGACCTTGACCTTGGGTCAAGGTCACAGGTATTTTAATAGGAAAAATGTGTAAAGCATGTGAGTCGTATGGGCTTTGCCCTTCTTGTTTGAAAATATTACAATGCACGCGAAAGCGATCTGTTCAATATATAAACAAGTCACGTAAGGCGAAAATACAACATTTAGTCAAGTAGCTGTCGAACTCACAGAATGAAACTGAACGCAATGCAACGCAGCAAGACCGTATACTCGTAGCATCGTCAGTCCGGGCTTCGTCGAAGATTACTTGACCAAAATTTCAACCAATTTGGTTGAAAAATGAGAGCGTGACAGTGCCGCCTCAACTTTCACGAAAAGCCGGATATGACGTCATCAAAGACATTTATCAAAAAAATGTTCGGGGATATCATACCCAGGAACTCTCATGGAAAATTTCATAAATATCGGTCCAGTAGTTTGGTCTGAATCGCTCTACACGCACGCACGCATGCACGCACACACATACACCACGACCCTCGTTTCGATTCCCCCTCTATGTTAAAACATTTAGTCAAAACTTTTTTCTTTTTTTTTCCCCTTACACCTGTTCCTTGTCCCGGTGTGCACTCACGCCGCCCCGTCCCTGCACTCACTGTTCCATGCACATCTGAATTTCGTTCCGCTGCCAGACTTGTCGATTTTACAGACGCTCCAGGGAGGGATGTCGGGTCGCTGCGGTAGGCTACCCTCGGAAGATGACACTGCACTTCTGCTGAGTCACTTCGACGGTGTTCAGTAGTGGGTCTGTCCCGAGCTAACGGACGCAGCCCACTACCTACTATGCCCCCTACTAACGACATTGACAGCTAAGTCGCGGAGCCAGACTGAGTGAGGGTCCCCTCCAGAGAGCAGACCGCCACCACGTCCCTCCGTCGACCCCCCCAGAACGTCACACGTTGAGGACTGACAGCAGAAGTACTATTCAGGGAAGGATCGAACAGGAACACTGAGACCAAGGTCACCATGAGAGCTCCGGGCATGAAGGGCCACAAGAGCAAGGACACTTTATAATTTTGGATGATTAATGAGATGAGGATGATTATAATGATGATGCTATGGATTTCCAATTTGGTTTGAGACTACGTGACAGGGCAGCACTCTACGCTTACTGTCATAATATATCCTGGTGTCAACCAGGCCCGAGAACTGCCGCACCTGCGGTGTTGGTCAGGTAAACAGAACCTGAGCTCCCTCAAAGTTGCATTCGTTAAGTGAATGACACTCGGCTGTGTGATTCCAGCCTTCCCATAGGAACCATAGCACTTCCACTCTGGGTAGGAGCCGACCGCAGCCCAAAAAACCCACATGACCCTGATGGGATTCGAACCCACGACCTCCCGGCCCACAGCCCGATGCGCTAACCACTGCGCTACGGGGGCCGGTATTGTCAAAACTTGACTAAATGTAAAAAGCAGATGTGGTATGAGACAGTAAGTAAGAGAGTATTAATATATCCTACACACTGTACTTTGCATACCTCACCAAACCTTGATCTCTTCCAAAGCCTTGTGCAATTTCATATGTCAATTTAAGCAAAGAGACGTCACTCTAGTAAGTATGGGGTGACATAATAGTTATAAAATTATCCAAAGGGAAAAAGCTGTCAAATTTATCAGGAACCAATATGCCGTTTGACTTAAAAATACATTTTTACAAAACCAGTATACATATGATTTAATTTGAAACATTATGAATATGAATTCATTACCTTGTAGTTTGGTTGTGGGACAATATGTCCAGATGGCGACTTGAAATCCCTCGTTGAATTTAATGCACTGGATTCATTCTGTGGTATGGCATATGTCAATTTTAAGTGAAAAAACAAACAAACCACACAGACATACACACTCACAAGAAACTTAGTGCACATCGAAGCATCAGAACACAGAGCAATACATGGATACATTGGAACCAAGGACTACTTTAGTAGTCCTTGATTGGAACCCATCATTTATCAGTACTATCACTTTTGCATAAAGCACACTTTTGTGCAGCAGAACAAAAATAATAATTTTGCGGGATATGATAATTATCTAATTCAGTGTTAATTTAACTTTCAAAAATAATATGTATCATTGAGTTCGTCAATAATAATTTCAACAAGAAGAGCAAACGCTCGATCGAGTCACTTTCGCAGTTCTGAATATTATATGAGGCATCAGATGGACAGGAAGAAATTGCTATTCACAACACAATGCATACCTGAAGCATACCTGTGACCTTGAAAAAGGTCAAAGGTCACCAAAGCAGACGTCAAAGTGTAGAGGTCACTGGGAGTCACGTTCACATAAAATTTGAGCCCGGTCACTTTTATAGTTTCCGAGAAAAGCCCAACGTTAAGTTGTGTGTTGCCGAACAGAAAAGGCTAGTTATCTCCCTTGTTTTTCTGATAACGTTCGTAAAAGGCTACAGATGTAAATACTTTGATGTAAAGAATAATCCTACAAAGTTTCAATCACATCCGATGAACTTTGTCAAAGATATAAAATGTCTAATTTTTCCTTTGACGCTGACCTGTGACCTTGAAAAAGGTCAAAGGTCAACGAAACCATCGTTAAAGTGTAGAGGTCATTGGAGGTCACGACTAAACAAAATATGAGCCCGATCGCTTTGATAGTTTCCGAGAAAAGTCCAACGTTAAGGTGGTGTCTACGGACGGCCGGCCGGCCGGCCGGCCGGCCGGCCGGCCGGCCGGACAGACTAACACTGACCGATTACATAGAGTCACTTTTTCTCAAGTGACTCAAAAAGTAAGTCAGAAACAATAACAAATGAACACAAATGAACATAATAAATACCTGAAAAAGCGACTTTCTTGCTGCAGATTTACCACTGTGGTTGTCTGCTATTGCCTATTTAAAAAAAAGGGGTAAAATATGTAGAGGTTACACGCCGAGTCTCAGTGATTATCAAAAATAATGGTCGAAGTTAGCGGATCATGAAAAATGCGAGCTTTAGCGAGCTTTTTCATGACCGCGAACTGAGACCATTATTTTTTATAATCACTGAGACGAGGTGTGTAACCTCTTTATTCCTCCTTTCTTCAGTTATTCAAAGAAAAGAGGAGGTTTTTTGCGAAAGTTTGATCGAATCCTTTTCACTCAACCAGTCAACCTGCGCAGGCGATCGATTAATGCGCGGTTGTATAGTTCCGTGCAAATCATTCCATTCTGTTAACACTTCTTGTCAGTTTTCCTATTTTGGACTAAAAATCAAGTACACAGATATGCTGTTATTCTGCTGTGGCGGCAAAGGCAGATATTGTGTGTTTTGTATATGTTTTGGTATCGCGTAGGATAATAATCTTTCGTCAAATGGGACTAGCAGACGAACTTTTGCACCCGTGTTCCAACGTTAAAAACTGTATGCAGTTCAGTTTTCTGGGGAAAATAGTGTATGAAACCGCTTTATCTTGTTTAAATTGATGAGATGTGTGCATTTGGTTGCGTGTGATCTGTTTATTAAATGAAATATTGTTGAAAACTGACCGTCGGATTGCAGTCTGTTGTCGAAGAAACTGAGTGAAAAGAAGGGGAACTACTCTTGTCGCTAGACAAAGTATGAGTTACTTGCCTTGGGAAATTGCTTGTGATGAACGGCTTGAGCGGCACGGCAGATGAGATTCAGAAAACAACCAAACTCATGGATTTTATATGGAGATTCATGTGTTCAGGCCTGTAGTTGTTAATTTAAATGCGGTATGTTTGTATTGTTTGCTCCAGAGATGTATACTTCGTACATTAGAGCGTTCGGAACTTTTCAGTCGCAAAAAGTAGTACCGAAACAGAACAACCTCTCAACCCATTGCACTATCGAGGATTCAGGCTGTTGCTGGGTCGTTATTTGTTTGGTTGCTGGGTCATTATCGAAAAATAACTACCCCTACAAGTTTACAGAGGTAAAGAAGCAGAGGGGGGAATAAAGGTAGTTAATATACCATTAGCTTAACCGAGCGCTGGTGTAGCAATGTCCGAATTCTTCGGATGTCAGCTTTCTCACTCGATATATACTTGAGACTGAAATAGCTGTTCCCTAGACAAATTAAAGAAGTAAACTTATAAGGATAAAAAGCATGTCAGTTTCTTGCAAGTCAAGGAAAATTGTGGTGAGATTGAACATATTGCAACCCATAACATTGAGTGGTTATGTCCCTTAGATTGAAGATGAATCAAATTTCAATTTAAAAAAATTGGTTTGACAAATTTGTTCCCATAAATCTAATGTCAGAACTATCAGAGGGTGGTTGAAATTAACCACATGCTTTAATTCTGTTATTCTAGGGAGAAAATATCCCGCGATACCATGGATGCACGGAGCTGTAACTTAATATACGTAACATATACATACCACAATAGCTGTTAATAACATTTATACCTGGCGTTTTGCAGTAGGCGTCTCTCCTGTTGGTGACCTGTGTGCCCTCTTTGTCCCAGATTTGTCCTCTGACCAAAACGATGGGCTTCTTTCATCCTGTGGTACGACACAGTTAGATATGTTACCAGCGGCACAACATTCTATCCTGATGCGTTTTGTTGTTTCATGTGTTGTGCTTAAGTATTGTGATTGTAGTGTAAATGTGTTTTTTTCTTCTTCCAAGAACATAGTATTATGCATTTGAACAGTAGTACATGAGGGAAGGGGATTGTCAGTATGGAGTTTATGAGATATGTACATTAGGCTTGTTCATGTCCTACTTATAGGCGCGTGTCACGTTTCAATATATCACTTAAGGTGATTATGAACCGGTTAATTACTACTAATTAACTAACCACACCACGATCCACTCTCGCAGTCATACAATTAAATAGAGTCAACAAAAGTATAAGTTTCAGACGCCTGTTTATGTATAAACTCTCCACCTCCCTCGAGCCTTCACTCAAAATATGTTCCTTTTACGTTCTCAACACGTAAAAAAACCAGTGTTCACTGACAAAATGCCAGTAGTATGTAGAAAATTATAGTAACACGCTGAACCCGTGTAAATACAGTCAAATGAGAATGTTCTGTTCGAAAAGCTCTAGTTCGTGCAGGTGTCACACACCCCACGTTGTCACTACTCCAATGAAATCACAGATACGAAAAGACAACGGTGGTCAACGGGGTGCGTACGACATGGTGCACTTAGCTTTATCTCTGCTGCTGCTGCTTAGCCGGTATGCTGGTTAGCCGGTTCGCTGGTTAGCCGGTCCGCTGGTTAGCCGGTCTCCTGGTTAGCGTAGCTTCAACAGGTCCCGCCAAAGTCAGCCGTGCAGATGTTACAGGAACTCGAAACGAACGAATCGGATCGAACGAACGAACGAACGAAGGCTGCAAACAGAAAGCATCGGTGCACTAAACATGTCAGCTACCCCTCACCCACCACCTTAAAACATGTCATCTTTAAATATCTCATCGAGCACGTGGGCCTGCACAAAACGGACTTTTTACAACAACAAAACAGCCATTTTCCGTCCTTCTCTCCCTATCTGCAAAAACCATATACAGATTAGTATTTTAGCGTCACAGAGAGTAAATTATGCGCTAACCTGGAAAGAACAACAGAGAGTATTTCGTTCCACAACACAGACTCATCAACAGCGTTAAATAATGATTTATTACCTCAAAAGCCTATGATTGTACTCTCAATGGAAGCAAAGTCCGCCTCCTCCCTGGAACAGTCTCTGTTCGTCAACAGTGACCAAAAACCTCCAGAACCCCTTGTCGAATCCTTATGCGAAAGCCATCGCCGACGAAGGAAATGTTGACGACTTGTCCTCAGCAAAACATGTGGCAGTGGAAGTTCCCCTAGAGTGCCGAATATAATATTCGGTGAAAAACCATCATACTCTAGAAACTGTATTAGATCCTTCCCCTTCTGCCGCTGGGTGTCAAGTGCCCCGTACTCGTGTCTCTGTCAGACAACCTAGCCAAATACACGTGACTGACCTTGTCACAAAACCAGTCCAGCTATACACAATTCTGCCTCCCCAAGCAGAAAAAAGACACGAGAAACTCAATCCGTGAAAATCCCGTGCGCGCTGTCAGCGAAAAACCGTCAGCCCTATGATAGCAGAAACCCGCACTGTGAAGCTCGTGCGTTTCAAAACATCCGTGCTCGTAGAGCACTGTCAGCAAACTCTGCTGTGTCCAATATCACGCACAGGCGCTTTCTATCATAACCGACCAAGAACAGGCACTCCACTGAGTGACACTTTCTTGGTCTCTGTCACCCGATCGTGACACACCTCCCCTCTTCAAGACGAAACCTCGGTTTCGCTCACAGTCATGTTCTCCTCTACAGCCCGAGAGAGAAAGTCAGCTCCAACATTGTTGGCGCCCGGAATGACGCGTACCGTGAATTGGTACGGTTGGAGAATCAACGCCCAGCGCATAAGTCTGGCGTTTGCCAACCTTGCAACCTGAAGATATTGCAGAGGTTGATGGTCCGTCTCCAGACAGAAAGGTCGTCCGTACAGGTACGCTTCGAACTTCTGGATGCCCCAGACAATGGCGAGACACTCGCGTTCAACCGTTGCATACGCTGCCTCGGCCGAGGTCAGCTTACGGCTGGCAAAGCAAACAGGGTGCAAAAACCCCTCTGTCTCCTGAAGCAACACTGCCCCAAGTCCCTTCCCTGAAGCGTCTGTCCTCAGCACGAAGTCCTTGTTCAGGTCTGGTAGTCGGAGAATAGGCTGACTGGTGAGTCGCCTCTTCAGGGTGTTGAATGCGGAGCTGCATTCCTCAGTCCACACTACAACGGTCGGTTGTAGTTTCTTGGTAAGGTTGGTCAGTGGTAGTGCGATTTCGGCAAAGTGCGGGATGAAGCGTCTGTAGAAGCTGGCTAGGCCCAGGAAAGACCTGACTTCTTTCTTCGTGCGCGGTGGCTCCGCCTCCCGAATCTTCTGGATCTTGTCGTCCTCTGGAACGAGCAATCCCTCGCCGACAACATGACCCAGGAAAGACAATTCCCGAAATCCCAAGTAGCACTTGGACGGTTTAGCTCCCAGATTTCCGTCCTTCAACCTTCCGAACACGTCGCGCAGGGCGTCGAGATGTTCAGTCCATGTCTCTGTCGCGATCAGCACATCGTCGATGAAACTGCTGATGTCCTCGCGCTTCAATGGTTCCAAAAGTTTCCTCATCATGCGAGTGAAGACGGCACCTGCATTCTGTAGACCAAAAGGCATGACTGTCCACTGGAACTGGCCGAATGGAGTGGTAAATGCAGTCTTTGGGCGATCTTCCTCGGCAACTGGAATTTGCCAGTATCCCTTGGTGAGGTCCAGTTTGGAAAAGTACTTGGCCTTGGCCAAGTGACTGAAGAGGTAGTCCACATCAGGCATGGGTTCCGCGTCAAACGCCGTAATCTTGTTCAGCTTCCGGTAGTCGACACAGAACCTGACGCGTCCATCCTTCTTCTTCACAAGCACAATTGGTGAACTGTAGGGAGAGTTCGCTGGCTCGATGACGCCCAACTTCGTCATGTCGGCGATTTCCTTCCTGACCACCTCCTTCTGGGCATGAGGCATGGGATACTGCTTCGTCCTCACTGGCTGTTTCTCCAGCAAGTCGAAGGTAAACTCCTCTAGATGCGTCTGAAGTGGTATGTCTGTAAGGACCCGTGCTGCATCCTTCAGGATCTCTTGCAGGTCCGCCTGCTGGTCGTCCCCAAGATCAGGTGAGATGTGCACGTCCGTGTGATCCTCACTAGCCTCCAGCGGACAAACTGGTACACGTCCTCCTCCCTGTTCTTCCGTTGTCTCGTCCATCACGACAGCAACTGCTTCTGTCACTTTGTCCTTTTCCCCGTAGGCAGTCCTTTCTATGTAGGCGCGCAGCAGGTTGGCGTGGTACAGGCGTGCTTTCCCGTTCATGACAATCCTGTAGTCGTTCTGGCCCACTTTCGCTGTCACCTCAAAAGGTCCTTGCCACTGCAGTTGTAGCTTGTTGTGTTTGACAGGTAGAAGTAGCAACACCCGTTCTCCAATCTTGAAGCTGCGCGGCCGTGCCTTGCGGTCGAATCCTCGCGCGTAACGCTGTGCTGCTCTTCCCAGGTTCTCTTGAGCCAGTTTGCAGGTCTCTTCAATCCTGTTCCTGAGTTCTACGATGTAGGTCGCTGTCGTCTGCACCTCCTCGTCAGCTTCTTCGTCTGTCCAAGCCTGACGCAGGATAGCCATGGGACCGCGTACCTGTCTGCCGTACAACAACTCAAATGGGGAAAAACCCAAGCTCTCCTGAGGAACCTCGCGGTATGCAAAAAGCAATGCTGGGATGTACCTGTCCCACGTGCGTGGTTTCTCCTGAGCTAGTTTCCTCAGCATGGTCTTCAAGGTGCCATTGAACCTTTCCACCAGTCCGTTGCACTGAGCATGGTAAGGAGTGGTGAAGTGCTGCTCCAGTGATAGCAGTCGTGCTGCCTCCGCCATCACTCCTCCCGTGAACTGCGTGCCTCTGTCGGTGAGTACCTCTGATGGAATTCCCAGCCGGGACCACATAGTAACCAGAGCCTCAGCTACTCGCGTGGCTTCAATCGATTTCAGAGGGATCGCCTCTGGGTATCGAGTAGCGTAGTCCACCATGGTCAAAATGTATCTGTTTCCGTCCTCAGACGCAGGCAAGATGGGCCCGATGATGTCCACTGCGACCCGACGAAAGGGTTCGTCGATGAGCGGCATCTTCTCTAAGGGGACCTTCCTCACCCTTCCTTTGGCAACCACCTTCTGGCACTTATCGCAGGACGCACAGAAACGTCGGACATCCGTGCAGATGCCTGGCCAGTAAAAGTGGCGCCAGACACGATCCGTGGTCTTCTTGGTACCAAGATGACCTCCCAGAATCGAGTCGTGTGCCGTTGCCATGACACCCTCGCGAAACTCGCGAGGCACGACAACCTGTTTGAATGTACCTTCTTGGTTGCTGAACTCCCGGTAGAGCAACTTCTTGTCCCTGAGGAACCTTGACCTCCCATGCTTCCCGCTCAGCTTCACCTTCCCCGACTTCGCGTGCTCCCGAGGAGTAGCTAAGGTCGGGTCAGATTCCTGAGCCTTCGCGAGAAGCGCGGGGGTCACGTTCCCCAGGGCAGCTCGTGCAGCAGGTAGGGGTTTGAGAGGTTTGTCCTCTCGCTCCGCCTGTGCCCGCGTGAGCACTGAAATGACGTCGGGAGACCGGTAAACGGGAACCTCCCTGGTGACGCCGTCCACAAACTGAACCCGGTTTCCAATGAGCAAGTCGCATGGAGGATCGTCCATGACGACGGCCACAATGGTCCCCGTGAACAACGGTGTTACGACCTTGATCACTGCCGTGTTCAAATCGCAAGCGTGAGATGCCTCGGCCATTCTCACCCTGATGCTGTCTCCTGTGTAGGCCATAGCTGGAACTAGACTCGCCCGAACCACTATCATGTCTGCCCCTGTGTCCCGCAGACCTTCGCCCTTCACTCCGTTAACATACACGTTGCAGTGGGGCTGGAAATGTTTCCTGGAGCACGGAACGCAGAGTTGTGGGATGGTGCATGAGCTCGTGACGTCCCTGAACTCCTCACTGCCAACGAAGTGAACGCCCTTCTGGTCAGCCTGTCTCCTGTGGCAGTCCTTCTTCACGTGGCCCCGCTTGTTGCAGTAGTAACACTGGATGTCAGATCTGGAACTCGATCCCTTGTGTCCCTGATCGTCCTTCCCGTCCTTGGGTCCTGAAGAACCCGAATTTCCCGATTTTCCTGGCCGTGAGCCTGAAGATTTGCCGGAGATCGCCTGGGCGTCCTCGTGTACTCTGATCCAGTCGGCTGCTTCCTGAGTAGTCTTAGGCTGGTGTTCCTGCACAAAGGTCACCACCTCAGGTCGCAGGCTGGACATCAGTTGCTCCATGACGATGAGGTCGGCAAGGTCGTCGACGGTCCAGTCCTTTTCGGCCATCTCCACCCAGCGCCGCAGGTAGAGATTAAGGCGTGCCACAAACTGATGACTCAGCTCGCCGCTCAGCCTCTTGCTGTTACGCAGACGTCTTCTGTAGGCTTCCGCAGTCAGGTTGAAGCGCTGGAGTAACGCCTTCTTTAGTGCCTGATAGTTTCTCGCCTCGTCGTCCTCCAAAGCGTTGTAGAGCTGCAATGCGCGTCCTTTCAAGCAGGTGCTAAGGCGGCTAGCCCACGTGGCCTCTTCCCACTTCTGGTCCGATGCAATGCGCTCAAACCGGCGTAAAAAGTCGTCGAGCTCGTCCTTGTCATCGTCGAACGTCGGCAGTCTCGTACGGTCGGCAACAAACGTCGGCGCGCTAGCCTGAGTAAGCGTACCCTTCTCTGCCTGTAGCCTAGCTAGTTCCAGCTGGTGATCGCGTTCCGCCTGTTTGTCCTGTCGGTCACGTTCGGCCTGTCGTTCCTGTCTCTCAAGTTCAGCCTGTTCTTTCTCTTTCCGTTCTTGTCTGTCACGTTCATCTTTCTCTTTCTTTTCTTGTCTGTCTCGTTCATCTTTCTCTTTCCGTTCTTGTCTGTCACGTTCGTCTTGTCGTTCCTGTCTCTCACGTTCGTCTTTCTCTTTCTTGTCCTGTCTGTCCCGTTCGGCCTGTCGTTCTTGTCTGTCAAGCTCTTCTTTTCTCGTCTGTCGCTCTATGTCTTCCTTACGTTCTAACTCCTTGCGCTTAAGCAAACTACGCGCTCTAACGCGTGCGTCTCGCTCTGTCTGTTCCTCGCTACCAGGAGTCTCAAAAGTTAATCTCTTCGTAGGAGATCCCCCTGTAGCCATGGTTAGTTTAGCAAAGCTTTATCACAAAAGTAAGTCTAACGCAGCTATAGCTAGAACACGCGGTGATGAAAGCGGTGGATACAAAAATCCAGCAACCAGAAAATGCAGAAGAAAAATCCAAACGGTGTAGAACAAATCGCGTAGCCTACTTTATGGCTGCTTTTTGCGGTGAAACAAAGTGTTTCCCACAGCCGTGGCCTACTTTATCGGCTGCTTTTGGCGGTGAAACAGAGTGTCTCCCACAGCCTTGGTTAGGACAGAAGTCCTCGGACCCTTCCCCCCCAAAATTCCAACAAAGTCAAAATATGGAGAAAAATCCAAGTAAAACAAGACTATAGAAATGTAACCTGTTACAGAATGCGAAACAACAATGTAGAGAAAACTGAGTAAAACGAATAACAAATCCGCTAACCCCGCTCAGCTCTCTGCAACGGAAAACTCTGAACGTACAACAACAAAGATTCACAAACAAAGGAAAGGGAGATAATCACAGTTAGCGCATACAATAACTCACAAATTACAATTTACATTTCCTGCAAGATGTGAATCGCTTAAGGTGTGGTATATGATCAAAACTACACAAAAAAGGGTAGCACCAAGCAGAAAATAAGTCGAGCACTGACGAGATTATCTGCTCTTAGTTATCCTTAATTGGTGGGTCTTTATCAGTTGGAAATTAACTGAGTAAATCCCGGCTTGGCCCCCATGTGTCACGTTTCAATATATCACTTAAGGTGATTATGAACCGGTTAATTACTACTAATTAACTAACCACACCACGATCCACTCTCGCAGTCATACAATTAAATAGAGTCAACAAAAGTATAAGTTTCAGACGCCTGTTTATGTATAAACTCTCCACCTCCCTCGAGCCTTCACTCAAAATATGTTCCTTTTACGTTCTCAACACGTAAAAAAACCAGTGTTCACTGACAAAATGCCAGTAGTATGTAGAAAATTATAGGAACACGCTGAACCCGTGTAAATACAGTCAAATGAGAATGTTCTGTTCGAAAAGCTCTAGTTCGTGCAGGTGTCACACACCCCACGTTGTCACTACTCCAATGAAATCACAGATACGAAAAGACAACGGTGGTCAACGGGGTGCGTACGACATGGTGCACTTAGCTTTATCTCTGCTGCTGCTGCTTAGCCGGTATGCTGGTTAGCCGGTTTGCTGGTTAGCCGGTCCGCTGGTTAGCCGGTCTCCTGGTTAGCGTAGCTTCAACAGGTCCCGCCAAAGTCAGCCGTGCAGAGGTTACAGGAACTCGAAACGAACGAATTGGATCGAACGAACGAACGAACGAAGGCTGCAAACAGAAAGCATCGGTGCACTAAACATGTCAGCTACCCCTCACCCACCACCTTAAAACATGTCATCTTTAAATATCTCATCGAGCACGTGGGCCTGCACAAAACGGACTTTTTACAACAACAAAACAGCCATTTTCCGTCCTTCTCTCCCTATCTGCAAAAACCATATACAGATTAGTATTTTAGCGTCACAGAGAGTAAATTATGCGCTAACCTGGAAAGAACAACAGAGAGTATTTCATTCCACAACACAGACTCATCAACAGCGTTAAATAATGATTTATTACCTCAAAAGCCTATGATTGTACTCTCAATGGAAGCAAAGTCCGCCTCCTCCCTGGAACAGTCTCTGTTCGTCAACAGTGACCAAAAACCTCCAGAACCCCTTGTCGAATCCTTATGCGAAAGCCATCGCCGACGAAGGAAATGTTGACGACTTGTCCTCAGCAAAACATGTGGCAGTGGAAGTTCCCCTAGAGTGCCGAATATAATATTCGGTGAAAAACCATCATACTCTAGAAACTGTATTAGATCCTTCCCCTTCTGCCGCTGGGTGTCAAGTGCCCCGTACTCGTGTCTCTGTCAGACAACCTAGCCAAATACACGTGACTGACCTTGTCACAAAACCAGTCCAGCTATACACAATTCTGCCTCCCCAAGCAGAAAAAAGACACGAGAAACTCAATCCGTGAAAATCCCGTGCGCGCTGTCAGCGAAAAACCGTCAGCCCTATGATAGCAGAAACCCGCACTGTGAAGCTCGTGCGTTTCAAAACATCCGTGCTCGTAGAGCACTGTCAGCAAACTCTGCTGTGTCCAATATCACGCACAGGCGCTTTCTATCATAACCGACCAAGAACAGGCACTCCACTGAGTGACACTTTCTTGGTCTCTGTCACCCGATCGTGACAGCGCGCGTGCGTATCTAATGTTGATAAGCAAATTTAGTATGGGAGCAAGTATTTTTGTCTGCTCATACTGACTGTGCTGGCAAAGAGAAAACTGTGAGTAATGAATAACAAGATGAAAATAAAGTTGACTTTCGCACAGAAAATACCATACTACATTCACGCTCTTCAAATGTAAATACACCATATTGACTAGCCCATCAAATCCTGGCTGACATTCTGCCCATAGCTGCTTGTGTGTTTGTGTTTTCATTCTATTTGTATGGGTGGGGTACCATGGAAGCTAGTGTAACAATAGATTCAAAGAAGCTTTGATAATATTTTCACAACAATTTGATTTTACTGTCTATATTTTGTAAAACATAAAGGATTACAACATAAATCAGTGTTGGTTTTGGGTGGTCACAGAAGCCAGTACTTGTTAAGTTGTTATCACTGGAACCCCTAATCAGAAGTTGGTACTGTGGCATGTGTTCATACTGGTGCAGCGGTATATATATGTTACAGTTAATCTGTGAAACCAGGGAATAAATGTATTAACTAGGTAATACATGAATTAACTGACGGAAAAAACCAGTTAATTCATGTATTACCTAAAATATTTTAGTTCATACACGTATTCCCTACTCAGTTTCACAGATTAACTGCAACATATATAATGTGAAAGATAGAGAAAGCTCCTATTTTTGCTTAATTGACATATTTATTTAAAAAAAAAAGATAGAAGTAACTGTTGTAAAAATTGCAATCGTAAAGAAAATGTAATGGCAGTAAACTTGGAAAGCACAGCTAAGGGCAACACTGTAGAATGCACCGCGCGTCTCCAACCACTGTGATCAAAAATAAGTCAACTTGAGTGCGCTATCAATAATTATTTACAATGCTTCAGTTCTACCACAGGTGGAAGGTATCATTCGCTGGACCACCACTATCATAGTCTTACTATGATATTGGTAGTCTTACTATGATAGTGGTAGTCCAGCGAACAATATTTTCCGCCTGTGCTTCAACATCACCAGTGAACACAACCTGGGAAGCAAACATCTAAATCTAATATTTGATTTTGACCTAAATCTTAGTAATTATAGCAGAGAAAAGACTTACCATTCTGCGCATCTGTCATGAATTCCGTACACACAAAACTGATGACAGTTAAGAGTGACATAACTTGAGCCAACGGGAGTGACCAACAGTCGACAGAATAACACTGACAGCCGTCGTCCGAAGGTGGCTGAACGGACGTGAACCTAACGAAAATAAAGCACGTTCAGCAAATCAAATTATAAAACATACACGTAAAATATCAGGTGCTCTTCTGTCATCTGCTCTTCATACTTCATTTTTTTGCACGTAAATCAAACCCTAAATTTTACACTGATCAACGTTGTTCGCTCGAACTAGAGTATGGGGCAGTTGTCTGGGACCCATATATTTAAAACTGGATACCGACAAAATCGAGAAGATTCAACACAAAGCAGCGAGATTTACCTGCAAATATTACAGATCCATGGAGAAAACCCGGTTGCGAGAGATGCTGCAGAGACTGAACTTTAGCACTTGCTGACCGGCGTAGACAACTTCGCCTGACGATGCTGTACAAGATAGCTGGAGGGTTAATACCAGCCATACCCCCAGAAAGTTTTCTCACACCCGCAGAGAAGAACAAGCGGAAAATCAGACCAACAAAGCCTATAACAACTCGAGGCCATTCAAAATTCCAGTGTTAGTGTTAGTCTGCCATTAAACTAACGACAACAAAGAAGGGAAGTAAGCCTGAAGGGGTTTACGGGAGTTGTCTGCCCCATTATCGAAAGATACTTCCGGTTATAACCATCAGAAAACAACAAAATGTGCGTTCTCACGATCATTGATGTCTGCATTCTGTTAATAACTTTGTTATTATCATTCTCCTCAAGCCTATCTGTCTATTAAGTCGAGCTAAAATGGGCTACGTTCAGCATTTGTACATTTCCTTCTGTGATGTGACTATTGGATGACGTCATCGAACCATCGTTGCCTAAGTTAATTTGAATGGAAGCTCGCGTCATCATAATTAGCGTAGGTTCCTAAATGGGAATAGGACACGTTTCTATTTTTTGGCTCCGGTGCAGCGGTGCAGCCAATCAGCGCACTCATCACTTTCTCCGGAAATAGTAGTGTGACACTAGGTGGCATCCCAAATAACGACGGCCGCCTTTTTCGAAAGAACTTTTTCATGGATTTTACACAAGAATACCGAAACGGAAAGATAGAATGTGGTTTCCGCTAGATTTCAAGTCACGCTTTTCACTTTTCCGAGGAAGCCAACAGCTGAGTGTGAAGAAACGCTGCTGTTCAACTTCGAAATCTCCAGTCGCAGACGACCTTCGCTTTTGCAGTAGCCTACAGTCAATGCAGGTGCAATGTTACTCATTTCGATCAGCTCGTTTTCGTATATATTTTTGCATTAAGATCATGTACAATGATTGGAATCAAAGGAGGAATGACTTCGGTATGCAAATGCGTTGGTTTGGCCGAAATCAATACAGCAGTAATTAAGCTAGGTTCTTTCTCGTCAGTTTGTTTTTTGCGACTGAAGTTTGTCTTCTGAATGTACCACTTGCTTGATTTTGATTGTTTGTTCAGCTCCTCGGCACAAAATTCATCATGCAAGATATCAATTTGTTGAATGATAACGGGATAAGTGAAGTTCAAACATGTATCTGCTTGCAAAAACAATCGCAGGGACAGATCTATCTGCTTCATTGACTGACAGATTGTCATTGAATTTCCAACGTAAAATGACTCGTTTGCAGACTCTCTAATTAGATCCATCGAGTGTTTGTGTTCTTAGATCCATTGGCTATGCAGGCTTTTTGCGATCATAACATTGTTTGGGTTTGTGCAGGTGCAATCTGCAGATCAGAGGAGATTGACCGCAGGGTGACGCAGTGTCAGTGATCAATGCAACTTGTGTTCGACACTCAATATTGCCTTCTACCAAACTCAAGGGCAAAACAAAAGGTACATGCTTGTGAATTCATATTATGTAATGTCTGAAGATTAACACCGTTTTTAGCTCTAGTCTGAGTGATCATGCTTATTAATATCCAATTCAAGTTACATACGATACATACTCCGCCCCAGCACCACCCTCACCCCATAGCACTGCTATACAGATACTACAGTCCAACAACTAACCCTCTAAAAGTCCCCCCCCCCCCCACTCTCGGTGTAACATCTGTTGCTATCTGCACCTTTGTGTGGTAATGGGAAACTCGTGCTCAAATAGTTTCAGAACTGTTGATATTATAAGAGTTTTATTTACCAATGGTTCTCCCCTCCCTCCTTCATATTACACCGACACTCTCTATGCCCACCCTCCACCCCCTTCCCCCATCCCTTCCCTCTACAGGCACGTCTACTAAAGTCTCAGACGTGATAGGATTAAGAGGATGCCACAATGATCCGGGTAACTTTGCAAATAATCATACTGATATAACAGAAGAAAGTTATTCCACAGTCATTTCTACTTATACATTACAGTGTTACAAAACAGGAATTTGTGCTAAGTTATAATCTACAAACAACAAAGACCCTCCAGCCCCCCCCCCCCCCCCTCCTCACCTGCAACATATACATGTTCATGTCCAACTTTCCCAGTGGCTCTTAATCTTATGTCTATGACTGTTGATATTGAAGAGTAGAAAGTGTTTAGTTTTCAATGACTAAATTTCCCCTCACACACACACACACACAAACACACACGCACATGCACATAGCTGTTGTCTCCTTCTCAATCTCTCTGTGTCTCTCTGTTTAATTAAAATATTTGGATCACTAACTTTTCACTGAGATTCAGTGTTATGTGTTATGTGGAGTAAGATTAGTGAATGTTGCTGCTGATTCTGTTGTTCTTACTGTTCTTCCTCCCTGCATAATCTTTTTTCTCCTTAAACAGTTTTTTTTTATTACTACAGTGCGTCTATGGAGTGTACATCAGAGATGTGATGGGACCAAAAACATTCCAAAATGAAACAGGTAACTTTTTAAACTGGTCTTCATTTTGTTTATTGAGAAGTTGGTTCACATGATACATTTCAGAGTCGTCCTTTTAAATTCGTTAAATATTGCACCAGTCACTACATCTATAGATTATCAGATTAAGTTGTCTTCTTCTGCATTATGCATATGCAATATTCATCTTTAGTGCGCGCGTGTGTGTGTGTGTGTGTGTGTGTGTGTGTGTGTGTGTGTGTGTGTGTGTGTGTGTGTGTGTGTGTGTGTGTGTGTGTGTGTGTTTATTGGTTGAAGACGACACAGGCCCCTTCCCTCATTTGTTTATCTGTGTGCGAGACTTCGTGAGTCAGTTGCATAGGCAGGATAGCTAACTGAGTTGCCTGCAAGACCGTTAACGGCATTTTGCACTGTATATTTGCTGTAGGCTACATTAATTTCAGCTTAGGTATGACCAATACCAAAAGTTACAATGTTGTAGGTGAAATGGTCTGTCTTTTGGGCTCTTTCCAAAAAGGATCCGAATTCGGGGATAGACTCAACCGTTTCGGGTTTTATATGGAGCCGTACACTAATTAACCCGATTTAAGCATTAAAGAATTTAAGAGTGTTAGTTTTGGAGGGTATAAACTATGTAATTCAAATGAAAATTTCAATAATAAATTTTCGTATAATTAATATACTTACCCAATTCTCATAGTTTATACCCTCCCATCCTTCCACGCTACTTAATTTCCTATGGCGTCTTTTTTTTAGCTTGGTTACCACCCTTTCGAGGGCAGGTAATTTGAGTAGTTTTTCGACATCTAGCATATATGAGATCTTAGTCAATGCATCCCTCAGACAACCAGTTACACCGTTAATGACACATGAAGCAATAAGGTAACTATCAGATAACACTTGTATACACAAAATCCACTCGGACAAGATCAACAAAATCTTACGATCTTGTTAACTCATTGGAGACGTAATGTTTTAGTCCTTTTTTTTGGTTGAAAATGTGCTGAAAAAAGAAGATTACAGCTAGATCAAAACTCAAAAGTGTTCCAAATTACCCCTCCATTTGACCTGTGAACTCGCCACTGTGTTGACCTTTGTCATGCATAAGATATAGTTAATAATCGCCAAATATTAACTAACTAGGTCAACAGGTCAAGAAGTATTAAGCATTTTTATAGTCCAGTACTTTGCTATATGTCCCGTGTACATTTTGGAGTTGAGAGAATTTCTCACTTGATTTGAGTCAAGGGGTACCCAGACATGAAAAATCACGGAGTTGATCGGGCACCACCCTGGTACATTTTGCGTAATGGCCGAATCCAAGATGGCCACCATCGGCCGCATTGAAAATCCTAACTTTTGTGTTTTTGACAATAGTTTCACTTGCAATACCTCTAATCCAAATGATTTTGATGTGTTGAGTTCATTTCTGGTATTATTTTGTTCATTTGGGGTCATCTTGGCCGAATCCAATATGGCCGCCATCGGCCGCAGTGACAATCCTAATTTTTGCGTGTTTGACAATATAATCACTTGTAATACCTCTAATCCAACTGATTTTGATGTGCTGAGTTCATTTCTGGTATTATTTTGTCCCTTTGGAGTCATTTTGGCCTTCAAATGCCATGGTCAATGTAATGTTCGTATACTGATGACCTTATCCGTAACCTGTGACAATTTATTTTAGCAATAATCACAGGTGTAGTAATCTAAATAGAAGCGTTTAAGCATGTACAAACAAACAAACAGACAAACAAACACAATAAAGCAAACAAGAGGGAATTCTTGATCAGTTTGATCCGCCTGGGTGACTCGGAAGGCGACCCTCCTCAAATCTGGGCTGCCGTGCACACACTTGTGTCTTCTGCAGTAGTGCCAATGATGCGTGTTGGCTTCCTTCCCGTGGTACCAAGACCCATTACTGAGCGTGCTACAGTGAGACACTGTCTCACAAACTTTCAAAGTTGTCGCAGACAGCTGAACCAAGCATCAATGGCAGTTTGGTGCGATGAAGGCGTGTTCGATGTGGCAGCAGATGTTTTCCTGCATGAGACAGAACAGTTCAAGGATCTGCTCCTTTGCTTGGGACCCTTCCACTGGACTCGCATTCTGCTCAGGTGCCAGGGCAAACTGCTTCAAGGTTCTGGCCTGGATGACGCGCTGGTTGAATGTGGCGTGTTTGGACGTGGAGTGATCGAGTCGGCCTTGAATGGCAGCCATTATGTCCGAGCTCTCACTGGAATGCTGATTGTGGAGGACCAGATTCGGTCGCTCCAGTGGCAGATGTTCTGGCAACACAAAGAAGAAACTGCATATCCAGAGCTAGAGCAGGTGAAGGCTCTGCAAACTTCACTTGAGGAGTTCGAGACCCTGACTGGACAAGTTGAGAAGTTGTATCGGGACTTTGTGGAGTTTGAGAAGGAGTGTGAGGCCAAGTCTGAGCTCTGCCAATTCTTTGGTGTTTGGCTGCGGATAGTCGCCGTCATCAAAAACACTGTTGCCTCCGACAGAGAAGGAAATTGGGATCTACATGCAGCTAGTGTCGAGGACTCTATGCCGATCTTTGCAGAATTTGACTGCATCAATTATCGGCGTTACGGCTCGTGGTATCTTGAGCAAATCAAGGTGCTAGAGTTCACCCATCCTGAGCTCTATCGACGATTCTCTATGGGCCAGTGGGTTGGTCAGGATCGTCCAGGCTGGTTCTGTGCTGTAGGAGCGACATGAAGGTTGAGCAGACCATCCAGCGAGTGTCCAAGGGACCTGGAGGTCACTATGTAGTGGGAGCTACACGAAATGCCGGTTCTGCGGCAGAATTTGAACTCTTGTTCCACGAGATTAGGTGTATAACCAATCTCCTCAACCAGCTCACCACCAACCACCCCATGGACCACACAGAATGCCATCTTCGGCATGCTCTAAGCTCTACTCGCCGTGTCAAATTCAATCAGAATGTTGAGAAGCTGCTAGACTTTGTGATTGAGCGACAGAATCCTTACTCGGTGGTGGTTCAAGAACCCGTGCCACTGCATCACCTGTTGACCAAGCTGGCTGTTGACCGACAAGTGGCTGAGCGTCTTCTCAAGTGTCTCGAGAAGGGCGAGCGTGTCTATCAGTCATACAGGCAGGAGGTGCTGGTCGAGAAGACCAAGATAATGAGTGCAACCATATCAAAGAGGAAGCTGCCCCAGTTCAACGAACAGCCACAGAAAACACCAGCAACCATTCTCACAGAAAAGAAGGATCTCTCATCCAAGGACGTTGCAGAGGCACAGAGAAGCATGGACATTGCAAAGGAGCGTGGCATGGACATCAAGCAGATACTTGATCACGATCTGCTGCCAGTGACTCCACTGTTTGATGGTGATCTTCCCGCTCACGCCAACAAGTCAGCACTTGTTGTTGAAATTGAATCTCAACAGGACCTCACTCAATGGAATCTGACGTTTCTTCTCCCCACTCATGTTGTGGTGGACTTCATGTCAAAGATGCGACAGATGCCGCTAGCAGAATTGTCTACCCTCGGGGATGTAGTCACTGCAGTCATCACATCAGCCACAAGCCTCTGCCATGAGTCGGACTACATTCACCTGGTGCTAGATTCATACATTGAATTTTCCCTGAAAGAAGGAGAGCGCATGAGGCGAACTAATGTGACGCCTATTGACATTATTGGCATGAACGCAAACACACCCATCCCTCGGCAGCTTGATAAGTTTTGGGCATCCGAGAAGAACAAACGGAATCTTCAGCTGCTGGTTCGAGATATGGTGAGCAATCGAGCTGAAGGAAATCCTGTCATCATCGCCAGCTCTGTCGTCTCTGATGATGAGGTGCTTCCAGCCAAAGCAGCTGGCGGTGAAGAAATCTCGGACCTGCACAGCTGGATTGAAGAGGCAGACGCCAGACTGGTGGTACATGTGGAGTGGGCCGTTTGTGTCAAACAGTGCAAGAGAGTTGTAGTATGTTCCAACGACACGGACACGTTCGCTCTACTGCTTCACTACACCCCTCAGTTCCAAGCGCTGGGGTTGAAGGAAATCTGGCAGCAGTACAGTACAGGTGAGAAGCGGCGGATGCTTCCACTGCACCTACTAGCAGTTTCTAAGCTTGGAGCACCGCTGGCCAAGTGTGTGATCAAAGCACACATACTGACTGGAGATGACTGTATGGGTAAGGTTGGAACGAAGCACGCTGCTATAGCCACTGACCCTGTACGGTATCTGATGAACTTTGGAGAGACAGACAGCTTGTCAGAGCAAGATGAAGCTCTGGCAGAAAAGTACCTTGTACGTGTCTGGGTGGGTGTAAGATCAAAAACAACAGCGGAAACGTTCCACCAGCTCAGAGTGGAGTACTACAGCAGTGCCAAAGCTGGAATTGACTCTCTCCCACCCACAAGCAATGTCATCAGAGGCCACATCCGCAGAGCAGCCTTTCTGGTGTACAAAGCATGCCATCTGCTTGGGGCGACCAGTCAACAACGTGAGGACAATCTAAAACCACTAGAACATGGGTGGGAGCAACATTTTGGCACCCTAGCTGTTGCCATCTAAATGCATGAAGCCCCTGCCACCCACTTTGTTCACAATATGCAAGTGTGCAGGCAAGTGTGACACACGACGGTGTGGGTGCTGTTCTGCTGGAGTTTCATGCGTCACATTCTGCCATGGAAAAGCAGATAATTCTCCATGTTCCAATCAGTGAGGGAAAGAGACACTTGCAGTTACATTGAGAATGTATACTACTTGTTGCATACTGGATAACTTTTCTGTTCGTGTTGGAATGTGTCATTGACCACACAAAACAGAAACAAAGTGAAAAAGCAGCAAAGACAGTTTTAGTTGAATAGGTAAATAGGGTGTTTACTTGTGAATTCAAGATCAGAATGACTTATACCTTTAACAGTGAATCATACTGTGAAAATGCATGTCAGAACTAATAGCATTGTGTATAGGAGCCCAGTTGTTACTGCTAGAATATCGCCTGGTTACGTTCAAGACTGTCGGTATAAGAAAATTACCTTGACATTGGAAGGTCAAGATGACCCCAAATTCACACAATAATACCAGAAATGAACTCAGCACACCAATATCAGATGGATTAGATATGTCACAAGTGTATATATTGTCAACAACACAAAAGTTAGGATTTTCACTGCGGACAGTGGCGGCCATATTGGATTCGGCCAAGATGACCCTAAATGAACAAAATAATACCAGAAATGAACTCAACACATCAAAATCATTTGGATTAGAGGTATTGCAAGTGAAAATATTGTCAAAAACACAAAAGTTAGGATTTTCAATGCGGCCGATGGCGGCCATCTTGGATTCGGCCATTACGCAAAATGTACCAGGGTGGTGCCCGATCAACTCCGTGATTTTTCATGTCTGGGTACCCCTTGACTCAAATCAAGTGAGAAATTCTCTCAACTCCGAAATGTACACGGGA
Organism: Littorina saxatilis; assembly: GCF_037325665.1. Lineage (NCBI taxonomy): Eukaryota > Metazoa > Mollusca > Gastropoda > Littorinimorpha > Littorinidae > Littorina > Littorina saxatilis. Next base: position 52,303,051 of record NC_090253.1, on the reverse strand, counting down.
CTTATAAACAAGTACAGGACTATTATGGGCTGCATTTGTTTCATGTGTGTCACCCTTTATGTTTATACTTTTGCAGGCTGGTGTGGAGTTCTGATGTTGCCAGGGCGATGGAAGACACATACATAAGACATATAAACAAGCTTCCCTGTGAAGTGTTTTGATCACAAATCACCATTATTTTGCACATTTATGCATATCTAGTCTCAGCTCAGACTTGTGCTTTGAAATTGGATGTTTAAGTACTAGCTAAAACCCTGAATAAAGTCTTCGCAATACATGGAATGGGATCAAAAGTGTGTGTGTGTGTGTGTGTGTGTGTGTGTGTGTGTGTGTGTGTGTGTGTGTGTGTGAAAACAACATTCAAAAATGAGGGTGAGATAAAACATAAAACAAGAAGGGCAAAGCCCATACGACTCACATGCTTGACCTCGACCTTTAGGGTAACTAAACCTAGCAATGACATCATACACTAAGAACTGCTTTACACATTTTTCCTACCAAAATACATGTGACCTTGACCCAAGGTCAAGGTCATGCAACACAAAGCTGTTAATTCAAGACATAGGAAGTACAATGGTGCTTATTGGCTCTTTCTACCATGAGATATGGTCACTTTTAGTGGTTCACTACCTTATTTTGGTCACATTTCATAAGGGTCAAAGTGACCTTGACCTTGATCATATGTGACCAAATGTGTCTCATGATGAAAGCATAACATGTGCCCCACATAATTTTTAAGTTTGAAACAGTTATCTTCCATAGTTCAGGGTCAAGGTCACTTCAAAATATGTATACAATCCAACTTTGAAGAGCTCCTGTGACCTTGACCTTGAAGCAAGGTAAACCAAACTGGTATCAAAAGATGGGGCTTACTTTGCCCTATATATCATATGTAGGTGAGGTATTCAATCTCAAAAACTTTAGAGAAAATGGGAAAAATGGGAAAAATAGCTGTTTTTTAGGCAACATTTATGGCCCCTGCGACCTTGACCTTGAAGCAAGGTCAAGATGCTATGTATGTTTTTTGGGGCCTTGTCATCATACACCATCTTGCCAAATTTGGTACTGATAGACTGAATAGTGTCCAAGAAATATCCAACGTTAAAGTTTTCCGGACGGACGGACGGACGACTCGGGTGAGTACATAGACTCACTTTTGCTTCGCATGTGAGTCAAAAAGCTACAGCACAGATACTTTTTTGTCTAGCGTCAAGGACGGATCCAGGGGGGGTTCCTGTCACCCCCCCCCCCCCCCCGGCCTGAACATGTATCTCCTCCAAGGGTGAAAATAAAATAAAAATCAATAAATCATGACAAATATTCGGAGAACGCGCCAGCTAGATTCCACATATTCTCATCTACATTTCAAAACGTCCAGACCTCCCTAGCGCCCTCAACTAATGAACCCCTAACACAATTGGGGCCCCCCCCCCCAACCTGATACGGTCCGGCCATGAGCGTTCTATATCGTCCTCTTTAGAAACTTGTTGCGCTGTTGACACACGTACGTTTCTATTTGCAAACATCCATAAAGTAATATTTTGTTAATCATGTTTAAAACATTTCTTCTGAGTAGAGTGAAGCTAAATCAAACCACACACAAAATGAAAAAAACTAAATCTAAATCAAAGCCATATTGCGCGTAACATAAAGCAACAGTCTAACCGTCTGCAAGAGAGATTGTTAGTAGTAGATCTAAAAAAAAAGAATGGATTCCATGGAAGCTAGTGTAACTATACACATTCAACATCTTTGAAGCTTCGGATATAACTCGATAAAACAAAAAAGAACCAAAACTTAAAACATGTCCCAACAGTTGTTAGTCCACCTCTCTCTTCACCCGACCCCCACACTCACATAGTTTGTGTCTGAAAAGCTCTAAAACGCACTGGCACACACGCACACACACTGACTTATACAGAGTCCATTTAGAAATATGTTCAGTAATTGCGATAAAAGACAAGACTTTTGTCTCCTTTGGTAAACATCACGGTGTTTTTTTCCCGCCACTTCTTATCCACGTGTAAAAATATTTCCCATCAGACTGCGCGAGTGGAGAAACTACGTCATATCATAGGGGAATCCCCTACCGGAGCAGGATCGGAGCAGCCTGCTCCGGAACCGGAGCTTGTGTGTGAGAGAGGGCAGGTGGAGAGTGGGGCAGGATTGGAGCAGCCTGCTCCGCTTGCTCCGCCGGTGTGTGAGCCCCGCTTTAGTCGGTGTCCACGTGCGTCGAGAGGACATCGTCAGGGAAAAGTGGGCGGAAATTGGCTTCGTGGCGGGATCGCCAAAATACTTCAATCGCGCCATGATGCTCTTCAGGGAGAGGTTTCCGTTTGTTACTTTCGTGGTAGTGGGCCAGGACCCACAATGGTGCACACAGAACTTCAATCCTGTGAACAACGACACGTTCATTCTTGAGCTATCCTCCGCTGAGGTGGACGTGCAGCTGCTGTCCATGACGGATCATCTCATCACGAGCCCGGGCACCTTCAGCTGGTGGGCTGCCTTCAAGATGGCGCGCACAGCTGTGGTTATGTACCCAAGATACTTCACCAGGTACGGCTCTTCGCTTGCCCGCTGGTACTTGCCAAACTATGTTGATTATGTGATGCCTCATTGGATTGCTATACACGGCTAGCGATGACATTGTTCAGGGCAATTCCAGCGGAACTGACGTGGCGCCACAATAAAAACACAGTAACTCAACAGGATGAAAATACCATACAGACTATTTATTATCAGAAAATGGTGCTCAGATTTCCTAAAACACAAAATTCTACTTGCCCAAGACAAAATACAAAGAATGTGATTTACCGGGTGTCACGTTTCAATATATCACAGAAGGTGATTATGAACGGTTAGTTACTGCTAACTAACCACACCACGATTCACTCTCGCAGTCATACAAATAGATAGAATCAACAAAAGTATAAGTTTCAGACGCCTGTTTATATACTATCTCGCCACCTCCCTCGAGACTTCACTCCAAAAGATGTTTTACGTTCAAAACGTAAAAATAGGTCAGTTAAAGTTTAGAAAATGATAATAACACGCTGATCCCGTGTATAGATAGGAAAGTTACTGATCTGCCAAAAGCGCTTGTTAATACAGGTGTCACACACCCCACGTTGTCACCACTCAAATGAAATCATAAATATAAAAGATGACTAGGTGGTATACAGGGTGCAATGACATGGTGCACTTAGCTTTTTGCCACTGAGTGGGCGACCCGTAAATAGTCTATCTCCACAACTGCTCCGTTGAATGAAGTGCCGGCTGGCGTGGAAACGAAGCAGGGATTAGTGGAGATATCAGGCGCCTCACTCAGTCGCTGAAGGTCCTCCCCGTAGTCTACCAGAAATAGTAGAAATGAAGAATGGTAGGATGACGACAGCGACAGCAACCACCAGAACACCAGAACACCAGGTTACAGCATACAGCAGATGTTCCGGTTACAGCATTCAGCAGATGTTCCTGTTACAGCATACAGCAGATAAGTAAGTCGGCTGCAACAAAAATCATCGTTGCACTAAACATTCCACGCTACCCTTCACACTCCACCTTTAAACATGTCACCCTTCTATATTTCATAGAGCACGTGGGCCTGCATAAACGAACTTTTAAAACAACAAATCAGCTATTTTCCTTCCTTCTCTCCATATCTGCAAAAACAATATACAGATTATTATTTTAGCGTCACAAAGAGCAAATTATGCGCTAACCTGGAAAGAACAACAGAGAGTATTTCATTCTACAAACACAGACTCGTCAACAGCGTTAAATAATGATTTATTACCTCAACAGCCTATGTAGGAAGCTCTCCTTTAAGCGAATCCGCTTCTTTTGTATGGCTATCGTCCGTCGACGACTTTCCTGCCACACCCCTCTTGCGCTGAATTACTTTATGCGTTGGAAAATTCCCCCGCTCAGCCAAGAGTCACACCTGACAACCTTGTCGTCAAATAACATGTAGACGGCGAAAAGTGGTCCCTTCTTGACGTTTCCAGAAAGCCCTACTGTACATGCAGAACGGCACGTTGTCATGAAATGATGTATCACCAACGTGTTGTAAACCAACAAACTTCTGGAAACAAGAAACCTGCCCTTCTCTCTGGCCGCCAATGTTCAAGTGCCAAGTTTCATGTCTCTCTCAAACAACCTTGAAAACATCACGTGACTCCCCGTGTCACATATCCAGTTCAGTCACAGCCGATTTTGCCCAGACACCAAAATCACCCACGTGGAACCCATGCAAAACGAAATCCCCGTGCTCAGCTATGCTCTGTCAGCTAAACACAGCCTGTTGCCCAAAAGCACATGCGCTTCCCATCACAATTTGAGAAAGGCACCCCACAGAGTGTTCCTTTCTCAATCCATGTCACTAAATCGTGACACAGGGACAGTGACTATCTTGTTCATACTACAGAGTGTTGTCCCTTACTCAATCCGACACTGCCACACTTTTTGTTCCTTGAAATCAAACCACCCTTTCAGTGCCTGCTACGAGATAGTCTCGTAGCAAAAGGGTGCATCCTGTGTGCCCATATACGAGACTATCTCGTAGCAAACACGTCAGAGAGTGTTGACGAATAAAAGGGAGATACATCTTTTTTTCCCCACAGCTCTAGAAAACGTCAAACAACAGTTCTATCCCTTTGACCGTAGCTTGATGGATGGATATTTATAATTAGAAGCTCTGTTTCATGGATTACCACACCAAATTCGTTTACTAGAAGTAATGGTAAGCTATGCACATTACCCTTTCATGCTGTGTATTCAAAAACACTGAACTACAGGTATGTTTTTGTGTTTTCAACTGTTGTATGTGTAAAGCGGACTCTGTGTTCCAAGTTTGTTTATTTTTGTATTCAAAATTCATGTTACATACATATTTCTGATAATGATAGCAAAGAAAATCTGGAAATTATTAGATTATATCATACCCAAGGGTAAAACCAAAGAACTTGTATAGTATCTTTGAGTAATTATGATAAATGAATAAACCTCAGACAGATTAGAAAACCTTGTGGAAAAAACGCAAAATTCTGACACGCCCAGTTCAAAAGGCCTGCTTGCCGCTGAAGCTGCTGTTTGCTTGCGCTGAGAGAACTCGCTGAGCTCCCTTTGCAGTTTGCCAAGCTTTTCTTTGCCAAGCGGTAGAGTGCAGTCCTGGGTGTTGATGTCGATGCCCAAGAACGTGATGCGTTGGGTGGGGCCCACAACTGTTCTCCAACTAAGGCCTAAAAAAAAAATAGGTGTGGTTACGGTAACCCGACCTACCCTATTTTTAGGGGCCGACCCTATAACTTTTTATTACATTTGTCAAAAAACCCAAAATAAAACCAAGAGAACGAGTGCAGAAAACGCAATGAAAGCGAAAGCGCCCGAGTCGCACACTTATTTCCCTGTCAAGTAGGTTTATTTGTACACATTAGAAAAAAAAGTAAAACAAAAAAAAAAGTGATTGCCTACCTTCCTACCCTATTTTGGGGGGCTATGTTACCGTAACCACACCTATTATTTTTTTGGGCCTAATATGAAACCCTAACTTTCTCACTAGTTTGATCAAACAGTGTAGCGCTGCATTACACTCTTCATATGTTTCTGCTGCAATGAGAAAATCATCAATGTAAATAACAACACTTTGAACCCACGCCTACGTAGGCATCTACCTATAGCTTGCGAAAGGCGATGACAATGACTGGGTGCCACTGTGGCACCGAAAGGGAGGCTAGAATCGAACAAGTATGTTGCTTGTTTATCTCCCTTAAATGTCCACTTTAACCCTGTCACTTTATAATCATCACAGTGGATTGGCACTGCACGATAAGCCGCTTTCAAGTCTAATTTTGCACACCAATAGCCCTGTTTTGCTATTTTACAGGCATCTGTGATAGTTTGAAAGCGTTCAGAATGCAAAGTGGCATAATCGTTCATAGCACTGCCAAACGGCCGACTGCCGTCATGGATAATACGAACACTGTCACTACCATCGTCTTTTGGTATTGCAGCCAAAGGGCTCACTATCAGAGGCTTGTCAGAAGCGACCACATAATTACCCTGTTTTATTTGAGCACATACTTCTTTCTCTACAGCATCACTAAGTTCCAGAGCTGATCTATGATTGTTGCTTTCAGCATGTACAACACTAGCACCTTGGTCTATTATTCTAAAACCTTCACTAATGCCTTTCAAAAGAAACTCCCTGTCAGGGTCATTTTTTTAGTTCATCTGTTCACACATCTACATGATTAGCAATGCTAGTGACCTTTTCACTGTTGCCTAGCCACTGACATGTGAAAGGATTCTGAGGAGCAAAGGGACTGTCAAGTGTGTGGCCCACCTTATTGTCCGAAGCTGGCTGCGCGTGTCCCTAGCTTTTGTTGCTGTTGTCGACGTTGCTGGTCGTTGCTGCTGCCGCCGATGGGTGTGATGTCGCTCGATGCACTGGTTGCAGACAGACGGAGCAGCAGTGCTCGTATTGGCACCGCTGGGCAAACGAGCAGTGCCCGCGGTTCCACTGCATACACACCTCCTTGCCGCTGGGGCCTACGATGCGTTGTGATGGTGGGGTGGGGCGTGACTCTTGGCGACGGTCGGCGTGTTGCTGGTGGTTTGTAGGTTGTCGCTCCCTCAGTGCTACCATCGCCAAGTGTTGAGAGTCACTGCCCCACCTGAACCCGTACGCTGCTTGACTGACCGTAGGCCAGCATTTCGCCGAGTTTTGCAGTGTATGCGAGGTAGTCAACGATGCACCGACCCGGCAGCCGGCCGGTCTCGATAAGTTTCGCCATAATTCTTGCGTTGGCACTTAGAAACTGGGCAGGCGAAACATTGTCTAGCTTGGTTTTTTGATTGGCGCTCAGTCGAATGAATACGCCCTCTCTAAGCTCGATCTCCTGCTGTTCCGCCTCCCGGAATGTGATGAAGTCTGTTATTTTGAGGGCCTCACCTGAACGTGGCTGTGTGTTCAGAAAAACTGTAGGATCCAGGTCTACACGGCCTCCGTCCAGCGGCGTCGCGGCGCCCGTGCTGGTCGTTGACCTCTGCAATAACTCGTCGAGGGACGTTGCTGCCGTAGCCGCTGTCGTCGCCGGTGATGTCGCCGCTGCATGCTCTCTTGACAGTGGCCCATCGTCGCCCTGAAGTTCACGTATCAGAGCTAAAGTAGCAACATGGTGGCCCGGCTTTAGTTTGAGTTCAGTCACACTGGCCCTCGTGGCATTTTTCAGTGCGATGTGCGTGTCAAAACCGGCCTCCACCAAAATGTCTGCCACCGTAGAAGGGAGCTGTTTGACCCACTTGTCAAACTTGAATTTGGAACTGTCTCTGTCAGTCATTTTGCACTGCTGCGTATACACATTTTGAAGTAAAAAGAACTGAGTAAAAATTTCCAAGTCAGCTTTGCTGGCAAAAAACTTTGCTGCTGCTGCGCCGGTGTACAAAAGCTGACTGACTACACTGAATACAAAAGCTAAAAATCACATATCTAGGCGTAGGAATATTTTACTCAATAGGCCCTACACACACAACTGCCACACGATACAGGACCCCTCTCACGTGCAGCCCGACCCATCCGCTGAACACGCTACTCCAAGGTGTAACCCATCCCGCAGAAGGGACCGACTGCACGAGAGAGCGAGCTGAGCGCACTCACACAAATTTAAACTTTATTTATTCTAAATAACACTTTTACCCCCAATTGAGGCACATCAAGTTATATGAAAAATAATTCACCGAATAACATTTACTTTCAGTTTTGTTTTGTTACTATATTGTATTGTTGGACAGTAAACAGTAACTCCAGTTATTTCAGTGTTTTGTATGGTTTTATGTGCTGTAAAGATGTGTTTATCTTCCAAATTTGTCATTTTTTTTCTAAACAAAAATGTACATATGTGACCCTCCACAACGGAATGAGTCCCATGTCACCTTTGCATGATTTTCATATTTTTACATTTTCCAAAAGAGTTTTTTATGCTCTACCCAGTGGTGAAAACTTGTTTGAGTTATAAGCCTGTGACTAAGGTGACCCTCACACTGTTACCGGACACCCCCGGACTTATATTAAGCCCAGCGCAGAACCGCGCGAGGTGACATGCGACTCATTTCGTGGTGGAGGGTCACATATATGTTAACATTTTCATAATCAAATACGACCCAAATCTATTTCCAATTACATAGTATCATAGCCAAGGGTACAACCAAAAAACATGCAAAAAATCACAATGATAACTCAATAAATGACTGAGTAGTACACACTCTTTTGAACCTACCCTAAAAAGTCAAATTTGGTCCTGGCAAATAGCAATACAAAAATGCAATTATAGCCTGGCACTGAAGGGGGTTAAACCTTGCAAGTAAATCGTACAGTGCATTACGAAAACAAGCGGCAGTTCTCTTGATGTTTTTTTTTTTTTATTAACATGTAAAGGTGTCATAGATACCGGGGTTGACACCAGCATCCTTGAGATCTTGTGCACACACTCTGTTCAAATTTCCTGAAGCCAATGGAGATTTCGCCTGCATGAAAAATGAAGCAACTTAGTTTAGCTGATTTGTATCAAACGCTACAGTGGACTGAAGGAAATACATCGTATCTGTAAGTTCGACATCTATCTATGTTGAACCGTCTTTTGTTGAAAATACATTGGCAGTGAAATATGTGTAGGCCTTAGATGATTAAAAGCATTCATCAGGGAAAAGCCAAGAAAATGCAATTTCTTCTCCATTTTCAGTTACAGAAATATACAAAGGGACATGCAGGGATTTTTGCACAAACAGCGTGCTTCCAGAAGGAACATGCAGTGTGATGCTTAATTTGACTGAAGACCAGAATTACATACAGGCACCATCCCTTCATGCCAAGTTTTGTCAAAACTGGCTTTAAAGCTTATGTCAGAACTATTACCTTGTTCAGTTTAGAACCTACTAAACCAAAGTGTAGGCATTTATAAAGATGATTCGGTTCTTTAAGCCATTGAAGTTGTGTAGAAAAGTAAGAATGATCACTGTTGACATTAGAAGCACATGTGAGACAAACAGTGTCTTGTCATGGTCACAATTAACAAATACGCATTGAACAGATTCGGTACGTTGTTTTTATGTTCTGTTCATCCTTTTGTGTTCACTGCTTGCAGTAATAGTCTTGCCAGTACTAAGCTGATTGTTATATTTGGTCGGTTGTGAAGAAACATACATTTTTGATGGAATATGCTGATAATCAAACTCTGTTTCATTACAAACATGTACCATGTTTGCGTAAATATCTTGTCTTTTGCTTGGATTCAAACAATCTGGTCGCTGTGTTACTGTCATGAGCTGTGTTGGTACTAACAAGAGGCATAAGAAGTCAGATGAACAGCTATAGTCTGGTTCAAAATCTTGCAGAAATGTTCAACATTATACATCAAAACTGAAATACTAGACACTTTAATTTAAAAGAAATTTGCCGCAGACAATTTTTTAAATTTTGTTTTATTACGAATCAATGTGTGCAACTTTCTTAATAAATTTCTTTCATAAAGTGTACTTATTCTTTTCTACAAATAGGCGCGTTCCCTGTTTTGAGCGAACACTGTTTTCATGGTGCACTTGTACTAACCTGTGCTTTAAGCTTAAAATGTAAAAAACAAAAGGTGGGGCAATGTTGAATTCGATACCGAAAAATCAAAAGTAAGGGTTCTGTATGTATCCTGACTGACGCACGCACGCACGCACGCAGACACACACACACACACAACCACACACACACACACACACACACACACACACACACACACACACACACACACACACACACACACACACACACACACACACATATCATGACAAATTTCTATTTATTTTCTCACGACTTTGATTAGCAACAATATGTCCTGTCACACACTTGTGATTATGATCAATTGGTTATAAATCATGTTTGACCTATTTATGGTTATTATTGATGAAGCATTGTGTCCCATTAATACATTTGTTGTTGTTGTTTCTTCTTCTTCTTGTCGTTCGCCAATGCTAAACTTGGAGTCCAGCTCTGGTAATGAAGCTGGTTGTCTTATGAAGAGCCTCCACAGGTCCATGCAGCTTCTCATGAAGGGGCACCTGGCCTGGTCCAGATCTCTCTGTTGTTGTTTTATTCGAATTATTTCCTTTCTAATTCATGTAACACAAGGTGTTTTTTTCAGAATAAACTTTTGCCTTGCCTTGCCTTGTTTGGTCTAAATAGAGCGAATTAGATAGACGTTCAGCAACATTAAATACAGAAAATATCCACACCTGGTTGATATTAAGGGCCAAGGCTAGGTGTGTGTGTGTGTGTGTGTGTGTGTGTGTGTGTGTGTGTGTGTGTGTGTGTGTGTTTACATGTGTTTTTGTTGTCGTTAAAAAAATTGACAAACACGTTTGGTTTGTAGATAGACGTAACCTCGTTACAGAAAAATGTTTCCCATATCGGCAATTTCGAGCTAGAAACCAAAACGCTAAGTGTAGTGTGCGACTTTGAATGTTTTGTTTCTTAAACGACATCAAATCTATACACCCATGGAAGAATGTCACCATGACGTTTGAAGTCGTGCCGCGCAACACTCGATCAAGCTCCATTAAATTCAGTGCAGCCTTCAACAACAAAATAGTGAAATAAACACCACAGCCAAGGGAGGAAGCATACACTGCAGACAGTAAGCAGAGCGCTGGGGGAGACACACTGCACATCAACATGAAATAAATATCCTCAGAGCAACGTTGTTTTGTTTCTTGGACCTTTCTTTATGAATTGTTTGTTCTCCTTAAATCTCAATGTCCGCAATGTAGACGCTGACACAGAACCATTCCTGATTATTTCGAATACACACACACACACACACACACACACACACACACACACACACACACACGCACACACACACACACACTCACACACACACGGCACACACACTCACCGTCACACACACACTGACACACACACACACACACACACACACTGACACACACACACACACACACACACACGCGCGCACACATACACACGCACACCTACACACATACACACACACACACACACACACACACGTACAGACACACACACACACACACACACACACACTGCGCTAGCATGACTAGGTCCTGACTACTTAATACATACATTACAAAAAATCCAGTACCTAATTCCATTAGTTGTGTTTAATTGTTGAATATTGCATTTCATACTGAATAGCATGGTTGCTTAACTGTTTGGCACGAGTGAACATTCGATATCAAGCGCCTGTCAAATTCCTCCCACTCGCGTGACCCAGCTGTCTGACACGCTCGCACTGCGCTGTGTTGAAGGCATAACACCTCTGATAACACTACGAGGACACAGTGTGGCCCAGTCTTGACGCTGTGTGTGCATGTCATCAGACATTTCAACACGTGGGAGTTGCTTAGTGTACATAACATCAGGTGAGCGTTTAATCTTTCAAAATCATCTTCTTATGTAGACCAAGTCTGTTTGTTGGTTGGTTGGTTAACCTTTTATATCGTGTTTTCCACAAAATTTGTGCTATCCGATACCAATGGACATTTGTGTCCTTCCTCAGTTCACGTACCATGCTTGAAACTATTTGCCTTCATGTCTATCACTGTAAAAATAGGGTTCTAAAGTTCATTACTTTCACATTCCTTACTTCCAATCTTGTATCAATTGTGTAACCGATCGAGACACGTTCGTAACAGTACAATGAGAAGTATCAACTGAGAAAGGTCCTACTTTCGGTTTCCAGGAAATGTGTTTTCGGTTTGCTTGAATCGATCAGCTCTGTGAGATACTCAAGGTGATCGCTAGACTTGCGGTTTGTGGCTTGTTGCTGATCTCGTTCTGTTTTCTGCAGGGCGTTTTTCATCGACCAGAGCAAGTTTTCTCTCCTGTGTGCAGCAAACCTATTGTGTGGTCAGGTTTTGCTGAATACATCATTCTGTTGAGGTTAGAATCATTATTATGGTCAAATTATGAATGTGTGAACTAGGCTATACTACATGTCATACAATACTATACATATATGCGTTTGAATGTAGATAAGTACGATATCAGATGATGCCGTTTATTGTAAACACTACCTTATGTCAGATCAATCTGTTGAATATGGAAGGGGAATTAATGGATGGTCATTCCAGTCATATAACTGGTTTTACAATAAACGGTCTCATTGCAAAAAATCTGCACTTTGGCTAAGTTATGACGGGCACCCGGTAGTATAGCAGAGTGTAAGCGTATACATTTTAAAACAGCATGTCTTTGTCAGTGCGTGACAGCCACCACAGTGTGTCAGTACCATGTTGTGTACAGCGCTGTCTGGCCTGTCAGTTTTATTCCAGATGTTTTATCGAGCGTTTCACACGGCTCTCGCATTCTTTGTGCAACAGGGCGGTCGGGTAGAAAACTAGTTGCTATCATATACGGTTGTATTCACTTCCTTTGTGGCAATTTGGTTTCAATTAAATGTGTTTGTTTTTCTTCACCTGTCAGCATTCTTGAAAATGAAAGTAGTTTGTTGATTGAAATGCTTGTTAAGACTTGTCAAGGGACTGGCTGTATTCACTGAGTCCTTGGTGAGCAACTTGGTTTCGATTGGCATTGTTTTTTCTTGACATATCAGCATTCCTGAGAATGAAAGTAGTTTGTGATTGCAATGCTTGTTATGAGGCGGCGGAAGACTCGAAGATACATCTCTCACTGTCAGTATTAGAGCGCTTACGTACGTTCATACCCGTCTTTGATTAACACATATTCCATTTCTAGTCTTTCCTCTCTGGGAAAATAAACCTTCTTCTTTTTGTGTAATTCTTATATAGCACTATGGGTCTGCATTTCGGAAGAAGACAAACACTTACCGTTCTTCCCGGTGCGCCCGGCAGTAACAACGACTTCCTCTGTGTTGCTGAGTGTTGTGTCTGGCAACAGTAACACTGCTCAACATGAGCTGCAACAACCGATGCTGACGTCGTCGTCGTCGTCGTCGTTGTTGTTGTTGTTGTTGTTGTTGTTGTTGTTGTTGTTGTTGTTGTTGTTGTTGTTGTTGTTGTTGAACTCTTTCTCGATTCGCTTAACGCGCCCTCTCATTGTTTTCCCTACAGAACGTAACCATGGCAACAGCAGCTGGTGCAACAACGGACAGTGACACAGAATGCTCAGTGTGTCACGAGCTGTTCAAGAAGCCCAAACTGCTGCCCTGTGCTCACGTCCTGTGTCGCCACTGTCTTCTCTCCTGGCTCGCCTCCAACCCAGAGGCCCTTTGTCCGCTCTGCAGGGGCGCCATCGCGGACCCCAAAGACAAAAGCAAGACGAAGGGGTGGGAGGAGGTGGTGGACGCCTTACCGGATGACGTCGCCATGGCAGCGCTAGTGGAGAGTACACGTGTACTGAGCCAGGACCACGTGTGTGTTGTGTGTCAGTCAGCCGCCGTGTCCATCTGTCTGACCTGCAACGACATGATGTGTAAACCCTGCGGGCAGACACACACTAAATACTCCATGGCCCGTGACCACAAGGTGGAAGACCTGTCCAGCATGACAGCGGAAGAGCTAGCCGCCAGTCAGCCTGACCACTGCAGCGTGCACACCAGCAATCCGTGCGAGCTCTTCTGTCCCACTCACGGGGCCGCCATTTGCCACATGTGTGCCAGCGCCAAGCACCGCGCATGCCCAGACCTGACGGAACTGGCGGAAGTGGCAGACAAGTCACGTGAGGTACTGAGTCAGATGGTGACGTCACTGCTGACGGAAGAGCAGCAGCTGGAAGAAGCTGTGGCAGCGTTGGAGCGCCACCTGGAGGCCACGGAGAAAGTGGTGCAGGAAGCTGTTGCTGAGATCGACAGGACCTGCGACAAGTTGGAGAACTCTGTCAAGGAATGCAGGCGTCGTCTGAAGAAGATGATGCTCGATGCCAAGGCCAAGGTAAAAGACACAGTCTTAGCCCTCAAGGTCACCTTGTTGGATCATCGAGGCAGGCTGACGTCACACCGACGTGTTGCTGATCGCACCACCAGAGGGGCCACCAATAAAGTAATGTGTGACGTGACTCGTGCTTTGAGGAATCGTGTGAAGGACATACTGGTCACTTGTGGTCAACTCTCAGTGAACTGGAAGTCGGTTTCCACGGTTACGCTGACCATTGACGCTGCAGCAGTGGCCCGCATTGAGAAGGAACTGTCAGCACTGGGTCAGGTGAAAGTCAAGCCTGTCAGCATCGGTACACGTCAGGTAATGAGGATCTTGTTCATGAATCGGTATGGCCAGCTTATTGACCTTCCCCACCAGTCTTGAGATCCCAATTTTAATGGTAATATCCAGCTTGTCGACAAAGTATTTCCAAAAGAGTTTACTCACTGTTATAGTCCACGCGTATGCTTGGTGAGTCGAGCAATATCTTCCCAAATTCATGATTACTCCAAATTGCGTGTCACTGTGTACATTCAAATGCAGATATAGGTCAAAGTGTGATATTTATTATTATGGTATTATAGCACTATGTTAAACTTGACAGCACTCCGAAAAGCAATTCCTATCTTGATCTAAATGTGTGTAAAAGCGTAGCTTTTTTTGGTCACAAGTGTTTCAAATATACGTTATGCCTCCCCGTCTTTCTGAATACATTTGGTTTAACCCACGTGTACCACTAACAGCTGAAATTTATGATAGCAAGTACAATGGTGAAAGGAGAGAGGGATACAACACAGGGATGGCTGGAAATAATAGGGACACGAACTTAAACGAACGCTTATATTACGTGCCCTATACACGAATGGTGGATAATACAAATGTGATGTCGGACAGAGATTATTCTAATATATACTATGTCATTATCTGGTTCAAAAACAGGGTCATGGTAAACCTAACAAATAGTAAGACAGAACTATAGCAGGGGAAAGAGGGAGTGGGGTGGGAGGGGGGGGGGGGAGAAGGAACGATAGAGACATGTAGAGAGATGAAAGTAGCAAGCGCATACAAAAGAGAACATCGTAAATCGTAAACTGTAATCCAGTGGCAGATAAACAGTTGTTCGCAAGTGAAATCATTGGAGAATGCGTACACAATATTGGTTATCAGGTTAACAGAAATGCTTGCATGAGTATTGCGAGTCAATAAAAGCGACCAGATTCACAAATAAACGAGTGTACAATTTCAAAAAAAAAACTTATTGGCGCGAAGAGGAATGTGTTCGCTACCATTTAACAAAATATCAACATGTCTGTAATTTACAGGTAGTGCATTTATTGTGGACAGGCGAGCATCTATGTACAGAGGGCAATGTATCAGATAATGGTCAGCGGTTTCGTTCAGATAGCCGCACGTGCATTGCGGTTTTTCCTGTACGTGGCGTTTGCATAGGTCAGAATTCAAATTACTCATGTTTAGGCGCATTGTGCAGTGGTGAATCTCATCCTTTATTTTCCCACAATAATAATAGGCAGGTACATTATAATCAGGAGAAACTAAATAATGTTTAAATTCGCTAATTGAGTTAGTTGTTTTAATGTTGTCAGGCAGGTATGAAGGATTGACGATATAATTCCGTTATGCACGCCGGGACTCTTTCTAGCAGACTTGTTCTATGATAGGGGTTAACCTCTGAAGTTAAAGGTGGCAAAACATGCAGTAAATAATGAGGGCAGTTACCATGTACCACTTTATAATATGAAATCAATTTATGTCTTCTCCATCTTTCTCTTAGGTTACAAAATTCGCTTTCCTTATAAAGTTTCTCAGTGGCTGGTGCCACGAACACCGCCAATTATAGTCCGAATAGCTTCCAAACGTAAATGTTCCAGTGCATTAGACAGGTATTCAGTGCAGTTATCCCATAGGATGTCTGCATAGTCAAAATGTGGTAAAACGAAAGATGTACACACAATTTCCAGGATTTTGCGATTTAATCTGTATTATTTTATTATGAGTTATTTCTAATATGCTGACTGTTAGGAAATATAACAGACATGTGGAAAACATGGATTATCAGCATGAGCCGGAGGCGAATAACCGTTGTATAACATTTGTTTATTCCCCCCTCTGCTTCTTTACCTCTGTAAACTTGTAGAGCTAGTTATTTTTCGATAATGACCCAGCAACCAAACAAATAACGAGCCAGCAACAGCCTGAATCCTCGATAGTGCAATGGGTTGAGAAGCTGTTCTGTTTCGGTACTACTTTTGTGACTGAAAAGTTCCGAACGCTCTATACGTACGAAGTATACATCTCTGGAGCAAACAATACAAACATACCGCATTTAAATTAACAACTACAGGCCTGAACACATGAATCTCCATATAAAATCCATGAGTTCGGTTGTTTTCTGAATCTAGATCTGCCGTGCACAAACCGTTCATCACAAGCAAATTCCCAAGGCAAGTAACTCATACTCTGGCGACAAGAGTAGTTCCCCTTCTTTTAACGCAGTTTCTTCGACAACACTGACTGCAATCCGACGGTCAGTTTTCAACAATATTTCATTTTATAAACAGATCACACGCAACCAAATGCACACATCTCATCAATTTAAACAACATAAAGCGGTTTCATACACTATTTTCCCCAGAAATCTGAACTTCATACAGTAATTAACGTTGGAACACGGGTGCAAAAGTTCGTCTGCTAGTCCCATTTGACGAAAGAACATTTACTAAGCGATACTAAAACATAAACAGAACACACAATATCTGACTTTGCCGCCACAGCAGAATAACAGCATATCTGTGTACTGGATTTTAGTCCAAAACAGGGAAACTGAAAAGAAGTGTTAACAGAATGGAATGATTTGCACGGAACTATACAACCGCGCATTAATCGATCGCCTGCGCAGGTTGACTGGTTGAGTGATTCGGATTCGATCAAACTTTCGCACAAAAACTCCTGTTTTTTTGGAATAACTGAAGAAAGGAGGAATAAAGAGGTTACACACCTCGTCTCAGTGATTATTAAAAATAATGGTCTCAGTTCGCGGTCATGAAAAAGCTCGCTGAAGCTCGCATTTTTCATGATCCGCTAACTTCGACCATTATTTTTAATAATCACTGAGACTCGGCATGTAACCTCTACATAATCGTCTATTCTGACCTAAAGAAATTTCGAAGCGACCCCGCGAATTAAACGGAACAGCCGCAATGGGAACTGTATCGTTCTTATTTGATTGTGCCTGTCAGTCAAATCATTCCTGTGACCTGGGTCAGCCAATCAGAGTCACTCACCTGACGTGATGAATATTCACAGGTCAAATGCGTTCACACAACAATCTCACAAGATAAACCATGTTGAACATGCGTTTTAGTTTATTCTCTTGTCCAACTGAGAACGACATATTTGAAACGACGCCAGAGGGAAAGGAAATGACGTAAATATATATTTGACGTAAATTAAGTGAAGCAATTTCACTTGAATCTTCAGAACGTTGACAGTGACAAGTTGAAGTAAGTGGGTCGGCATTGCAAACGCAGAGAGTGGGGGGGGGGGGGGGGGGGGGGTGCCTTGCCGTTCTGTAAAGCACCCACCGACAAAACTGGCTTTTCTGTATTTATTTAGATAAAGAGCGTATAGTATCTGACCGCATTTGAAGTGTCATTCTTTAGAATATTTCACGCTGATTTCGTTAGTTCCAATATTTCCTTTGTCTTGTTTATTTTTAGTGTGATAAACAAAAAGGGTCCCCGCCTGAACTTTATAACATTTAGAGGGTCATCTAGAGTCAGTCCTGATTGGTCAAAAAGCCATATGGTGCACTAGCTGGAATGGTAATAACATGTGATATGTTTTGTTCAAATACTCCTTTCAGTTCCCTCACCCACAAGAGTCAAGTCCCAAGAAAAAAAGTGTCTCCGTGTCACCGTCCTATCAATCTGCTCCTGCGTAATTATTTCGCATATATTTTATTTTACTTGTTGCTTTCGGTATTGCTGTAAACAGCCCAAACATGTCTCTCCTGTCAAAATATTATAAGATGTTTGATGGGTTGTTGACAGACCAGCTTTTTTGTCGGTCCGAGGGGGAGCATATCGTCTTTTGTTTCATATTTATTGACCAAGGCCGAAGGCCGCGGTCAATAAATATGAAACAAAAGTCGATATACCCCCCGAGGACCGACAAAAAAGCTGGTCTGGCAACACACCATCAAACATCGTTTTTGCCATCATTTTGGTGGTTCAACATTAAGTGAAAAATCAACACAGGGAGCCATGGTTTGAAACGCGAGTTCTGTTATCATAATGCATGTTCGGGGCCCCAGCACGTTGTTCAAAGCTGGCGTGCGAAAGCAACTTACTGTGTGTGATTTGAGTTTATAATGTTGAGACAAGTATGTCACGTTTGAGGATGCGAAGTTCTGTAGGTTCCGACTACAGAGTGGTGTGTGAAACCAACAGTAAGCGCCTTTGAGACGATAGTGCCCATATGTTGCATTCGAGCGATGGGATTGTCGTATTTCAAACGATGTGATTTGCTTGCACAGTCAGCGTTGACCATCTCACAACAGATCTGTTATGTGGATTATCGTGCGACGTTCGAGTCGGGGGCAAGGAATCGCAGGAAGCAAAGATGAGTCTTTTTCCATTGTCACCTTTCTTTCCGGTTGTTGGTGCATATAATATTGTGCGGACAAAATGATGCGACGGCGAGTGTTTTTTGCCTCCAAGATTTTGTGGTGTGGGTATTGTTTTGCTCGTTTCATACCCACACCAGAACCTGAAACACACCCCACCCCACCCTCCCCCTCCCTCACAATCAGTCCATGAACACAAACACTGACACACACAAATTAATGATCAAGTTACCCCCCCCCCCCCCAACCCTTCACTTGCACACCTGCAACGCAGACGATCATATTATTGATTAAATATTCATATAGGTCAGTGTTGGGGTTTTTGTTCTTGTTTGTGTTATTGCAGAATCGGTTTTCTCTTTATATTGCTACACGTGTCTCTTCATTACGTTTCGCCATCGCCCTACCACCCTGCCCCTCTCGGTATTCCACCCCTCGGTTTTCAGTGGTAACATATATATTACTATTAGTAATCGAATATTGAAGCTACGTTGAGTCAAAGGTCACAGAAGATTTGCATCGTGCAGCACTGCACGAATTGGGTCAAAGGACACAAACGATTTGCGTCGTGCCGCGAAGGAAAGATAATCGCGATCTTGTTTCTCATTGCCTCTCTGTTTTTCATTAGACTTGTCATTCTGCTTGCTCGGCTTTGTCAGATGTCTTCATTTCTTGTTGCTATGTTCTTTGCTTTTTTATTATCATTTTTTTTATTTGTGCTTAGTTTATCGATACAACGTCTTGTGCACGGGTCAAAATGTGTGTGTCAGGGGTCAATTGGTTTGACTTAAACATGACGTTCGTGTTTCTCCAAACAGAGATACACGCACTCCATGACTTTGTGAGAAGATAACACATATCGATAGGTTTCATTTGTTTGCGATAAAGCATAAATGTATGACCTTTGATGAGGTAGTTTTGTTTTTTGTTTACATTTGCCAGTTTGCCAGTTCGTATTTGGAACTTGGCGAAACAGTGTCGTCTGTTTAGGTCTGGGGAAACGCCAATGAAAAGAGCCGAAGAATCCTCGAGCGTTTCTATTGGGTTTGCTTTTGATTATCCATGTAATAGGGCTTCCTGCAACTATGGTAACCGGGGATTTATTCCCCGGGGAACATGAGATTTATTTCCCAGGTGCTTGTGAATGAAAACTCGTGAAAATGATGACAAATGTTATTATTTTTTTTCACATTGCCAAGAATAACTCATACATCAAAGTGCGTCTTGTAATTAACGTCATCTCTTCCCATAAATCGATGCCTCTGTTTTTCAGTCTTATTCTGTCCTTCCCTCCAGAACAAGATAATCACGGCTAACCGGCTAGGTGTTCAATGAGCAGATTCCGGGTGTTCCGCAGAGATTAACTCTCATAATCTGACCATTCACAGAATCTGTAGCATACAGAATCTAGCTTAATTGAATTATTAAATATGAAAGGACAAATTTAGAGTACCGGTATACACAGAAATGAAAACCATCACCATGTTTTAAGGTACTTACTTTAGTGGACACACTGTTTTTCTCATTACAAATGTAATTGCAAGCAGCCTTTTCTTCAATTACCGTTGAAGCGATACTTGGTGATTTTCTAATTCTATATTCTTGCAACTGTCAACAGCAACAGGATTGGCGTTTTCACACAAACCACGGGAAGAACATTGTACTGAGCAACGACGGTCTGACAGCAGAGATAGTGAAGGGTGTACAGGATGGTATTGTTGTTGCTGACCTGCCCATGGTGCCCGACGTGTTGTATGAGGTGTGTGTGTGGGGTGGGTGGGGCGTGCGTGTGTGTGTGCGTGTGTGTGTGTGTGTGTGTGTGTGTGTGTGTGTGTGTGTCCGTATGTCTTTATTTGTGTGTGTGTGTATGTGTGTGTGGGTGTGTGTGTGTTTGTGTACGTGTGTGTGTGTGTGTGTGTGTGTGTGTGTGTGTGTGTGTGTGTGTGTGTGTGAACAGGTGTGAAGTGTCCAAACGTACACATGCACAAGCATGAACGCACAATGCAATGTGACGTGACCGATACACCATTTGTATAACACCTGCAACAGTCAACACAAGGAGAAAACGCAACAGAATCCAATGTCAGTACTTTTATATCAATATTACGTCAGCTTACTGTCTCTATACACATTCATCAGAATTGTAAAGAAAACATCTGTCGTACAGATACAACTAGACGAGGTGGACGATTTTTGGCAAAGCTACCTGCCGTGTGGAGTGGTGACTGATACCGATCAACTTTGTCTGCCTGACACAGCTTACAATGGATGGGACTGGGAGGCTGTTGTCATCAGTAAGGCTGTGTACAACCGTGGTCACAAGGTAAGATCATTTACACATGCCTTTGCTGGCATTTTTTAACAATACTCACCTAGGTTTATTCCGATCAAATAATGCAATGTACAACGATTTCTTTACTTTCGTTTGGTACGTATCCATCCCGTTTGAAGACATTTCTTGATACAGAGGTTTGTTTTCTTTCCAATACGTATATATTTTAAAAATATATTTTGTTATCCATTTAGATACAGATCGACGTTCTAATATGGTCGGTGTTCGAGTGCATCCATTCGAGCACTCACTTTGTCAGTTATCATTTAGACCCAGACACACACAGACACAAACACACACAAACACACACGTACACACACACAGACACACACACACGCACACACACACACACACACACACATACATACACACACGCACACAGTGACTGTCACTTCAAACCAACATAATGTCAACAGGAGAAGAACAACCTGAACGACGCAACACTCAACCTGTGGAAGGGAACACGTGTGGGAGTGATGGTGACGACCAAGGCAGAGCTCCACCTGTGGGTCAACGGCAGTGATCGGGGAGTCATCGCCACCACTGTCCCCACGCCCTGCTTTGCTTTCTTTGACCTGTATTACATGTATACAAAGGTGTGTATATGACCATAAAAGAGCTTGTACCTTTCTCCCCCCGCACCCTCCCTCTTCCCCATCTCTTGATTCTGCTCTCTGTCTGATTTACCACTGTCCCCACGCCCTGCTTTGCTTTCTTTGACCCGCGTAACAGGTGTTACAGTACGGTGTGTATCTGGCCATGAACAAGCTGTTACGCATCGCGCCTCCCCCCGCACCTTCCCCTCTCTCTCTATCCCTCTCACTGTCTGCCCTGTTTTAGGGTGTGTGTTTGTGTGTGGGTGTGTGCGCGTGTATGAGTGTGTGTGTGTGTGTCTGTGTGTGTATGTGTGTGTTTTTGTTTTGTTTATTTGTTTGTTTGTGCGTGTGTTGTTATACAATGTCTGTCGCTAGATCTGTCTGTCGCTAGATCTGTCTGTCGCTAGATCTGTCTGAGAGAATGTTGATTGTGAGCGACAATATCAGTGTTTATTTTGCTCTTTTACTGCATTCCAACGCGCTTTCTTTTCTCAGGCATCCGTTCTTCCCCCAACACACCCGGACTGAAGGGGAACATTGAGATCATCAATACACTGCCTGATGTAGGGGACGCGCCCTGAAGAAGGACGAATTTATGTTCCATATTGATAAGTAGCTTGGGTTTTTTGCAAAGCAGATTCATGTTGTGCTTGATAGTTGGTCTCTCTTTAGTTAATCGTGTCTTTGAATTTTATTGTATATTTCAGTGTATTTGTTTTGAATATTACATTTTAAGGACAATGTTGTTACCAGTGTATTTTTTGAGAAAGTGAAATATAAACATTTATTTGAAATAACAAAAAACACGAATGTTATTGAACTTGGTGTAAATATATATATTTTAATTATTTTCTCACGACTTTTATTACAAGTCCTGTTCACACATTTGTGATTATAATATCTCCTACCGGCACGGTGGCCTAGTGGTAAGGCGTCCGCCCCGTGATCGGGAGGTCGTGGGTTCGAACCCCGGCCGGGTCATACCTAAGACTTTAAAATTGGCAATCTAGTGGCTGCTCCGCCTGGCGTCTGGCATTCGGTGTCAGAATAATGTGACTGGGAGAGACATGAAGCCTGTGCTGCGACTTCTGTCTTGTGTGTGGCGCACGTTATATGTCAAAGCAGCACCCCCCTGATATGGTCCTTCGTGGTCGGCTGGGCGTTAAGCAAACAAACAAACAAACAAACAAATAATCTATCCTGACAGATGTTTATACAATTGTGCTTGTTAATTCTTTAAAATTATACCCCGACTTCGTTTTTGAGTCACTTGAGAAAAAGTGACTCTATGTAATCGGTCAGTGTTAGTCTGTCCGGCCGGCCAGCCGTCCGGCCGGCCGTCCGTAGACGCCACCTTAACGTTGGACTTTTCTCGGAAACTATCAAAGCGATCGGGCTCATATTTTGTTTAGTCGTGACCTCCAATGACCTCTACACTTTAACGATGGTTTCGTTGACCTTTGACCTTTTTCAAGGTCACAGGTCAGCGTCAAAGGAAAAATTAGACATTTTATATCTTTGACAAAGTTCATCGGATGTGATTGAAACTTTGTAGGATTATTCTTTACATCAAAGTATTTACATCTGTAGCCTTTTACGAACGTTATCAGAAAAACAAGGGAGATAACTAGCCTTTTCTGTTCGGCAACACACAACTTAACGTTGGGCTTTTCTCGGAAACTATAAAAGTGACCGGGCTCATATTTTGTTTAGTCGTGACCTCCAATGACCTCTACACTTTAACGATGGTTTCGTTGACCTTTGACCTTTTTCAAGGTCACAGGTCAGCGTCAAAGGAAAAATTAGACATTTTATATCTTTGACAAAGTTCATCGGATGTGATTGAAACTTTGTAGGATTATTCTTTACATCAAAGTATTTACATCTGTAGCCTTTTACGAACGTTATCAGAAAAACAAGGGAGATAACTAGCCTTTTCTGTTCGGCAACACACAACTTAACGTTGGGCTTTTCTCGGAAACTATAAAAGTGACCGGGCTCATATTTTGTTTAGTCGTGACCTCCAATGACCTCTACACTTTAACGATGGTTTCGTTGACCTTTGACCTTTTTCAAGGTCACAGGTCAGCGTCAAAGGAAAAATTAGACATTTTATATCTTTGACAAAGTTCATCGGATGTGATTGAAACTTTGTAGGATTATTCTTTACATCAAAGTATTTACATCTGTAGCCTTTTACGAACGTTATCAGAAAAACAAGGGAGATAACTAGCCTTTTCTGTTCGGCAACACACAACTTAACGTTGGGCTTTTCTCGGAAACTATAAAAGTGACCGGGCTCAAATTTTATGTGAACGTGACTCATTGTGTTGTGAATAGCAATTTCTTCCTGTCCATCTGATGCCTCATATAATATTCAGAACTGCGAAAGTGACTCGATCGAGCGTTTGCTCTTCTTGTTCAATTTGTGTTTTATAGATATCCGGCATTTTACAAATGTTGAGACGGCATTGTCACGACCTTATTCTTTAAGCAAATTGAAGGAATTAGTGGTAACAAGTATTTTCGACTCTGTACGAATCATGGCATTGGGTAATGTTTATTGTTTGCCTTGTAGCCTACATTCAAAGCTCACAATCTGGCAGCATTATTGAATTATTTGTGGGTACACCTCACTTTAATGAAACAAACGATTTTTTCTTGTGAAAGTAATTGACGGATTGAGCTCCAAAATTAAGCATACTTAATTGTATTCGACATTTGATCTTGGGAAATGACTGCCTTGCTTGTCTCCCTTTAGAAAAAACGCATAATAATATTGTACTATCGACATAGTTATCTCCCTAAATTCGTGTCCCGTTGTTTTCCTTCGAAAACCCATGTGAATTAAAGGCATATGTACAGCTCATCTAGTGTCATCAATGCTATTTAAAAATGACTTGTTATGCTTACAAGAGAAGGTTCTGACAAATTAGAGGCTTAGGTTGTAGTAGAAAAGCATTCCTGATTTTAAACACCTTAGTTCAACATAACCTGGACTTTCAGCTCAGAAACTTAAACATCTAACTAGTTTGTTCATTACGGTTGTTCCACTTCATTATTTCAAACTTGTTGCATTGCACTCTCTATCTTCATCTGAATCTGAAGAGGGAAGCACATGTTGTGTTTGGATTAAAAGCAAGCTAAATAAAATCAAGAAAATATGTATCATGTAAAGTGTGTGTGTGTTTGTGTGTGTGTGTGTGTGTGTGTGTGTGTGTGTGTGTGTGTGTGTGTGTGTGTGTGTGTGTGTGTGTGTCAAGTCAAGTCAAGTCAAAGTCAAGTCAAACAGTTTATTTACCAAATTCAAAGCACATGATTTTGTTATGGTGTATGCATCCAAACTTCACACTCCTTCCACACGCATATAAAATATGTACAGATAAAGTGTTCAATTTCACTGGGCCTATTTACATGTGTACACCAACCAGACAGTTCAAAACGGACTGGTTGTTCTTTTAGCACCAATTTGACAGGAGTAATCACAGGTTACATGGATAAAGATAAATGAATTCCCTAAAATCATATCTAAAAATATAGTCATCAATATAATAAATCCGAGTACATGCTAACACAGTTATTCAAAGGACACAACCCTTACAACTATTAAGATATTTCATTTAAGGATACTTGATCCATTTCAAAACTTTAACTGACACATATCACAAATCTAACAGATCTAAGAACGATCCACCATTGAGGCCGCAAGGACTGCATCAGGAAAGAAACTGTTTCTAAAACGAGAAGTCCTGCTCTTCAGAGCGCGGAAGCGCTTGCCTGACGGGAGGAGCTCGAACAGATGGCTGGCTGGGTGAGATGAGTCTGCCACTATACCCCTAACTCTCTTTGCTAAACGTGAGCTGTACAGTGAGGCAACTGACGGAAGTTCGCAACCCACAATTCGAGACGCTTGTCTGACAATGCGCTCCAGCTCTTCCTTGTTCCTAGCACTGACACCGCTAAACCACACGGTGACTGAAAAACACAGAATGCTTTCTACAGTGGCCATGTAGAACTGCTTTTGGATGTCTTGGTTCAGTCTACATTTCTTCAGCTGTCTAAGGAAGTGAAGCCTCTGCTGACACTTCTTGATAATGGGCTCTGTGTTTTTGTCCCATGTGTGCGTGTGTGTGTGTGTGTGTGTGTGTGTGTGTGTGTGTGTCACTGTGTGCGTGTGTGTGTGCGTGTGTGTGTGCGTGTGTGTGTGCGTGTGTGTGTGTGTGTGTGTGTGTGTGTTTGTATGTGTGTGTGTGTGTATGCAGGCTGGTCAGAAAAAATAACTTAACCTGTGTGTTTCTATGACAACAGCAACAACAACAACAACAACAACACCACCACCACCAACAACAACAACAAAACCACAACAACAACAGAACAAACACATTGGGGATGTCTGAGATTCTTTATAGCGTGTAAATGCATGCTCTTTGAAACATCCTTTTCGCTGTAATGTAAAAAGCGCCTATTGTTGACATACAGTCGTGTGACTAGACACACTTGCACTGTGCTGTGATAAAGGCACAACTTTACGGGACACACTGCGACTCAGTCATGACGCCGCATACATAAACATGATGACACAAGTCAGCGCTATCCAATGCTCCGCACTGAATCAGCATTTTAATTATGATCTTATCATGAGTTCTGTATTAATGATATTATTAATTATTGTTATTACAACATGTGTGTGATGCTCTGTGCAAAGTCATCTTTTTAACTTTAAAAGCAAGCCAAAACAAAGCAGTGCTCTTTGAAAGTAACTCTCTTCTCGATAATTTTGAAAGCAAGCGCCTGTTTGAAAACATTCAGTCACACAGCCTTTTTTGTTGGCACCATGTTTGTCGGCTGAATAGTGACGGCATAACTTGACGAGGACACACTGGGATCAAGTCTTGATAGTGTGTCTCAACAGACATAGCAACGCGGGAAGAGCTGGGTAGTGTTCATCATAGCAGGTAAGTTTGTGACATGTAAACATCAACACGATCTTCGTTTATTGAGCGACTTGTTTTTTGGACGTGTGAAATGAAAGAATGGGGACTGGCCTTTAGCAGGTAATTGTGTGATGTTTGAAAAAATATCTTCGTATATTCAGCTCCTTGTTGCTTGGACGTGTTGAAATGAAAGACGAAAGAATGGGGACTGGCCTTTAGCAGGTAATTAAGTGTGTGATGTTTCCAAATCTTCTTCGTATATGAGCGCTCTCGTTGCTTGGACGTGTTAAATGAAAGAACGCAGTAACAATCAACACGGACAACGAGTATGCCTATAAGCACGTAAAGATACTACTTTTGGTTTTCAGAAAATGTGTTTTCTGTTTGCTTGAATCGATCCTGACTGTACGACACTGAGGGCTCTAGGTAGACTTGTTATGCTGTGTTTTGTGTTCCTGGGTCTCACCTTTTCATTTCTTCGTGGTTGAGTTGTGCTGAAACCTTTGATTTGTTGAGAGTATTGATTATCTATGACAAATGAAACTAGTGTTTAACGGATGTGGGAGTACTGGCATGATTCTTTTCAACTTAGATATATGTGTGTGTGTGTGTGTATGTGTGTGTGTGTGTGTGTGTGCGGGTGTGTGGGTGAGTGTGTACCCCCGTTTCCACAGGTTTGGTTGCCTAAATCACCATAAGGCAACCATCCACACGTGGATGGCAACCTAAACTCTGGATGGCAACCTAATTGTGTGGATTCGGTTGGCGGCAGTCGTGGCGTGCGGTCACGTTTTTCTCGTCGCTCCGGTACACGGCAGTTTTCATAGTGAGCACTCATCGCTCTTCCCGCTGTCTACTCTTCGCGACCCATTGCGTCGTATGATCACCGAATGTGTTAGCTTTTGAATGTGTTAGCTTTTTCTTCTCTCCTTTCTTCTCTTCTCTCGATTGAAATACCATGGCTTCGGGTGTGAACCCTGTTTTTCTGAAAAGAAGAGACATTCCCCTGTCCGATAGTGACAGTGTTTCTGTGCTTGAAGTGTGTTTGGCTGCCGAAAGAGTTTCTGGACGAGAAAGTGTTCTCGGAGCTCAAGAGATTCGGGGGCTGTGGAGGATTTACGCAGCTACCAGAGAAGCACGCAACACTCTGCTTGTTCAAGGTTTGAGTTTGAGGAACGTCGCCTTAAAGGTATGTGGTGAAAACCCTTTTTCGTTGCGTGACAATCTCGGCATTGAAAAGCCCTCAACTAAAGTTTTCATTGACAATCTCCCTCTCTCGGTAGCCGACTCTGAGATCGAAAACTCACTTGTCAGTCTCGGTTGCGAGCTCCGTTCAGGGGTTAAGCAACAGAGAGCTAGAGACAAAGATGGAAAATTGACTCGTTTTCTGACCGGGGGTCGTTTTGTCTTCATCACTGTGCCCCCTGTCCCTCTCGAGAAAACCATGACTGTAAGCATTTTCACCGCTGCTGTTTATCATAGGGAACAGAAGTCCGTGCCGAGGAAGGTAGTGTGCAGCAAATGTTTGTTGGATGGGCACCATGTGTCAGTGTGCGAAAATGAAGTAGTTTGCAGAGACTGCAGATTACCAGGTCACAGACGTGGCAGTCCTGACTGCCAGACAGCCACCGAGAAAAACTCTGAAACCGAAACTGCGACAAGTCACGAGCCGGCGCAAACCGAAAAGTCTTTTGAAGCAGCTGAAACTACAACAGACGAGCCGGTGCAAACCAGTGACAGGGCTCCGTCCTCCTCCACCACCAACCTCGTCGCCGCCCCCGACTTTTTCGCGAATTTTCGACCGTCTGTTCGTACACCGAGGAGTGCTACGCTGTCGGCGGGATCGCGAAGCCGCTCGGGATCTGTGAAGAGACACCGATCACAGGACCGCAACCGTGATTTTTTCTCTCAGCCTCAGAAACAGCAGAAGTGCGCTGATGTTAACAAATCACCAGCCAACGTCGACAATGTCAACAAAGAACAAAACGCCAAAGAAACCGAGACGGGATGATTATGTCCCTTATTGAGAAGATTTCTTCCCCCTTACGACTACTGCATGTTTAATGGACTGTGATTTCTGGCCATTGCGATTTGGATGCGAGTTGGAACTACTAATAAAACATTAATATTTTAGTATGGAAAATTTACAAATATTGTCCTTAAATGTTCGAGGATTGAGAAATGTTACTAAAAGGAAAAAACTATTTAGTCGACTGAGAGAAGGAAGATATGACGTAATTTGTATTCAGGAGTCTTATATTACACAGGCAGACGTAGCAACGTGGAAAAAAGAATGGGGAGGTGAATTAATCTCGACTGAAGGAACAAAACACTCGAAGGGTCAACTTATTCTTGTAAGAAAGCAGTTCTCCTTCGATTGGTCCATCGAGTGTCAGCATGAACGAATTGTATCCATAAACCTGTCTATTAACGGAAAAGAAACAACCATTTTTAATGTGTATGCTCCAAGCACTTTCAGAGAAATGAAAATATTTTTTGCTGTTCTTACTGAAGAGATCAACAAAAGTAATTCGATGATTAAAATAGTTTGCGGTGATTTTAACAGTGTTAGAGATAATAACCTTGATATCATTAGTGGAGAAAAACACCCTGCCGCACATGTCAAACTTTTCCACTCTTTTGTCGAACAGTGTGGTCTAAATGACGTCTGGCGTATTTTTAATCCCGAGACCAAGGAATATACATGGTCCAAAATAAATATGAACAAGTTTATAGCCAGACGGTTGGACTATATTTTTACAACGGAAGAGGGAATGGACACAGTGATCGAGACTAATTTAATGTCTGTCCCAACATCCGACCACAGAGGTGTACGTATTACACTAAAACTCTCTAACGGCAAGAAAGGACCGGGTTATTACAAATGTAATAATCTACTCTTGAAAGATAAGCAATATGTGCACAAAATTAATAGTGTAATTGACACTTACCTTGATGAAAATAAGCAGGAGAACCCTGAACAAAAATGGGAATTATTAAAAATAAAAATAAACGAGGAAACGATCCGATTCAGTAAGCAACGTGCAGTTTTCAATAAAAATAAGCAGATTGACACGTACAACAAACTTGAATCTTGTGAATCCGATCTTGCTAGGGAACCTGATAACGTCACTTTACTAAGAAAACGCGAAGAACTTAAAATGCACCTTGAAATTTATGAACAAGAGCGATTGAAGAGCGCACAAACGAGATCTCGAATTAAATGGATTGAGGAGGGGGAAAAGAACACCAAGTTTTTCCTCAATCTAGAAAAAGTACGGGCAAATGCAAAATTATTTCCCAATATTGAATTGGAGAATGGAGACAAGATACATGACCAATTTGAAATTTTAAAAACACAAAAAGAATACTATGCAAACCTCTATAGCCGTGAAATAAACATACCTGATTCGGTTGTATCTAACAGTGTTGACAACTTCCTTGGCGAGTGCGAACTTCCAAAATTAAGTGAAGACGAAATGCAACAATGTGAAGGTATAATTACCATTGAAGAAGCCTCCAATGCTCTTAGAATGATGAAAAACGGGTCTTCGCCCGGTCTGGACGGTCTGACTACTGAATTTGTTAAAATATTTTGGTGTAAACTGAAGGATGTAATTGTGCAATCCTTTAATTACTCTTTTGATCATGGTTCTTTGTCCTACACCCAAAGGGCAGCAGTATTAACCTTATTGCATAAAGGAAAAGATCTGCCAAAAAACAAACTTACAAATTGGCGACCCATCTCACTGACAAACACTGATTACAAAATTTTAGCCAAGTCTCTTGCAAATCGACTGAGCAAAGTAATAAATAAAGTGGTCAATGAGGACCAGGTCGGTTATATGAAAGGAAGGCATGTCTCATCCACTATAAGAACTATAGACGATGTGATTGAATATTGCAGAATTAATAGGAAACCTGGGATTTTATTAGCCTTGGATTTTCAAAAGGCATTCGACAGTATATCCAAAAAATATATGATTTGTGCATTTCGTAAATTTGGCTTTGGAAAAGATTTTATACAATGGGTAAATGTGTTGTTTAATGAAACCAGAAGTTGTATTGTGTACAATGGGTGGCTGTCGGAAAACTTTGATGTAAAATGTGGCATTAGACAAGGATGTCCGTTCTCACCGATGGCATTTATTATTGGTCTGGAATTTCTGGCTATACGATTTAGGCAGAGCAACGAAGTAAAAGGCCTTAATGTAACTTGTAGAAATATTTTAAAAATTCTATTATACGCCGATGATATCACTTTGTTTTTGAGAGACGCGGATGACGTTACAATGGTTCTACAGATTATAGACGTATTTTCGGAAGTGTCAGGCTTGTGCTTGAATAAGCTAAAGTCTGAAGCAATGGGAATTGGATCAAGTAAAAATATCAATTTTAATTTTGAGGTAAAATGTGTTCGGCAGATTAAAATATTAGGAGTAAACTTTAACAGCGAGAAAAGCGCATCCGAAATTGAACTAAACTGGTCAAGTAAAATTGATAAGATTAAGCAAAGCATCTTCACTTGGGAAAAAAGGAACCTGGGCATTCCTGGAAAAATTTGCATTATCAAAACTTTTCTGCTCTCACAGTTAGTTTATTTAATGCAATCTATTTGTATCCCTGACAAAGTGCTGCAGGAAATAAACACAATATTATATCGTTTTCTGTGGAGGAAAAAAGACTGTAATAAAAAAGCATTTGAAAAAGTAAAAAGAGTTGTTTTAAATAGCAGTACCGAAAAGGGTGGTATTGATATGATAGACGTCAAAACAATGCAAAACTCCTTCTTATGTCAATGGTTAAGCAAACTCTCATCTGGCAACCTTTCATGCAAATGGACATGGATCCCAAACAAATATTTTGAAGGGTTCGGTTGTGGCTTTGCCTGCTTTACTACAGCTATTCGACCGTCTAAGTTTAAGGGAATTGGAAGAATAAAATCGATATTTTGGACAGCTGTTGCTCGAACATGGTTAGAACATAATACAATTTCTCAGAACGATTGCGTGCAAGACAACTGCTTATGGAACAATCCAAGTATAATTTATCAAAATAACGTTCTGTATTATGAGAACTGGGCCCGGTCAGGCATTACGTATGTAGGAGACATGTTAGGTAATCACGGTATCAAGTCCTATCCCGCTATCCAAGCAAGTGTTTACGCTTCACCTGGCCTCTACTTGGAATATATTGTAGTTCGATCAGCAGTATCTGAATATATTAAGAAAAGCAATTATGATCCTAACCAACCTGTATTGAATAGACAAAACAATCTTCTTTTCAATAAAACGAGTATTAAAAGTGCCAGGCAATTCCGTGAATATATTGTTGAAGAAAAGTACACTACCCCGAGATCTATCAACTTCTGGCGTGATATGTTTGGCATTAATGTCGACCAGTCACATTGGAACCTGGCCAAAAATGTAACCCAAGAATCCAGATTAAGAGAGCTGCACTGGAAAATATTACACACGATTTATCCAACAAATGTTCTTCTGTATAAAATTGGAATACGAGATAGTGTGAGATGCCCCTTCTGTCCAACCGAAATAGATTACGTTGAACATTTTTTTGTTAATTGTAAGAAAATAAAAGTGCTATGGAGATACGTTGAACAAATTATTTATGAGAAATATAAAATAAGAATAGTCTTTGGAGTAGAACATATTTTGTGTGGTTATATTAATGGTGCTGACTCAATAAAATGCAAATATATAAATCACTTGATTTTGATAGGAAAGATGTGCATAAGCAAATATAGATACGGAACTCCCACTGATATTATAATAATGTTTGACAAAGAGAAACAAATACGAAACGTAGAATAGTGTATCATATATACTTCTTTTCTGGCTTCCCTCACCGCCCCCTCTTTCTTTCGTTTCGCTAAAAGGAGAACGGTACCGGGGTAAAGGCGGAACTCACATTGTTACACTAAACACCACTTGTATGAAAAGAGAACTGTTACTAAGAAAACTTTAGCACGCTTACAATTTGCTTTTCCTCTTACTTATTGTGATTGTTACTGTCACAAAGATGTGAGTAGCATATTTGTGAGGTGAAACCACGTCGTGTTTTTAACCTCCCTAAATGTTGTACAGGCGAGGGTAGCTGACCGGACTGGCGTTATTCACGTGTTTCGGGTGTTGCACGTAAAACTGGCTTAGCTTGATGTGAGTTGTGTTTGAGACATGTAGCTGGTCTGGGGTAAATAACGTCACAGCGTGTGAGATTTCCAACCGGGAAGGTTGTTCAGCGTGTGTCAGACTTGTTCTGGGAACAAGTACTCTTTCAAGAGACGGGTCTCTTAAGGTAAATGATTTACTATGTTGTATATTAGTGACGTTGGAATACATAGCTGGAGCGTAAAGGTTAGTGTGTATAAAGTGCACCCAATCTTAGTGTGAAGCGTTGAGAGAATTCTTGATGTAATTGTTTCACGGTTTTTCATGGGGAATTTCTTGAACATAATTGCTAGGCATTTATGTTATGTTTAAGACGGTCATGCTTTGTATGGGGAGTGTTATTCATGGATTAAGTGTTAGTTTGGATATTGAATCTGTACGGAATGTGAACGTGGAATGAACGAGAATGTATGAGTGGTACATGAACGTTTGGAAGAAGAGATGGTTTTAGAGAATGTTGTATTAAGACTTGGTTAAATTCTTTAGGAGTTTCCATGAGGGATTTCCATGGCGTATAAGGGAGGGACCTTACACGAGAGAAGCGCTAGACGACGGTGGAAGCAAGGGACCACCTCTGCGCAGATGACTAGACGAGTGGAGTCTTCATCGAGACCGGTCGTAGCTGACGACGGTTGTTTCCGCTACGGGCGGAAGGGTTTCTCGGGGAGAAACCTGGAAGGTGTGTGTGGGCATCTTCCATGAGATGTGTGTTGGCATCTTCAGTGAAAGGTGCGTGTTGGCATCTTCAGTGAAAGGTGTGTCGGCATCTTCAGCGAAAGGGGTGTGTTAGCATCTCTGTGTGTTGGCATCTGAATTCATTATTCTACGAGGATTCAGCGAGACAAGTAAGTGAACTGGCGACATGCAGTGAGCCGTGAAACGAACTCGTGAGTGTCCGTTGGTACCTTCTTGTGTGCGTTAATCTATATTTGAGAAAGTATTGTTATAATAATTATGTATTCATATGTATTGAGTGGAAGTTAGAAGATTGTGTGAGCTATGTGTTGAAATGTTGACTGTTATTGATGTATTTGAAGTGAAGTATTATGTTGTTTTGGTTGAGGAAATAACAAGCCTGTATCTTCCAAATTTCTGTTGTTTAAAGTGTTTGGTGTGAAAAAGGGTAGAGACAGTGCAATAGGGCAGAACACGTACATTTCATTTATTTCACATACAAACCACTTTATGACAGTGGTGACCCCGACGTAGCCCTAAATAGGTTTTTGTTTCTAAGGATAGATTTTTGTGCTAGTTAAAAAGCAGTTGTTTCCCTTTCATTGGAGGAAATTGAGAAATTGAGAAAGAAGTGCCTTAGTGTAGCTAATTATACATACTTTGATACTTTGCGTGTTGTAGTGTTTGTTTATGTGTAGGTTATTGGACACCCCCTCTCCAGCTCTAGGGGTCTACGTAGTTGTATAGTTCGTACGTAGAGAGGGCCTTAGTTTCTGTTTGCTTCCTGTTCTGTGTATTTATCATCTATCTTTCTATCTAAATTCTAGCTCCCTTTCCTATAAGTTTTTTTTAAAAACTATTTTTCTTAGATTCTATCTTGGATTGATTGTTGTGTGTGATTGTTGTCGTTGAGGTGCAGGCTTATTTTAAATAAAATAGTGTAGGGTGTGCCATTTTTTTTTGTAAATTCTGAAATTTTGTTTTTTTTTGGTTGGTCTCTGATATTTTTTTTAGTTGTGTACTCTGGCTTGAAAAGCGTTTTGTTTATTATTGTTATTGTTGTTCCTATTTGTAGTTGGATTAGTAATAGGGTGATTATCTCCCCTATACTAGTGTTTGATATTTAGTTGTTGGTTTGGAGAAAGTTTTTTTGTTTATTTTTTTTTGTAAATTTAATTTTTTTTTTGGTTAGTAGTAATTTGTAAACATTTGTACTTAGACAAAATTTTGGGTAAATTTTTGTTTGTTTGTTTGTTGGGGTTGTGAACATTTAAATTTTGTTTTGTTTGCTCTGGCGATTGATTTTCCTTAAAGGATCTGACGCTGGTTAGTGGTGTGTGGAATTGAATTTTTTATGTGAAGGGTGTTATTTGGGTTTGAGAAACTTTGGCATTTCTAGTTAATATTTGTTTATTTGTTTTGTTGGTGGTGTTCTAAAGTTGTTAGTTTAAGTTTGACATTGATTGACAAGTGTTTGAAGCTGCTATTGATTGTTTAATCTGATATTTTCTAAATTATATTTTTTTTGGACTCTATTAAGTTTGTTGTTTATATTTGAGACTGGTTGTGTAAATAGTTAAGTTGTAAACAATTTGAGGATTGTTTTTAAAAAGGCACAAGATTTCTTTTAGTTTAGTATTTTATGATACTCTTTTGTGTGTGTTTAGTATTGCGAGAAACTGGTGTATGATACAACTTTTTGATACTTAAAACAATTTTGTGAACTTGTGTTACTTGATCCATTGTATTACTTTGAGATTACTTTGATATTGTGACATTGTAAAGATGGCAGAGCATAGTGATACTGGTGGTAGCACTTATGATCATTATTTGGCATTGGGAGAGAAGCATGGCTTAAAGGCAGAAGCTTTGTTTAAGTTTGCTCAGGATCATATGGATAGAGAAGAGAGAATTCAGGAAAGGGAGGCAAAGAAAGTAGCAGCTGAAGCTGAGGTTGAAGCAAAGAAAGTTGAGGCTGAGACAAGAAGATTAGAAACTGAGGCCGAGACAAAAAGATTAGAAGTTGAGGCTGAGTCAAAGAAAGCACAAGCTGAGGCTGAGACAAAAAGATTAGAAGTTGAGGCTGAGTCAAAGAAAGCACAAGCTGAGGCTGAGACAAAAAGGTTAGAAATTGAGGCAAATAGGGATGCAAAGAGGTTAGAAGCAGATACTGAAGCGAGGAAAATGGATTTGGAGTTTAAGAAAGCAGAGGCGCAGCAAAGTACAGGTGGAAATGCAGGTGGAAGATCAGGTCCCAGCATTAGGCCCCAGTACCCAAAACTCCCCATGTTCAAGGAAGATAAGGATGACATTGACAGTTTCTTGTTCAGATTTGAAACGCATGCAAAGGCGAACAAATGGAATGATTCAGAGTGGGCCACATACTTATCAGCTTATCTGGAGGGTGGAGCTTTGTCATTGTTTCATTCATTGTTTTCAACGGGTACTTTGTCGTATGAAGACTTGAAGAAAGAGCTATTGAAGAAGTTTCAGTGCACTCGAGAGGGATTTCGGGAGAAATTTCGCAGTACGAAGCCAGAGGCTGATGAAAGTTTTGGCACATACGTAACAAAGATGAAGCATTTGTTCAACCGTTGGTTGAGTTTGTCTGATATAGAAACCTCATATGAAGCATTGCTTGATTTTGTGTTGTGTGAGCAGATTCTTAACAGTGTATGCACTGATTTGGCAGTCTTTTTGAGAGAACGGAATTGTAAAAGTTCAGAAGACATGATTGCTAGCGCAGAAACTTACAAATCAGCCCATCCAAATAAATGTTTGGTCAGAAAGGGGCAAGTAAATCCTTTGGGGACTGGAAATGTAGCGTTCAATCAGAATCGTGGAGCAGGACAGTCTTACAATCGAGGTCAAGGTGATAGTGGCAGAAGACAAGGTGGTATGGGCAGAAATACCAGATTTCAGGGCAGAGGATGGCAGCAGGGAAGTACTAGAGGTACAAGTACTGAACAGCAGAATCAGGTCATATGTTACAAGTGTGGTCGGTTGGGCCATTACGCTAGAAACTGTTTGACAAAGGTTGCGAATTCCGCAAAATTGGTAGCAGATTGTCAGGACGCTGGGGTGTTGATAAGCTCGGCAGCTGTCGGGTCGTTGCCATTAGCAGAAGGTCGGGTAAATGGAAAGAAGGTGTCAGTACTGAGAGACACAGGAGCTAATGTAGCTGGGGTAAGGAAGTCGTTGGTCTTACCAAGCCAGTACATAAAGGGAGAGGTCCAAAAAGTGAAGGGTTTTGGTGGACAGATTGATGAGTACCCATTGGCGGAAGTGGTTGTCGATACCCCATATTTTCAGGGAAAGTTGAAATGTTGTGTGCTCACAGACCCAGTCGGTGACCTAGTGATAGGTAATCTTCGGGGTGTGGTACCCAGAGTAGATTTATTCCTTGGGAATACGCAGGGTGTTGGATTGTGTGCTGATGTAAGTCACAAGGAAGAAACTGAAGAGTTAGTACTTGAGAAGGTCGCGTGTGCTACGACAAGGGCACAAGCCAAGAAGAAACTGGAAGATCCAGTACCTTTGAAGAATGTCATTACTCCTGATTTGTCAGTTGATGTAGAGGATCTGATAAGGTTGCAGAAGAAAGATGAGACATTGAAAGAGATGTGGAGGTTGGCACGAGAGGATGAGCATACAGTTCCGGGTCAGCCGGGGTCGATATTCATTGAAAAAGAAAGGGTGTTATATCGACGAATGACAAGGAAAGATGGAAATATCGTTGATCAGATTGTGGTCCCGGTTCCTTTGAGGAAAGAAGTTCTAGGTATTGCACACGACGGATTGTTGGCAGGTCATGGGGGCATCCAGACGACAATAGATAGGATACATTCTAACTTTTTCTGGAAAGGGTTGTACAAGGATGTGCGTGAGTATTGTCACTCTTGCGATATTTGCCAACGTTCTGTTGCGAAGGGAAGAGTTCCAAACGTCCCACTGGACTTTATGCCCAGAATTACAGAACCTTTCAAAAGGGTGGCTATTGATCTGGTGGGACCTCTTAGTCCGCCGTCAGAGGAAGGACACAGATACATCCTGTCGGTTATCGACATTGCCACTAGATATCCCGAGGCAATTCCCTTGAAGAACATAGACACAGTGTCAGTTGCTGAGGCGTTGATAGGAGTATTTGCAAGGATGGGTTTTCCTAGTGAGATTTTGTCGGACAGAGGCAGTCAGTTCACGTCAGACATGATGAAGGAAATCTTGAGGTTGTTAGCCATCAAAGCAGTGCACACATCCCCTTATCATGCCCAATCAAATGGTGTCGTGGAGAGATTCCATGGTACTATTAAGCCTATGATTAAGAAAGTCATCGGTAACCAGCCAAGATTGTGGCATCGGTACTTACCAGCGTTGTTGTTCGCGTGCCGCGAGATGCCTAATGCAAGTACGGGGTTTTCTCCATTCGAGTTACTTTTCGGCAGAAGGGCCAGAGGGCCAATGGATTTGTTGGCAAGTTCTTGGTTAGGACAGACAGACAAAGATGAAGAGAAGCCTCTATACCAATATGTGTATGATCTGAAAAACTACTTGTCAGAGGTGTGTGAGGTCGTGGACAAAAACTGTGTGAAGACAGCGGTTAAAAACAAAGCATATCATGACAGAAACGCGAAAGATCGCAAGTTTCAAGTGGGTGATGAGGTGCTGTTGTTGTTGCCCTCAAGCTCAAACAAGTTGTTGATGTTGTGGAAAGGTCCTTTTTCTGTTGTGGAAGTTTTCCGAACAGACTACAAGATCAACGTGAATGGCAAAGTAAAGGTTTTCCATGCCAACATGTTGAAAAGGTATGTAAGACGCGCTGACAAGTATGCAGCTTGCGCAGCGGAAGTTGTTGATACAGAGACAGGTAGTGGATATCGCGAAAGCGTTCCTCTGAGATCTGTCTGGGGCAGTCAGGATGTTG
The DNA here is from genome assembly GCF_037325665.1 of Littorina saxatilis. Taxonomy (NCBI): domain Eukaryota; kingdom Metazoa; phylum Mollusca; class Gastropoda; order Littorinimorpha; family Littorinidae; genus Littorina; species Littorina saxatilis. The sequence continues at coordinate 52,264,843 of NC_090253.1, read as the reverse complement.
TCCCAAATAAATGGTGGGGAGAGGCAAATGTTGCGGTGTTACCTCCTACTGAGGAGAAGGAACCGTTGCCGTTGCCTACATTGCCCAGGGGGAAAGAAGAGACAATCAAGGACATTGTTTTTGATCCTGGGTTGACAGAGAGTCAAAAGGGTGAGATGGAACAGGTATTTGAAAAGGTGGGTGAGATTTTCAAAACAGACCCAGGATGCTTCAGAGGGAACTTAGTTCATGACATCAGACTGACAGATAAAGAACCAGTACGGAAGAAGCAATATCCTCTACCATTTGCATCTAAACAGACCCTAGAGCAGGAGGTGAGAATGATGCTAGAGTTAGACGTCATAGAGCCTTCTAGTTCGCCATATTGCGCACCTGTCGTGTTAGTGAAAAAGAAGGATGGATCAACCAGAGTGTGTTTAGACTTTAGAGGTTTGAACAGCATTACAGTGTTTGATGCGGAACCGATTCCTGATGTGGAAGAGCTGTTTGCAAGTTTGGCAGGGGGGGTCTATTTTACAAAGATAGATCTTGCAAAAGGGTATTGGCAAATTCCGGTAAATCCTCATGACAAAGAGAAGACGGCGTTTCAAACCCCACTGGGACTTTTCCAGTGGAAACGAATGCCATTTGGATTGTTGACTGCACCGGCAACGTTTGCCAGGATGATGAGAATGCTTGCGTTAGACAGATTCAGTGGTCTAAATTTTTTTGATGATGTACTGGTGTCTAGCAAAGCGTGGAAGGAACATTTGGTGCACGTTGAAGGGGTCCTACGGACATTGCATGAGCAGGGTCTGACGGTACGACCGTCAAAAGTGGAAGCTGGGTTTCAGGAACTGGAGTTTTTAGGTCATGTGGTGGGGAAAGGTCGGTTGAGACCAGAGAAATCCAAGGTTCAAAAGATTTTGGAAGTATCGACACCTACTACCCAGAAACAAGTTCGTTCCCTGTTGGGTCTGGTTGGGTACTACCGGAGGTATGTACCGAACTTTGGTCAACTGACAGCGCCGATCTCTGACTTGCTCAAGAAAAAGTCTGGTAGACGTTTGAACTGGACAGCTGAGTGCGCTACGGCTTTGTGCGAGTTACAGAAGAGCATTTCTTCGTCGCCAGTGCTAGTGTTGCCGGACTTGACTCGACAGTTTGTTGTTTGCACAGATGCCAGCAATGTTGGTATAGGCGGTGTCTTGATGCAAGTGCATGAGGGGGAGTGTAGGCCCGTTGCATATGTCAGTAGAAAGCTGTTGGACAGAGAGACTCGGTACAGCACAATTGAGCGAGAGTGTTTGGCCATTGTGTGGACATTGTCAAAATTGTCACGGTACCTGTGGGGTCGCAAATTTATTTTGCAAACAGACCAAAAGCCACTGACATATTTGGCATCAGGAGCGTACAAAAACAGCCGAGTGATGCGGTGGTGTCTTTCACTGCAGGAGTTCGCATACGAGGTTCATCCAATAGCAGGAGACATGAACACTCTGGCAGACATGTTGTCCAGATCATTCGCAGATCAGAGCATACCATAGTAGCAGTGATGCTGGAAAAAGGCAGTTTGTTTTGATCAAAAGAAAACTCAAGAATTTTCTTTTTTCCCCGGGAAGGGGGATGTCACAAAGATGTGAGTAGCATATTTGTGAGGTGAAACCACGTCGTGTTTTTAACCTCCCTAAATGTTGTACAGGCGAGGGTAGCTGACCGGACTGGCGTTATTCACGTGTTTCGGGTGTTGCACGTAAAACTGGCTTAGCTTGATGTGAGTTGTGTTTGAGACATGTAGCTGGTCTGGGGTAAATAACGTCACAGCGTGTGAGATTTCCAACCGGGAAGGTTGTTCAGCGTGTGTCAGACTTGTTCTGGGAACAAGTACTCTTTCAAGAGACGGGTCTCTTAAGGTAAATGATTTACTATGTTGTATATTAGTGACGTTGGAATACATAGCTGGAGCGTAAAGGTTAGTGTGTATAAAGTGCACCCAATCTTAGTGTGAAGCGTTGAGAGAATTCTTGATGTAATTGTTTCACGGTTTTTCATGGGGAATTTCTTGAACATAATTGCTAGGCATTTATGTTATGTTTAAGACGGTCATGCTTTGTATGGGGAGTGTTATTCATTGATTAAGTGTTAGTTTGGATATTGAATCTGTACGGAATGTGAACGTGGAATGAACGAGAATGTATGAGTGGTACATGAACGTTTGGAAGAAGAGATGGTTTTAGAGAATGTTGTATTAAGACTTGGTTAAATTCTTTAGGAGTTTCCATGAGGGATTTCCATGGCGTATAAGGGAGGGACCTTACACGAGAGAAGCGCTAGACGACGGTGGAAGCAAGGGACCACCTCTGCGCAGATGACTAGACGAGTGGAGTCTTCATCGAGACCGGTCGTAGCTGACGACGGTTGTTTCCGCTACGGGCGGAAGGGTTTCTCGGGGAGAAACCTGGAAGGTGTGTGTGGGCATCTTCCATGAGATGTGTGTTGGCATCTTCAGTGAAAGGTGCGTGTTGGCATCTTCAGTGAGAGGTGTGTGTGGCATCTTCAGCGAAAGGTGTGTGTTAGCATCTCTGTGTGTTGGCATCTGAATTCATTATTCTACGAGGATTCAGCGAGACAAGTAAGTGAACTGGCGACATGCAGTGAGCCGTGAAACGAACTCGTGAGTGTCCGTTGGTACCTTCTTGTGTGCGTTAATCTATATTTGAGAAAGTATTGTTATAATAATTATGTATTCATATGTATTGAGTGAGAGCTAGAAGATTGTGAGAGCTATGTGTTGAAATGTTGACTGTTATTGATGTATTTGAAGTGAAGTATTATGTTGTTTTGGTTGCGGAAATAACAAGCCTGTATCTTCCAAATTTCTGTTGTTTAAAGTGTTTGGTGTGAAAAAGGGTAGAGACAGTGCAATAGGGCAGAACACGTACATTTCATTTATTTCACATACAAACCACTTTGTGACAGTTACTATGTTAACTCCATCATGACACCGCCACAAACAACACCTAAGTCAACCCAAACACAGACATATGTAAGACAATAACCAACATTAAAGATGCAAGATTTTGTCCATTGTAGAAAACCACATACAATTGATAAATATTAAAACGCCAATGAAGAAGGACGCTCAGCTGTAGAGAGAAAGAAAGAAAGAAGAGAAAAGGAAGAGAAAAAAAAAAAAGAATTTAAAAAAAAAAAAAAAAAAAAAAAAAAAAATTAGGGTTTCATTCTTTTCATTTATTTTTCAGCTTGAAGCGGACTGCATGCAACTGAGGCAAAAAAAAAAAAAAAAAAAAAAAAAACCTAATTGTGTGGATGGTCGCTTCATTTAACACCGTTAAATTGACTTTTTTGACGGAAAGAATGTCATAACAATGTTCAAAATGACATTCTTTCCGTCCTCTATAGGCGACGAAATAGGTCAAATTTTGTGCATTTTTTAGTGCAAAATTCTTCGATGCCGGAGCGAGTACTGCACCCAGTGCTGTTGTAGTGCAAGTGCACTAGAAAGGCACTACACCCAGTGCCGCCTCTTATGTAACCATCCACACTTTAGGTATATATGTGTGTGTGTCTATGTGTGTGAGTGAGTGTGAGTGTGTGTGTCTGTGTGTGGGTCTGAATAGAATATAATATAGAATAGAATAGAATAGAATATATTTTATTGTCGGAACCAAATTGGTTATTGACACAAAGAGCGATTAAAACAATCTGAAATAAACTTTCCCAGACGAATTTGTATTCTGTCTTCGCAAAATACTTCACTAGGTTTATTGTTAGAATACTTTATATCTATCTTTGATAGATCCTTTATAAAATCATTTCGCAGTTCAGTGAACTTTTGACATCCGTCTAGGAAGTGAATTTCATCTTCAATAACGTTACAAATGTAACCGAGTGCCAATTTACTTTACTCTTTCTTACCGAGCTCAAACACTCAAGCAAACGACACAAGTTATATTAACCAGGTTCTTTTATTCCATACGATGAAATGGGGAATGTGTGGGATAACGGGGGTTTACTTTCAAATACAAAACTTTCAATGTATAGGACTAAACAACTCCAAAAAAACAATGCTCTCAACTCTTCACTCTAAAACTACATTCTCCCTCTAAAGCTACCCTTTAAAAACACACTAAATCCTTCCCCCAAACTACACTCTACTCTAAATCCTCACTCTCAACTTTAATCCAAAGAAACCCCACAATGAGACTCTAATCTAAAACAAACGAAATCTAAAAAAGCAACCTAAAAACAATTCTTCAAAAAAAACCAAATCTACAAAAACTCTAACAAAACCTGACCAAAATCCCTCCACTAAAACTAACTGCTCCCCTCTAACGAAATCTAGTCTACGAAAACAAATCTACGCCCCACTAAAAAAGAAAAGACCTGAATCTAACTACACCCCTCTAGAAAGAAAGACCTGAATCTAACTACACCCCTCTAAAAAAGAAAAGACCCTCTAGAAAGAAAAGACCCCTCTAGAAAGAAAAGACCTGTCTAAAAAGAACCCCGTCGCACGCTCCACCATCCTGCAAACCACAGAATGCACGCCGTAAGCATACGTAAACAAATCAACAATTTCAACTACCACAAGCTAACTCGTTGAACAACAAAACACATCATTCCTACCAAATAACATGCCTACAATACCGTTCTCTCAAACAACGGTTTTCTAAAGCATTCAACAAACAAAAGTCTTCCCAAACATTCCAACTCACAAAACAATCTACTTGAACATTCAAATAAATCCTTTCCCCAAGCAGCATACTATTCTTCTCACTGCTTACCCATTTACAGAAAGAAAATTGTATTAACCTACCAGCAAAAGAATTCTCACATCCCGAAAAGATTGCAGCCCGTGACAGACATGTCACACAACGGCATCAAGGAAACACGCACAAAATACACGTCTTCTTCCCTCAAAGATTCCAAACAAAAAGACAGTTTTAGCGGCCACATCCTGCGCGCCGGCGTCACAAGATTAACACATATTCGACTCGAGGGGTGTCAGGCACCCCCACTTTCTTTAATTAGTGTCTAACGTCACCTTCAACTATTCAAATTTACATCGCGGCGGAGGGAAAAAGGGAGATGGAATAAAGCCACCTATCAATTGTTTCCCGTTCACAAAAACATTAATCACAAAATTTACTCCAGAGGCTTGTACCAAAAAAGCGATCGTTTTACCTATGCACATTTTAGAATCGGCTCTTCCGCGAGACCAATTCAATAGAAACGAAACACAGTCTCGGAAACCTTAATGGATCCCCGATAGTACAGGTTTGAATCCTTAATAGCACAGAGGTACCACGAGTTCACACGGATGCACACAAGTGCATGTGTACCGTAACTGTCGTTCCCAAGCTCACACATTTATTACATAAACGATTTTCTCTTGGTATGTTATTATGTCTTCCAGTTTCAATTTTTAAAGAGTGTGTACTTGTCCTTAATTTACTCAGTAAATGTCTATGCTTGATATTCGTAATGCTTAAGGTATGGTCTGTGTCTGTGTGTGTGTGTATTTGTGGGCGTGTGTGTGTATTGCAGGGCCGGACTACCGGGGGGGGGGGGGGGGGGGGTGGGTGTTATGGGGGTTGGGCAACCCCTCCCCCCCTAGCCTAAACATGTACCTCACTTATTTAAAACATTTTTTATTATTGTTTATTTTATGCCATTTCATGCAAGGAGCGACCATTTTTCTATCTCAGAATATGACCTTTCCATCAGCTTCAGGGGGCTTCGCCCCCTGACCCCCACATCCCCCTGGACCACCACTGGCAACCCTCCCCCTCCTCTTAGCCTAGTCAGGCCCTGGTATGTGTGTGTGTGTATTTGTGTGTGTGTGTGTGTGTGTGTATTTTTGTGTGAATGTGTGTGTGTGTGTGTGTGTGTGTGTGTGTGTGTGTGTGTATGTATGGGTGTAGTTCATTGGTTTTGACATGGATGTGGATGCAAGTATCTTGCTGATAACGTTCTGAGCAAAATGCAGTCAGCAGGGCCGGACCAAATGAGTTGTAAGGGGGGGGGGGGGGTTCCTCCTTTTTTGGGTTAAAATCTGTGCAATCTGGTGCATTCTGGGCCTTGTTTTGAGGGTTAAGGCCTGTCAGTGTGAGTTGGGGGGGGGGGGGGGGGGTACCTTTTTCTCATCGGATTTCACATTGAATAAAATTTGTTAGAGACACACACAAAATTTATTTAAAAAAAAAAACCAAAAAAAAAACACTCAAAGCAAGGTACATGCTTTTTCCAGGGGTGGGGTTCCGGAACCCCTGGAACCCCCCCTGGGTCCGGCCCTGGTCTGGGATAGTGTTCAAGTGTGTGCATAATTGTGAATAAATATTTCCTTTGTGTATAAGTATACCCGTAGTGTGCAACTAAGGGTAAACACGAGAGGAGTCTGAATTGCAACGTATGTCAGCGCCTGTCGGGTGTTGTATGGTGTCGCTGTGTGCCTATCAGGGCACTTTCCCCCTGGATTTTTTCCCCCCTGACTTTATCCCCCCGAATTCTTCCACCCAGATTATTTCCCCCCGTGACTTTTTCCCCTTGGGACTCTTTCCACCCGTGACTTTTCCCCCTCGGACTATTTCCCCCGTGACTCTTTCCCCCTGTGAATTTTTCGCAATGTTTTTTTATATCAATTGATGATCACGTGAGAAGACACAAACATTTCTACCCCTTTACAAATTATTCGTACATTTGTATTTTCACGGGAGAAGTGAGCAGTGTTAGCCACTGTAGGTGAAATCTGTGAATGTGTGAATGATAAATCTGCGATATCAGTATCCGTGACTGTCAACAGATCCATTTCTTTGAGACACTGGTGCAGAGATTGCTCAACACATCGCTGGTCATCCTCCACCACCCAAAAGAAGGAAATACAAAGACTCTAACGAGCGCATTTTGCGTCTCGTTCGGCCCGGTCATATGACAACAGAAACCTTGACACATACCGACTCAGAATTGCACACAATGTTTTCTTTTAGACGCTTCTAGATGTGAACGTAGCAGAGATTGCTCAACACGTCGCTTGTCATCCTCCGCCACACACAAGAAGGAAATACCAAGACTCTAACCAGCGCATTTCGCGGCATACAGTGTTTTCTTTTAGACTATTTTAGACTCTTTTAGATGTGTATGTATGTGAATGTACGTGTTTTAAACCAAAGCTGCTGAATTAAAAGTAGGAACCACAAATGTGTAAGAATACACATTTTATTTATCCATTTTATCAAAACATTAAGCATTAAGCATTAACAAAAAAATTAAAATAGAAATAATAAAATAACGGAAAGAGTCAAGGGGGGAAAGAGTCACGGGGGAAAGTGCCCCAGGGGGGAAAAGTCACGGGGGGAAAAAGTCTCAGGGGGAAAATGTCACGGGGGGGAAACATCTGGGTGGAAGAATTCGGGGGGATAAAGTCAGGGGGGAAAAAATCCAGGGGGAAAGTGTCCTAGAATCCGCTGTGTGGCAGTACTGTGCAGCATTGCCTGAGCTCTTTGAGCTAGATGTGTGTTTCGAACGTGTAATGTTAGCGGGCTTTATTCGTATTCTTTATTCAACAATACGTTCGAATGCAATTTGATCGTGCACGGCTGTAGTCCTTTCCTGTAAAGCATATTGGTTTCGGTTTATTTTTTATGTTGATCCCAAATATTGAAGAATGAAATTGATTGTTAATGTCAATGCTTCCTATTTGTTCAGGTGTCAGGAGCTGGTTATGTACACATCTCAATTATGATGTTCGTGTCAGTTATATAGGTAGACCGACTAGGTCTCAATGATTTTTCGATCAATATGTCATTCCTTGTCCACTCTTTACTCTCTTAGAAAATGGATTTAGTTCGGTCTGATCAATGGTCAGATACACACAATGTACTGTCTTTTTGGTTCACTCAACGATACTGACAGGTTAATCAATATGAGCCTTTACGTACGCAGTGGCACGCATTAACCCGTCACTTAGTGGCAACAGTCGAATCAATACGAGCAGCAGCGTCGTCGATGCTGTTGTTGATGCTTTCTTCTTTGTTCATCCGGCAATATTTACTGTATGAATGATGGATGTGCCGCTACATTTTGTGTCTGGCTACTGTAGCACCAGCACAAGCAAGTCTTGTTGTTGTTGTTGTTGTTGTTGTTGTTGTTGTTGTTGTTGGCGTTGGCGTTGTTGTTGTTGTCAATGGTACTGTTTTTACTGTTTTGTTCTGAATTTCTGTCGTATCCCCTCTTTCTTGAATCGCTTACCACACCCTTCCAATTGTTCTCCCTTCAGGACAAACTTTTAACCATGGCAACGGCAGCAGGAGGAAGTTCAGCGGACAATGATACAGAATGCTCCGTGTGTCACGAGCTGTTCAAGAACCCCAAACTGCTGCCCTGTGCTCACGTCCTGTGTCGCCACTGTCTTCTCTCTTGGCTCGCCTCCAACCCCGAGGCTCTCTGTCCGCTCTGCAGGGGTGCCATCGCGGACACCAAAGAGAAAAGCAGGACGAAGGGGTGGAAGGAGGTGGTGGACGCCTTACCGGATGACGTCGCCATGGCAGCGTTGGTGGAGAGTACACGTGTACTGAGCCAAGACCACGTGTGTGTAGGATGCAAGACAGCGGCAGTGTCCATCTGTCTCAACTGCAACGATATGATGTGCAAGTCCTGCGGTTGCCAACACACGAACTTTTCTGCGACACGTCATCATAAGGTGGAAGACCTGTCCAGCATGACAGCGGAAGAGCTAGCCGCCAGTCAGCCTGACCACTGCAGCGTGCACACCAGCAAGCCCTGCGAGCTCTTCTGTCCCACTCACGGGGCCGCCATCTGCCACCTATGTGCCAGCGCCAAGCACCGCGCATGCCCAGACCTGACGGAACTGGCGGAAGCGGCAGACAAGTCACGTGAGGAGCTGAGTCAGATGGTGACGTCACTGCTAACGGAAGAGCAGCAGCTGGAAGAAGCTGTGGCAGCGTTGGAGCGCCACCTGGAGGCCACGGAGAAAGTGATGCAGGAAGCTGTTGCTGAGATCGACATGACCTGCGACAAGTTAGAAAACTCCGTTAAGGAATGCAGGCGTCGTCTGAAGGAGATGACGCAAGACGCCAAGGCCAAGGTCAAGGACACAGTCTTAGCTGTCAAGGTCACTTTGTTGGATCATCGAGGCAGGCTGACGTCACACCGACGTGTTGCTGATCGCACCACCAGAGGGACGAACAATAGAGGGATGTGTGACGTCACCCGTGCTCTGAGGGACCGCGTGAAGGACATACTGGTCACCTGTGGTCAACGCCGAGCGGACTTGAAGTCGGTTTTCATGGTTACGCTGACCATTGACGCTGCTGTAGTGGCCCGCATTGAGAAGGAACTGTCAGCACTGGGTCAGGTGAAAGTCAAGCCTGTCAGCATTGGTACACGTCAGGTAAGGAGGATCTTGTTCATGAATCAGTATGGCAAGCTTATTGACCTTCTTCACCAGTCTTGAGATCCCATTTGTAATGATAATCTCCATTGTCGATGAAGCATTTCAAAAAGAGTTTACTCACTGTTATATTCCACACGTATGCAAGGTCAGTCGAGCAATATCTTCACACATTCATGATTACTCCAAATTGCGTGTCATTGTGTACGTTCAATTACAGATATATATAAGTCAAAGTGTGATATTTATTATCATAGTATTATAGCACTATGTTGAACTTGACACCACTCCTAAAAGCAACTCCTATCTTGATCTAAATGTGTGTAAAAGCTTTTTGTTTTTGGTAGTTACATTGCGTTTCGATTGTACTGTATGCCTCCCCATCTTTCTGAATACATTTTGTTTAACCCATGTGTAACACTAACAGCTGAACTTTATTAGAGCAAGAGACTTAGGGCTTCAATTAGGCTTTGGGAGAGCGTCAATCGACTATGACAAGTTCACGGAGAAGTTTCAAATGGAAGCCTGTCAACGTTATTGTCATTCAGTCTGTCATGTCACCCAACTTGATTACGCTTTCATGCGATTACACCATGGGCGTAATAATGATGTTTTGTTCACATACACCTTTCAGTTCATTGTTACTGAGTGTCCTAGAGTCAGGTCCCGAGAAAAAACCATGTCTCGATGTCACCAACCTATCACTCTGCTCCTGCTTAATTCTATCACATGTATTGTTTTCATGTTTTTCGTTATCGTTGCATGAACAGCAACAAATTTCTCTTCTCTCAAAAGATATTTTCGAATTTTCTTACATTTCCTAAAATAAATCATACATCAAGTTACGTGGTGTAAACAACGTTATCTCTTTGCATGAATCATTGCCTCGGTGTTTTCCGGCCTTCTGTCTTTCCTACTAGGAAACGACCCTCACGGCTAACCGGCTCGTGTGTATGTTTTTCGTGATCGCTGCATGAACAGAAAACAATGTCTCTTCTCTCAACAGATATTTTTCGAATGTTCTTACATTGCCTAGAATAATTCATACATCAAGTTACGTGGTGTAAATAACGTTATCTCTTCGCATGAATCATTGCCTCGGTGTTTTCCAGTCTTCTGTCGCTCCTACTAGAAAAAGACCCTCACGGCTAACCGGCTCGCCCGCAGGTGTTCAGTGAGCAGATTTCTGGTGTTCAGCAGAGATTAACACCGATAATCTAACCAATCACAGAAACTGTTACATTCAACCTCCAGCGTCATTGAATTACAATTAATATTAAAGGACAAATGTAAAGTACCGGTATACACAGAAATGAAAACCATCACCATGTTTTAAGGTACTTGCTTTAGCCTTTTCTTCAATTACCGTTGCAGCGATACCTGGTGACTTTCTAATTCTATATTCTTACAACTGTCTACAGCAACAGGATTGGCGTTTTCACACAAACCACGGGAAGAACATTGTGCTGAGCAACGACGGTCTGACAGCAGAGAGAGTGAAGGGTTTTTACAATGGTATTGTTGTTGCTGACCAGCCCATGGTGCCCGACGTGTTGTATGAGGTGTGTGTGTGTGTGTGCGTGCGGTTGTGTGTGTGTGTGTGTGTGTGTGTGTGTGTGTGTGTGTGTGTGTGTGTGTGTGTGTGTGTGTGTGTGTGTGTGTGTGTGTGCGTGTGTGTGTGCACACGCATGAACAGGCGTGAAGTGTCCAAACGTACACATGCACAAGCATGAAAGCACAATGTGATTTGACCAATACACCATTTTTATAACACTTGCAACAGTCAACACAAGGAGAAAACGCAACAGAATCCAATGTGAGTACTTTTATATCAATATTACGTCAGATTACTGTCTTTATACACATTCATCAGTATTGTAAAGAAAACATCTGTCGTACAGGTACAACTAGACAAGGTGGACACGGATGTATATGCCTACCTGCCGTGTGGAGTGGTGCTGACTGATCCCGATCACCTCTGTCTGCCTGACACAGCTTACAATGGATGGGACTGGGAGGCTGTTGTCATCAGTAAGGCTGTGTACAACCGTGGTCACAAGGTAAGATCATTTACACATGCCTTTGCTGGCATTTTTTAACAATACTCACCTAGGTTTATTCCGATCAAATAATGCAATGTACAATGATTTCTTTACTTTCGTTTGGTACGTATCCATCCCGTTTGAAGACATTTCTTGATACAGAGGGTTTTTCTTTACAATATGTATATATTTTAAACATACATTTTGTTATTCAAATAGATTCAAATCCTCGTTCTAATTGTCAGTGTACGAGCGCATCCATTCGAGCACTCACTTACGCAACTTTTCAGTTATCATTTAGACCCAGACACACACAGACACAAACACACACAAACACACACATACACACACGTACACACACACACACACACACATACACACACACACATACACACACACAAATACACACACACATACACACACACACATACACACACACACATGTGACTGAATCAAAACAACCTGATGTCCACAGAAGGACAACAACCTGAACGACGCAACACGCAACCTGCCGGAGGGAACACGTGTGGGAGTGATGGTGACGACCAAGGCAGAGCTCCACCTGTGGGTCAACGGCAGTGATCGGGGAGTCATCGCAACCACTGTTCCCACGCCCTGCTTTGCTTTCTTTGACCTGTATGACAGGTATACAAAGGTGTGTATCTGGCCATGCAGGAGCTTGTACCTTTCCTCCCCCCGCACCCCCCCCCCCCTCCTCCCGATCTCTTGATTCCGCTCTCTGTCTGATTTACCACTGTCCCCACGCCCTGCTTTGCTTTCTTTAACCCGCGTAACAGGTGTTACAAGGTGTGTATCTGGACATGAACAAGCTGTTACGCATCGCTCCTCCCCTCGCACCTCCCCCTATCTCTCTATCTCTCTCACTGTCTGCCCTGTTTTAGGTGTGTGTGTTGTGTGTGTGTATTTGCGTGTGCGTGTGTATGTGTGTGTGCGTGTGTGTGTGTGTGTCTGTGTCTGTGTCTGTGTGTGTGTGTGTGTGTGTGTGTGTGTGTGTGTGTGTGTGTGTGTGCGAGCGTGTGTGTGTGTGTGTGTGTGTGTGTTTGTGTGTGTTTCCTTGTTTGTTTGCGTGTGCTGTTATAAAAGTGTGTGTAGCCTATACAAGTAGCTATGTCTTGATTGTGAGCAACACAATCAGTGTTTATATTGCTCTCTTACTTCATTCCAACGCCTATTTTTTCAGGCATCCGTTCTTCCCCCAAGACACGTGGACTGAAGGAGAACACAGAGATCAGCAATACACAGCCTGATGTAGGGGACGCGCCCTGAAGGCAGGACGACTTCATGTTCATTACTGATAACTAACTTATTTTTTGCGAATAAGTTTCATTATCTGTTTGGCTGTTGTTCTCGATCTCTCTTAAGTTTACCTGGTAGTCATGATTAGGGCGTCACACGGTAAAAGAATAGTAAGTTTGAGGTTGCTCCCAGAAGAAGGACGACGTTATGTTGATTGCCGATAACTAGCTTGTTTTCTCGCAAAGAAGTTTCATTTTGTGTCAGTTTGGCTGTTGTTCTCGATCTCTCTTAAGTTTACCTGGTAGTCATGATTAGGGCGTCACACGGTAAAAGAATAGTAATTGTGACTCGTGGGTTCTCGAGCATGTGTCTTCTCGCCGGTTTCCGAGTTTCTCCCTTCGTATTTGTGTACTGTACGTTCTGTCGATCGCACTGTTCGAGGTTATCGTTATGTTGAGAACTGTCCCAATGCTCACGTTCATTTCGTATCAGTTTGGAAAGCAAACTCAAGGAGCATGCATTACGAGTATGACCGACATCATGTTTAAAGTCCAGCTCCGGAATGCATTGACAGGATTTCCCTTCCTAGAACTCGAAACGATTTTTGGAGATTTGTGAAGATTTAGTTCGGGACGACGACGTTCTATGGGTGGTTGTTTATATATTGGGAGGCAAGCGGTTAAAAACGGGCGTCGACAGAATAAAAGGAGGTAGATCATATACCTATGGTCGCAACCAAAAGCAGGCAGAACCTGCAGTGTCTGTGACTACCTAAGGTGAAGGTTAAGTCAACCTGGCAATACGTACGACAATCACAGTGTTCAATTACATCGTGCGTCTTCGTTTCTTGACCAGTACTCTTGATGTTGATTCTAATGAATCTGCACTTTCCTTTGATATAGGCTGTCTGTGTATCACGAGATCAAACACGTAATAATCGCTAATGAATGAAGTAATTAGTTTTCCTTCTTCTGATTTGGGTACATACTGTGACGACTAATTGTAACCTGGCAGTGAGGAGGGTATGACCGCAACAGTTGGTCTACATCCGTATGTACCCGTGTTCACATGTTTGGTTGTGATTGTCTGCTGGAGGAAATTGATATCAGCACAATATTATTCATGGTCGCCATTTCCATTTCCTATTTTCCAAAATATCCACTTTCTCTAGCAGATAATCAGAACCAAACATGCGAACACGGGTACACACGGACTGACTGTTGCGGTGATACCCTCTCACTGCCAAGTACCAATTAGTCACAGTGTGTACCTCAATCGGAACAAAACTAATTACTTCATTCATTAGCGACTGTCACGTGTTCGATTCCGTTTTGCAAAGTGAGCTTGATATCAGAGGAAATAGCAGAGTCGCAGGGACACAACGGTACCAACATCCAGCGAATTAGTCAAGGAACAAAGTCGCACCAAGTATTTGAAAAATGTGACTTCCGTACGTATTAGTTGACTTAACTTCCATCAGGCGTTTGTTCTTGAACAGCCATTTGGTTGTCTCTGTAAAGACAAAATGTGGTGGGTGGGGAGGGGGGTTGGGGGGGGAGGTGGTAGTATGCAACTCCGAAAAGGGCAGATTATACCACTGTGAAAACTGTACATAATGAGCACGAGGATGGTCAATTGGCTCCCCTAATAACTGGGGGAGATAATTCTGAGTTTAGGCATATAGAGGAATATTGTCTATGCAGAGTTGTTGTCTCCCATAGAACAGTCGCTAACGCCATGCCAAGCATACAACAGATTAAAACTAACATTTCGGAAATCTGGGTTCTACACTTTACCAAGAAAACAGCAGATTGAAAATAACACTGTGCCTTACAATTACTTTTTTTCTGAAAACCTATCTGCACACTTTAAAACAAGATGCAAGGTTAACTGTGTTTTCGTAGTTTTTGTGTGGTTGAATTGTGATTATTTTTCATCTATAAAACACACACCACTGATGCGCTTAGGTTAACTGTGTTTTCGTAGTTTTTGTGTGGTTGAATTGTGATTATTTTTCATCTATAAAACACACACCACTGATGCGCTTTGTTGTTCTGTGTGTGTATGTGTGTGTGTGTGTGTGTGTGTGTGTGTGTGTGTGTGTGTGTGTGTGTGTGTCTGCCTACCTGCCTGCCTGCCTGCCTGCGTGCGTGCGTGCGTGCGTGCGTGTGTGTGTGTGTGTGTGTGTGGGTGTGTGTGTGTGTGTGTGTATGTGTGAGCTCTCAATATACCTGTACTGTAACGACAAAAAAGCATAATACTTTGTAAATTCTATCGCCTAAAACGTAGGATATTAAATTACGTCGGTAGTCAATTCTGACGATGAAAGATTAACTAGTAGTATTGTTTGTTTGTTAATGTGAGCATTATAGGGTTTAACAGTGTAATGTTGTGCATTGTTTGACACTAAAAGGTAAAACAGTTTGTGATATACAATCTGGGGTTTAAAGCTTAGCATGTAAAAAATAAAGGTGTGGCAATGTTGAATTCGATACCGAAAAATCAAAAGTAATGGTTCTGTATATATCCTAACTGACACTACTAAAAACAAAAATGCGTTCACCAACACACACACGCACACACACACACACACACACGCACGCACGCACGTACACATACACACGCACATACGCACGCACGCACACACACACACACTGACACACACACACATACACACTGACACACACACACACACATACACACACACACACACACACACACACACACACACACACACACACACACACACTACTCTAGCAGGACCAGGGCCTGACTACTTAAAACATACATTTAAAAAAAATCCAGAACCTAAGTTGTGTTTAATTGTTGAATATTGAATTTCAGACTGAATATCATGGTTGCTTAACTGTTTGGCACGAGTGAACATTCGATATCAAGCGCCTGTCGTATTCCTCACACTCGCGTGACCCAGCTGTCTGACACGCTTGCACTGCGCTGTGTTGAAGGCATGACACTACGAGGACACAGTGTGGCCCAGTCTTGACGCTGTGTTGAAGGCATAACACTACGAGGACACAGTGTGGCCCAGTCTTGACGCTGTGTTGAAGGCATAACACTACGAGGACACAGTGTGGCCCAGTCTTGACGCTGTGTGTTCATGTCATCACACATATCAACACGTGGGAGTTGCTATGACGGCTTACTAGTGCCAAAACCTGGGGTTACCCATTATCACGTGATAATTACTAATTAACGCTGTCAGTTACTGTTTTCACTCGTTAGTTACTCATTTTCACGGGATAATTAGTAATTTTCACGGGAAAATGACTAATTTTTAGTTTTGGCACTAGCAATCCGTCAGGAAGTGAGCCAAAACTAAAAATTAGTAATTAACAGGTGAAAGTTAGTAATTTTCCCGGGAAAATTAGTAATTAACACGTGAAAATGGTAATTATCAAGGGAAAATTAGTAATTTTCCCTTGATAATTACAATTATGAGGTTTTGGCACTAGTAAGCCCTGTGACGGCTTACTAGTGCCAAAACCTGGGGTTACCCATTATCACGTGATAATTACTAATTAACGCTGTCAGTTACTGTTTTCACATGCTAGTTACTCATTTTCACGGGAAAATTACTAATTTTTAGTTTTGGCACTAGCAATCCGTCAGGAAGTGAGCCAAAACTAAAAATTAGTAATTAACAGGTGAAAATTAGTAATTATTCCGGGAAAATTAGTAATTTTCCCGGGAAAATTAGTAATAAACATGTGAAAATGGTAATTATCAAGGGAAAATTACTAATTTTCCCTTGATAATTACAATTATGAGGTTTTGGCACTAGTAAGCCGTCATAAGTTGCTTAGTGTACATAACATCAGGTGAGCGTTTAATCTTTCAAAATCATCTTCTTATGTAGACCAAGTCTGTTTGTTTGTTGGTTGGTTGGTTAACCTTTTATATCGTGTCTTCCACAAAATGTGTGCTATCCGATACCAATGGACATTTGTGTCCTTCCTCAGTTCACGTACCATGCTTAACACTATTTGCATTCATGTCTATCACTGTAAAAATAGGGTTCTAAAGTTCATTACTTTCACATTCCTTACTTTCAATCTTGTATCAACTGTGTAACTGATCGAAACACGTTCGTAACACTGAGTAAAATGAGGAGTATCAACTGAGAAAGGTTCTACTTTCGGTTTCCGGCAAGGCGATCGCTAGACTTGTGGTATGTGGCTTGTTGCTGTTCTCATTCTGCTTGCTGCAGTGTGTTTTATATTGACCAGAGCGTGTTTTCTCGGCTGTGCGTAGAAAACCTATTTTGTGGTCAGGTTCTGTTTATTTCTTCGTCCTGTTGAGAGTATAATAACTTGATGGTCTGCGTGTAAATTATACTGTGTGAACTGAACTACCTGTCATGAAATACTAGGCATGTGAGTTTGAATGTAGCGCTATATGAGGCCGTTTATTGTAAACACTGCCTAATGTATACTCGATCTGTTTGTTGAATAGGGGACGCCTTTCCAGTCATAATTATAACTGTTTTAGCAGTAAACGTTATCATCACAAAATAGATTCCGTCAATTGAAATCTTCGTCAGCGCTTTCTCGGGTGACGCAGAGTTTGTCTGTGTGTCAGTCCCATGTTGTGTACAGCGCTGTCGGGCCATTCTGTGCTAGATGTTTTATCAAGCGTTTCACACGGCTCTCGCATTCTGTGTGTAACACTGAAGAACGGCGGTCGTGTAGAATACTATCTGCTGTCCTATACAGTTGTATGTACATGTATTCACTTCCTCGTTGAGCAACTTGCATGGTTTCAATTAAAGGTTTCTTCTCTTCACATATCAACGTGGCTGCAAATGAAAGTCATGTGTTCATTTCAATGCTTCACATTTCTGAGGAATCAAGATACTGGCTGTGACTGTCACATGTTGTTTTGGTCTGTAGTTATAGCGATTAAGTTCCTTTGTTTGTTTGATTGAAAGGTTATCACGTTTCAAGTCTTTTGTCGCTTGGGCTATTGACTTTGTTCCTTCTGTATGAATATATTGATATGGGTTTCTGTATCTCTGAGGTAAAGACTCACTGTGACACTTAACTTTCTTCCAAGTTCACTCAGCGGTATTCAGGGGTTAATCTGAGCCACAATGTTTATTACGTATATAAACAGTTGCAGCAGCACGAGCTGTTGTTGCAGTGGCTGTTGTTGTTGTTGTTGTTGTTGATGTTGTTGAAGTTGTTGGTGTTGTTGGTGTTGTTGGTGTTGCAGTTTCTGTTGTTGTTGTTGTTGTTGTCACGTGGTGTTGTTGTAGTTGTTGTCACGTGTTGTTGTTGTTGTTGGTGGTGTTGTTGTTGTTGTTGTTGTTGTTGTCACGGGTGGTGTTACTACTGTTTTCTACATTACTGCTTGTTATCGTTATATATGTTGTTCTTGTCTCAAACGTGTATACATACAAAGAGAAATGTATAAAACACGCTTAACCCAATCTTGCTTGAATCGCTTAACACACCCTTCTCATTGTTCTTCCTTCAGAACTGACTCGTAACCATGGCTACAGCAGCTAGTACAAGCTCAGCGGACAGTGACACAGAATGTACCGTGTGTCACGAGCTGTTCAAGAACCCCAAACTGCTGCCCTGTGCTCACGTCCTGTGTCGCCACTGTCTTCTCTCCTGGCTCGCCTCCAACCCCGAGGCCCTCTGTCCGCTCTGCAGGGGCACAATCGCGGACCCCAAAGAAAAAAGCAAGACGAAGGGGTGGGAGGAGGGGGTGGACGTCTTACCGGATGACGTCGCCATGACAGCTCTGGTGGAGAGTACACGTGTACTGAGCCAGGACCACGTGTGTGGAGGATGCAAGACAGCGGCAGTGTCCATCTGTCTCAACTGCAACGATATGATGTGCAAGTCCTGCGGTTGCCAACACACAAACTTTTTTGCGACACGTCATCATAAGGTGGAAGACCTGTCCAGCATGACAGCGGAAGAGCTAGCCGCCAGTCAGCCTGACCACTGCAGCGTGCACACCTGCAAACCCTGCGAGCTCTTCTGTCCCACTCACGGGGCCGCCATTTGCCACCTGTGTGCCAGCGCCAAGCACCGCGCATGCCCAGACCTGACGGAACTGGCGGAAGCGGCAGACAAGTCACGTGAAGAGCTGAGTCGAATGGTGACGTCACTGCTGACGGAAGAGCAGCAGCTGGAAGAAGCTGTGGCAGCGTTGGAGCGCCACCTGGCGGCCACGGAGAAAGTGGTGCAGGAAGCTGTTGCTGAGATCGACAGGACATGCGACAAGTTGGAGAACTCCGTCAAGGAATGCCGGCGTCGTCTGAAGAAGATGACGCTCGATACCAAAGCGAATGTGAAAGACACAGTCTTAGCCGTCAAGATCACTTTGCTGGATCATCGAGGCAGGCTGACGTCACACCGACGTGTTGCTGATCGCACCACCAGAGGGACGAACAATAGAGGGATGTGTGACGTCACTCGTGCTCTGAGGGACCGCGTGAAGGACATACTGGTCACTTGTGGTCAACGCCGAGCGGACTTGAAGTCGGTTTCCATGGTTACGCTGACCATTGACGCTGCTGTAGTGGCCCGCATTGAGAAGGAACTGTCAGCACTGGGTCAGGTGAAAGTCAAGCATGTCAGCATTGGTACACGTCAGGTAAGGAGGATCTTGTTCATGAATCAGTATGGCCAGCTTATTGACCTTCTTCACCAGTCTTGAGATCCCATTTGTAATGAGAATCTCCAGCTTGTCGATGAAGCATTTCAAACAGAGTTTACTCACTGTTATATTCCACACGTATGCAAGGTCAGTCGGGTAATATCTTCACACATTCATGATTTCTCCAAATTGCGTGTCATTGTGTACGTACAATTACAGATATATATATATACAGGTCAAAGTGTGATATTTATTATCATAGTATTATAGCACTATGTTGAACTTGACACCACTCCTAAAAGCAACTCCTATCTTGATCTACATGTGTGTGAAAGCTTTGTTTGTTGGTAGTTACATGCGTTTCGATTGTACTTTATGCCTCCCCATCTTTCTGAATACATTTTGTTTAACCCATGTGTAACACTAACAGCTGAACTTTGTTAGAGTAAGCGACTTAGGGCTTCAATTAGGCTTTGGGAGGGCGTCAATCGACTATGACAAGTTAACGGAGAAGTTTCAAATGGAAGCCTGTCAACGTTACTGTCATTCAGTCTGTCATGTCACCGAACTTGATTACGCTTTCATGCGATTACAACAAGGGCGTAATAATGATGTTCTGTTCACATACACCTTTCAGTTCATTAGTTACTGAGTGTCCTAGAGTCAGGTCCCGAGAAAAATCCATGTCTCGATGTCACCAACCTATCACTCTGCTCCTGCTTAATTCTTTCACATAATTATATTGTTGTCATGTTTTTCGTTATCGTTGCATGAACAGCAACAAATTTCTCTTCTCTCAAAAGATATTTTCGAATTTTCTTACATTTCCTAAAATAATTCATGCATCAAGTTACGTGGTGTAAATAACGTCATTTCTTCGCATGAATCATTGCCTCGGTGTTTTCCGGCCTTCTGTCTTTCCTACTAGGAAACGACCGTCACGGCTAACCGGCTCGTGTGTATGTTTTTCGTGATCGCTGCATGAACAGCAAAAAATGCCTCTTCTCTCAAAATTTGTCGAATTTTCTCATAATGTTTTATTGCCTAGAATAATTCATACATCAAGTTACGTAATGTAAGTAACGTCATCTCTTCGCATGAATCATTGCCTCGGTGTTTTCCAGTCTTCTGTCGCTCCTACTACACAAAGACCCTCACTGCTAACCGGCTCGCCCGCAGGTGTTCAGTGAGCAGATTGCTGGTGTTCAGCAGAGATTAACACCGATAATCTAACCAATTACAGAAACTGTTACATTCAACCCCCAGCGTCATTGAATTACAATTAATATTAAAGGACAAATGTAAAGTAGCGGTATACACAGACATGAAAACCATCACCATGTTTTAAAGTACTTACTTTGGCCTTTTCTTCAATTACCGTTGAAGCGATACCTGGTGATTTTCTAATTCTATATTCTTACAACTGTCTGCAGCAACTGGATTGGCGTTTTCACACAAACCACGGGGAGTACATTGAACTGAGCAACGACGGTCTGACAGCAGAGAGAGTG
Source organism: Littorina saxatilis (assembly GCF_037325665.1). Taxonomy (NCBI): domain Eukaryota; kingdom Metazoa; phylum Mollusca; class Gastropoda; order Littorinimorpha; family Littorinidae; genus Littorina; species Littorina saxatilis. Next base: position 52,243,988 of record NC_090253.1, on the reverse strand, counting down.
TGGGATGTACAGGATGGTATTGTTGTTGCTGACCAGCCCATGGTGCCCGACGTGTTGTATGAGGTGTGTGTGTGTGTGTGTGTGTGTGTGTGTGTGTGTGTGTGTGTGTGTGTGTGTGTGCGTGCGGTTGTGTGTGTGTGTGTATGCGTGTGTGTGTGTG
>NC_090253.1:52206328-52238828 GCF_037325665.1 Littorina saxatilis | reverse complement strand
GTGTCAGACCTTAATCAAAACGTGAGAAACGTGAGGGACCCCATCAGAACGTGTCGGGCCGAGAAGGAACGTACTGACATCCATTGCCGAACCGTAGTGCGCCTTGGAGCCTCCGGGACACAGCCCTTTTCTCCCCCCATGGCCCGTCACGGATACCGTAACAGACCGTGAGAAAACTTGACAGGACCCAACAAAACTTGAGTACACAGACAAAAAATGGTCAAAATCCCACGGCGCACTACGTTTCGGGCAAACGGGGCTGCCGTGGCCGCCGGGAACATAGTGTAAACGTAGCATTACAAGAACATTCTTTCTCGTGCAAAGTTCGGTTCATTATCTCAGATCTGGTAAAGTGTTTACTCATGATCAGTTGTTGTTATCGGCATGATTGGTTCGATCCCAACGTTCGGCGAGGTATTTAATTCAAGATTCAACGTTATGCAGGCTCTCCTCGGAGTCCGAACACCCCCATGTGATGCTAATACATGAATGAACGAATGAATGAATGGATGAATGAATGAATGAATAAATGAATGGATGAATGAATGGATGAATGAATGAATGAATTAATTAATTAATCAATGCATGAATGAATGAATGAATGAATGAATGAATGATTGATTGAATGAATGAATGAATGAATGAACACAGAAGGAATGGGATCCAGGAGCAAAGAATTCCTATCTGAATCACTAATGTAAAAACTATGTAAATGAATAAATAACAAAAGAAATAAACGACACACAATATGGCACCCGAACCCAGATACTCCCCCTCACCCTCTTTCCTAACCCGTCTCCGCCCCAAACACACTCTGTCAAACTCACATCTTCTCCAGCTAGCAAGTAGAAAGCTCCGGACGCAGAGATGGCTTTGTCACCGTTACAGAAGACGTTGAAGAGTCCACCCCCAACGTTCAGACTGACATCACCGCTGCCGCAGTCTGGTCTTGCACTCACCCAATAAATCCCATTATGTTTGGCTCTGAACGTTGAAGTGGCTGGAATGGACTTCCAGGTCCGGCCGGAGAGGTACTGGTGATGGAAGTGTACGGCGTTGGACTGGCTCGAGGAGTACCCGTTGCTGCGTACCGTTACGAAGCTGTCCTGTAACAGTATAGCTGTCTTTTATCTATCCGTGGCTAGGTGTTTGAAACAAGGAGAGGTCTGAGAATCCTGTACCGAATTCTGTACAGCGAACGTGGCCTGAAACACGACCAGCACTGGCTGCATGACAGCTTCATTCAACGTCTGACGGTTGCGCTAGTAACTTCCTGTTTGCTCTTTCAGGGCTGAGCATACATTCTTTTCAAGAGGGATTGTGGGAGGAAACTAACTGCCTCGACAGTTATGCGAATTGTCTTTCTTTAAACAATTAATCTATTATTTAAACAGGTTTCTTTTACATATAATTCCGATAACCAGGACTACATATATATATTGATTGTTTTGAAACCGTTTTTCGGAACAATGTAAATTAAACTGGTCATGCCAAAAAAATAGGAAGGCCCAGAGCATTTAGAGTCAATTCAACCTATTCTAAAATGCAGCGCTCTCCACGGACGCCCATCCTAGGGGGTCCCGGGCCCCCCGCTTTTAGTGTTTAGAGGGTCCATGGACACCAAACCCCCCGCTTTTACTGTTTAGAGGGTCCATGGACACCAAACCCCCCGCTTTTAGTGTTTAGGGGTCCACGGACACCAAACCCCCCGCTTTTAGTGTTTAGAGGGTCCATGGACACCAAACCCCCCGCTTTTAGTGTCTAGAGGGTCCATGGACACCAAACCCCCCGCTTTTAGTGTTTAGAGGGTCCATGGACACCAAACCCCCCGCTTTTAGTGTTTAGAGGGTCCATGGACACCAAACCCCCGCTTTTAGTGTTTAGAGGGTCCATGGACACCAAACCCCCCGCTTTTAGTGTTTAGAGGGTCCATGGACACCAAACCCCCCGCTTTTAGTGTTTAGAGGGTCCATGGACACCAAACCCCCCGCTTTTAGTGTTTAGAGGGTCCATGGACACCAAACCCCCCGCTTTTAGTGTTTAGAGGGTCCATGGACACCAAACCCCCGCTTTTAGTGTTTAGCGGGTCCATGGACACCAAACCCCCCGCTTTTAGTGTTTAGAGGGTCCATGGACACCAAACCCCCCGCTTTTAGTGTTTAGAGAGTCCATGGACACCAAACCCCCCGCTTTTAGTGTTTAGAGGGTCCATGGACACCAAACCCCCCGCTTTTAGTGTTTAGAGGGTCCATGGACACCGAACCCCCCGCTTTTAGTGTTTAGAGGGTCCATGGACACCGAACCCCCCGCTTTTAGTGTTTAGAGGGTCCATGGACACCGAACCCCCCGCTTTTAGTGTTTAGAGGGTCCATGGACACCGAACCCCTCGCTTTTAGTGTTTAGAGGGTCCATGGACACCGAACCCCCCGCTTTTAGTGTTTAGAGGGTCCATGGACACCGAACCCCCCGCTTTTAGTGTTTAGAGGGTCCATGGACACCGAACCCCCCGCTTTTAGTGTTTAGAGGGTCCATGGACACCAAATCCCCCGCTTTTAGTGTTTAGAGGGTCCATGGACACCAAACTCCCCGCTTTTAGTGTTTAGAGGGTCCATGGACACCAAACCCCCCGCTTTTAGTGTTTAGAGGGTCCATGGACACCAAACCCCCCGCTTTTAGTGTTTAGAGGGTCCATGGACACCAAACCCCCCGCTTTTAGTGTTTAGAGGGTCCATGGACACCAAACCCCCCGCTTTTAGTGTTTAGAGGGTCCATGGACACCAAACCCCCCGCTTTTAGTGTTTAGAGGGTCCATGGACACCAAACCCCCCGCTTTTAGTGTTTAGAGGGTCCATGGACACCAAACCCCCCGCTTTTAGTGTTTAGAGGGTCCATGGACACCAAACCCCCCGCTTTTAGTGTTTAGGGGTCCATGGACACCAAACCCCCCGCTTTTAGTGTTTAGAGGGTCCATGGACACCAAACCCCCCGCTTTTAGTGTTTAGAGGGTCCATGGACACCAAACCCCCCGCTTTTAGTGTTTAGAGGGTCCATGGACACCAAACCCCCCGCTTTTAGTGTTTAGAGGGTCCATGGACACCAAACTCCCCGCTTTTAGTGTTTAGAGGGTCCATGGACACCAAACCCCCCGCTTTTAGTGTTTAGAGGGTCCATGGACACCAAACCCCCCGCTTTTAGTGTTTAGAGGGTCCATGGACACCAAACCCCCCGCTTTTAGTGTTTAGAGGGTCCATGGACACCAAACCCCATGTGTTCTTAAAATGCATTGTGTTCGTGAATAGTGAGATATGAAATGTCTTTTTTTCATCAAAATATTCGCAGAGGGCACTTCGACTATACCGTGTTAAATACATATCTTTTCGTCGTGAAATGGGCAGTTGTGCTAGCACTATACTTGACTGACGACTGCAGTCTGAAAGGAGTTCTTACGGTACGCACGAAAGAGGAAATGTAGTGCGTCCTGGGACCCGCTCTTTATATGTTCCATGCGTCCCGGGACCCTCTCAAAGAATTTCTAGTACGTGATTTTGGCTTCTAGTGCATATAGGAAGCAGGGACGCGCACTTTAGGGAACCCTGAAAAAGGGTACAAGCACCAATAACGTCAAACGATTTCTGGCAGACACCATACGGCAAGAACATGTCTGATTGTTATGACAGTCAGCAATCCTAGTCATACTGAAACTAAGTGATAAAAGCCTGACCTTTATGTAGGAGGCTAAGGCCATGCCGTATTTGGTGGCATCTTCGGGATCTCCAGTGAACCGGGCACCTACTCTGGTTCCAGCCTTCAGGTAGAGTCCCACACTCAGACCCGCAATAACATCTTCTACAGCGTAAGCCACGAAGCCAGCATCGTGTCCGTCGAGCTGCAGGAACATATCCGTTTTACCGTCGGGGTCAGCAATCATGGTGATGATGAACACGCCGTCTACAGGCACTATGGTGCTCGTCGCCAGTCTCATCTGGCCGAGGCTGAAAGCATATCAGCAGCATGCGGAGTGTTGCTGTCATTGTCGTTGTTAGGAAACGCTACCGTTGCTGAGCTTTGGTTCAGTTTTGTGTGTTGCATGTAGTTGACTTATTTGTACTTTGTGGGAAAGTACCGATATTATATTTTGTAAACACAATATTTATGCTTGGACGAGAATGCAGGTGAACTTTCTAGTCCTGTCAAAACAAATTGTTTACCATGCTGTTTTAGTCGTGAGTTCGTGGCGTTCGTTCGGATTAAGTGCGTCGGCGCTTTTTGATGTACGTCATAGAGAATGTCGCTAGTTTAGTCCATGCACGGCTCGTATAATGTAGTTGTATCATGTTCGGTCTGGAATATTCTCGAGATTGAGTATTTACTATATATGCCAGCGCGATTTGAATGTTAAAAAAGCTTCTATTTGAGTTCTGCTAGATGTGCAGTTGTATGTATGTAATGCTAAATAAATCCTCGAACTCAATGTGACGAGTTGTTTTCTGCTGCTGCGAAGACGGGCGACGTAGAATAAAAGAACACAACTATACGACATTTGAGAACTTGTGGCAATCTCAAGTGTCGTGTAACAATTGGGGGCCAAGCCAAGGATCTACGTTTAACGCCAAGGGTTTTCCAGCAACAAGGACCAGCGTCAAGACAGTCACAGGAGGTAGCCATCAATCGGGTGTATCCTGAGGGATCAGTATTGAGACTACGGAACCGTGGATTCGGTGTGACTGTGGGAAGAGTTTGGTAATCGCCGCAGCTCGATACGGTGAGCGACGCCGGAGTGTATCGGGATTACAGAGGTTAGCTGCCGTTTGGACGAGACGGACTTCGTCGCGGAGCTAGTGCATTGATACTACGAAATACGACTGAGGTACGTCGTGTACGTATCGTGAGCAGAGTGCGCCGTCACGTTAGACGAGGAGGGTGGCAGCCTGCGTCTACGAAGGTGAACAGCGACGAGAGAAGCATCGGAGGTGCAGTAGAGACTGTGTTCTTTAGAAGACTACATTCGTCTACGTTCGGGGCTGTGAAAGAATACAGACGAACGCACCAGAAAAGACCAGAATGGCTGAGTTCTGGGCAAAAGGAATTGAACTGGGACTAAAAGGCAAGCAGTTGACGGAGTTCGTCGAGTCCCAGACACGACTGCTGGCGCGGCGTGAAGAAAGACAAGCGCAGCGTGAGCGAGAAGAAAAAGAAAGACAAGCGCAGCGTGAGCGAGAAGAAAAAGAAAGACAAGCGCATCGTGAAGAAAGACAAGCGCAGCGTGAGCGTGAAGAACGACAAGCGCAGCGTGAGCGTGAAGAAAGAGAAAGAGAAGCACAGCGTGAAGAAAGGAAAATGGAGCTGAAACGCGTAGAGCTTCAAATAGAAATGGAGACGAAGCGTTTAGAGCTTCAGACAGAAATGGTGCGTGTTCAAAATGAGCACGAGGCACCACGCCAAAGAGATAACCAGCAGCAAATGTTACACAGGGCACCGAAACTTCCAGCATTCGCTGACGGGAAGGACCAGATCGACTGCTACCTTGCAAGATTCGAGAGGTTCGCTGAGAGTGCTAGATGGCAGCGCGACGACTGGGCGATTCTACTCAGCGCACATTTGACTGGGGCAGCACTTGAGGTCTACGCTAGACTCTCAAACGATGACGCCAGAGACTATAATGTACTGAAGGAAGCTCTGTTGCGTTGCTACAACTTCACTGAAAGGGGCTACCGTCAACGCTTCCGCGAATGCCAGCCATTGTCTGGAGAGACACCGAGCCAGTTTGTGGAGCGCCTGTCGTCATACCTGCAGAAGTGGGTGGAGTTATCAGGTGAAGAGCAGTCATACGAGAGTCTGCGGGACTTGATCGTGAAGGAGCAATTCCTTAATGCCTGCCCGAAGGACCTGGCGACCCGCTTGGAAGAGCAAAAACTGCGGGGTTTGAAGGACATTACTGATGCTGCTGAGCGTTATCTCATTGCTCATGGAAGGACCCTGGGGACGTCAAAGTCAACGAAACCTTTCCAGAAGAGCGGAAACCAGGCAAACCAACCTGCCAAGGGACAAACTGAGTCCGCACCATCATCCAATGAAGGGCAGAACATAACGTGTTTCCATTGCAATGCCAAGGGCCACCGAGTCGCCAACTGTCCCCAAAAGAAAAATAACGGACATGTCAATGACAAAGCGCAAGAACATCGACGGAGATATTACGACAACAAGAGGCAAACGAGTGGCTCGAACCAACAAGTATGTGCGAGCAGCGTCATACTCCCAAGGGCTGCCGAGCAAGTGGATACACCATCGGACGTGGAAGAATGTCTATCTGATGGCCAGCTTCTACTCGCTAATGGCAAGTCAATCTCTGTCGTCGCCAGCGCAGCTGTGTCAGTGTCGAACATGCCCGTGTCGAAGGGATTTGTTGAGAAGCAGGAAGTGACTGTTCTCAGAGATTCGGGCTGCAATGGAGTCATTGTCAAAGAGGATCTGGTGCCAACAGAGAAGTTCACTGGTGACTTCAAGTGGACGCTCATGGCTGACAGCAAATGCGTGAAGGCACCAGTGGCAAAGATCCAGATAGATACTCCATACTTCACCGGAGAAGTTGAGGCCGTCTGCCTGAAGAAGCCCTTGTACGATCTATTAATTGGGAACATTGGGGGTGCGAGACGTCCTGATGACCCTGATGTCGAATGGAGAATGGGCGCAGCTCAGCCTGCTGTTGAGGAGGAAGACCCACTGCCATTCGCGAATGAAGATATCAGCGAACTGTTACGAGATGACAGAGCAACTGTGCATCGCCGCGACCAGCCGCAGGTTGTAAGCGCTGTGACGACCAGAGCCCAGGCGAAGAAGGACAAAACAACTATGCCACACAGGGTCACCAACAGTTCTGCAACTGCTGTCGTGGACAGGGATCGGCTGATTCAGCTACAGGCAGCTGATTTGACCTTGACAAAGTACAGGAGTCGTCCTGTCAAGGAGATGACTAAGGGCGAAGGCACTGTGCACTTTGAAGTAAAGGCCAAGATCCTGTACAGAGTGTTCCAGCACCCGAGAGTCAACGGTGGGAAGCCATTACGTCAAGTTCTGGTGCCTCAACCACTTAGGCGCCAGGTGATGGAGGTGGCCCACGACTCTATTATGGGAGGTCACCTGGGTGTCAAGAAGACATCGGACAGAATCCAGGCTGCGTTTTACTGGCCAGGACTGCATGCAGATGTGACTCGATTCTGCCGATCGTGCGATATTTGCCAGAAAACCATACCTCGAGGAAGGGTCCCGAAAGTGCCGTTGCAGAAGATGCCTTTGATCGACCGACCTTTCAAGAGGGTGGCCATTGACCTCATCGGCGAGATCAAACCGCCAAGTGAAGCGGGTCATCGTTGGGTACTGACCCTGGTAGACTATGCAACCAGGTACCCAGAAACCGTGCCTCTGAAGAAAATTGACACAGAAACTGTTGCCGAGGCACTTGTGGACATTTTCAGCAGAATTGGGGTTCCTGAAGAGATCCTCACAGACCTGGGGACACAGTTTGTCTCTGAATGCATGGAAGAGGTCAACAGGCTGCTGAGCATTCGTCACTTGACTACGACACCCTATCACCCGATGTGCAATGGGCTGGTCGAAAAATTCAATGCGACGCTGAAGTCCACGCTGAAGAAACTATGCAGTGAGCAGCCAAGGCAGTGGCATCGCTACATCAATGCCTTGCTATTTGCATACAGGGAGGTGCCACAAGAGTCCACTGGATTCTCCCCGTTCGAGCTGATGTACGGGCGGACCGTGAGAGGCCCGATGCAGATACTAAAGGAATTGTGGACGAAAGATGTGGACACACCTGAAGTGAAGAACAGTTACCAGTACGTGTTCGAGTTGCGAGAGAAACTGGAGGAGACTCTCGAGATTGCAAGAGAAAACTTGAGAAAGTCTCAGGATAGCGGAAAGCACTACTACGACCGCAAAGCCGTAAACAGGAAGTTTACACCAGGTAACAAAGTGCTGATACTGCTTCCCACTGATCACAACAAACTACTGATGCAGTGGAAAGGCCCATACGAGGTTGAGGCCGTGGTAGGGATCAACGACTACAAGGTGAATGTCGGCAAGAAGTCCAAGATCTACCACGCTAACCTCCTGAAACTGTATGTGGAGAGACCTCCGGAAGCAGTACAGGTCGCAGCAAGTGTGGAAGAACCAGCCGAACTAGACGAGTTCGACGGCGAGGAACTACTGGAGTTGGGAGACCTCCACAAGAAAGAGGGAGTGGATGACGTCAAGTTAGGACCTGACCTGACAGAAGATCAGCAGAAGGAGCTGCATGATTTTATGGGCGACTTCACCCATAGGTTCTCTGATGTTCCAGGCTCTACGTCCTTGGTCGAACATGAAGTCCACCTCACATCTGACGTTCCTGTTCGCTCAAAACCATACCCTATCCCGTTTCAGGCTCGGGAATCCTTGAAGAAGGACATCGACAACATGTTGAAGATGGGGGTCATCCGTGAGTCATCATCCCCTTACTCATCTCCCGTTGTTGTTGTCAAGAAGAAAGACGGTACAAACAGGGTATGCATTGACTTCAGGAAAGTCAATAAGATCACCGTGTTTGACCCTGAACCAATGCCGACGGCAACTGATCTATTCCGACAGTTAACCGGCAGTAAGATCTTCTCAAAGATCGATCTCAGCAAGGGATATTGGCAGATTCCTGTGCGCGAAGAGGACATACCAAAGACCGCCTTTGCAACTCCAGACGGAACGTATGAGTGCCTGCGGATGCCTTTTGGCATGGTGAACAGTGGTGCTACCCTTAAGAGGGGAATGCGAAAAATGCTCAAAGGAATGAAGAATGTTGTGTACTACTGGGATGATCTGCTAGTCCACACGGAGACCTTTGCGGAGCATCTGGAGACTTTGAGGGAATTGTTTTCCCGCCTGACAAAAGCTAATCTGACCGTGAGACCCAGCAAGTGCATTTTGGGAACCGACAACGTTGACTTCATAGGTCATTCACTGAAGGAAGGTCAAAAGGGGCTTTTGTTGGAAAACGTCACCAAGATCCTCAATGCGCCACGTCCTGAAACCAAGAAGCAGGTGCGATCCTTCCTTGGATTGGCTGGGTACTACAGAGAGTTCATTCCAAACTTCGCCGCCATAACGGCGCCTTTGTCGGACATGACCTGAAAAGGATGCCCCAACCGAATACTCTGGGGACCAGCTCAGGAGAAGGCATACCAGACCGTGCGCGACCTGATGTCACGAGACCCGGTGCTACGCCTTCCTGATACTGCCAAAGAGTTCATCTTGCGTACAGACGCATCGGACGAAGGGATCGGCGCCATGCTGATGCAAGAGCATGGTGGTAAACCGTTTCCGGTCAGCTATGCCAGCAAGAAGCTGTCAGGAGCCGAGAAGAACTACTCGACCATGGAGAAAGAGTGTTTAGCCATCGTGTGGGGAATCAAGAAATTTGAACTCTACCTCCAAGGGGTGAAATTCGTGCTTCAGACTGATCACAAACCCCTCACCTACCTGAACTCTGCGAAGTTTGTGAATAATCGTATCATGAGGTGGGTGATGTACTTGCAGAACTTTGATATGCGAGTGGAATCGATCAAAGGTTCAGACAATGTTGGAGCAGATTTTCTCAGCCGAGTATTTGAGTAAAACGGTGTTCATTCTCCAACAGACTAATGTACATACCTGGATTTCAATCTGTTATGTATACATAATATGTGTACAGGTAGCGTTTCAATGATTGAAATAAATTAGGTAAATTTCTTCTGGTGTTGGGGGTAATGTTAGGAAACGCTACCGTTGCTGAGCTTTGGTTCAGTTTTGTGTGTTGCATGTAGTTGACTTATTTGTACTTTGTGGGAAAGTACCGATATTATATTTTGTAAACACAATATTTATGCTTGGACGAGAATGCAGGTGAACTTTCTAGTCCTGTCAAAACAAGTTGTTTACCATGCTGTTTTATTCGTGAGTTCGTGGCGTTCGTTCGGATTAAGTGCGTCGGCGCTTTTTGATGTACGTCATAGAGAATGTCGCTAGTTTAGTCCATGCACGGCTCGTATAATGTAGTTGTATCATGTTCGGTCTGGAATATTCTCGAGATTGAGTATTTACTATATATGCCAGCGCGATTTGAATGTTAAAAAAGCTTCTATTTGAGTTCTGCTAGATGTGCAGTTGTATGTATGTAATGCTAAATAAATCCTCGAACTCAATTTGACGAGTTGTTTTCTGCTGCTGCGAAGACGGGCGACGTAGAATAAAAGAACACAACTATACGACATTTGAGAACTTGTGGCAATCTCAAGTGTCGTGTAACAGTCGTCATCTTTATCTTGAACGTGCTTGCAGGGGTTGTAGCAGTTGGTGGTGATGGTGTTGTCGTTGTTGTTTTACTTGCAACAAATGTTGTTGGAGTCAAGTATACGGGGACAAAAGACCACTTTTTTTACAGAAAAGATGATGAAGTCACTTCGGCGGCGAGACCTAAACCAATCTCTCACATCTGGTGACGAAGTGAGAAAGAAGCCAATGACGACTGTTGGCCTTCCTTGGATATTATATATAGCCAGGAGAAAATCTGAGACTCGCTTTAAAAGGTCACTTTCAGTTTACAGTTTAAATCCTAGGTATCACGTAAAGAGATCAATACCTGCTGACAGCTTAAACCCCTTGAATTACACGTGGAGGTGAACATATAGCGCAAGTCCCGATAACAGGTTTACAATTCAAATGCAAGAAACAGAAAAAAACACGCAAAAACGCGACCTAAACTAACATAGCCATAACAAAACACACACACACACACACACACACACACACACACACACACACACACACACACACACACACACACACACACACACACACACACACACACACACACACACACATGCATATCATGACAAATTTATAATTATTATCTCACGACTTTGATTAAAACAAATATGTTCTGTTCACCATGTTCAACTATTTTGGAAAGATTTTGAAAGGTGGTTAAAATCACAATGTGATCATTGTCAAAGACTGAGAATGAATAAAGTACTTGTTCTTTTTGGTTACGATAAAAAAAACGAGAACTGATGATGGTTTTGATTTCTTGTTGCTACATGCCAAATATTTTCTGTACAAATGTCGTTTCAATAAATGTAAACCACGCCTTGTGGCATTTTGTAATTATATTAATTACCAATATAAAGTTGACCGATATGTACATCAAATTGAAATGAGGGAACATAATTTTACTCTAAAATGGGCAATGTATAACAATTTATTTAACCAATAATATTTTCATGTTTTACATTTTACATTGTGTATAATTACTCTGCCAATGTATGTTATTGTGTCTAATCATATCATACATTCTGTACTTATTCATTTTCATTTTTGTCAACTTCGCCTGAAAAAATTGAAATATATAAAACAAATAAATAAAAAAATGTTCTGTTCACACACTTGTGATTATGATCAATTGGTTATAAATCCTGTTTGACCTATGTATGGTTATTATTGATGAAGCGTTGTGTCCCATTAATACATTTGTTGTTGTTGTTTTATTCTAATTATTTCCTTTCTAATTCATGTAACCCAAGGTGTTTTTTCAGAATAAACTTTTGCCTTGCCTTGCCTTGTTTGGCCTAATTAGAGCGAATTAGATAGACGTTCAGCACAATTAAATAAAGAACATATCCACACCTGGTTGATATTAAGGGCCAAGGCTAGGTGTGTGTGTGTGTGTGTGTGTGTGTGTGTGTGTGTGTGTGTGTGTGTGTGTGTGTGTGTGTGTGTGTGTGTTTACATGTGTTTTTGTTGTCGTTATAAAATTTGCAAACACGTTTGGTTTGTAGATAGACGTAGGCCCAACCCCGTTGACACATTTTTTCCCCATATCGGCAATTTCGAGCTGGAAACCAAAACACTGTGCGACTTTGAATGTTTTCTTTCTTAAACGACATCAAATCTATACACGCATGGAAGAATGTCACCATGACGTTTGAAGTCGTGCCGCGCAACACTCGATCAAGCTCGATCAAATACAGTGCAGCCTTCAACAACAAAATAGTGAAATAAACACCACAGCCAAGGGAGGTAGCATACACTGCAGACAGTAAGCAGAGCGCTGGGGGAGACACACTGCACATTAACATGAAATGAATATCCTCAGTGCTAGCCTGGTACAAAACTGGTGGTTTGCACAACGTTGTTTTGTTTCTTGGACCTTTCTTTATAAACGATTTGTTCTCCTGTAATCTCAATGTCCGCAATGTAGACGCTGACACAGAACCATTCATGATTACTTCAAATACACACACACACACACACATACACACACACACACACACGCACATACACACACACACATACACACACACACACACGTACAAACACACACACGCTTAAACACGCACACACACACACACACACACGTACAAACACACACACACACACACACACACACACACACACACACACACACACACACACACACACACACACTACCCTAGCAGGACCAGGGCCTGGCTACTTAAAACATACGTTTAAAAAAAATCTGTCTCGATATCAAGCGCCTGTCAAATTCCTCCCACTCGCGTGACCCAGCTGTCTGACACGCTCGCACTGCGTTGTGTTGAAGGCATAACACAGTGTGGCCCAGTCTTGACGCTGTGTGTTCATGTTATCAGACATATCAACACGTGGGAGTTGCTTAGTGTACATAGCATCAGGTGAGCGTTTAATCTTTCAAAATCATCTTATTATGTAGACCAAGTCTGTTTGTTGGTTGGTTGGTTAACCTTTTATATCGTGTCTTCCACAAAATGTGTGCTATCCGATACCAATGGACATGTGTGTCCTTCCTCAGTTCACGTACCATGCTTAAAACTATTTGCATTCATGTCTATCACTGTAAAAATAGGGTTATAAAGTTCATTACTTTCACATTCCTTACTTCCAATCTTGTATCAACTGTGTAACCGATCGAAACACGTTCGTAACAGTAAAATGAGGAGTATCAACTGAGAAAGGTTCTACTTTCGGTTTCCGGGACATGTGTTTTCGGTTCGCTTGAATTGATCATGGCTGTGAGATACTCAAGGTGATCGCTGGACTTGCGGTGTGTGGATTGTTGCTGTTCTCGTTCTGCTTTCTGCAGTGTGGTTTATATTGACCAGAGCTTGTTTTCTCGGCTGTGTGTAGAAAACCTATTTTGTGGTCAGGTTCTGCCTATGTCTTCGTCCTGTTGAGAGTATAATAATGATCCTCGTCTAAATAATACTGTGTGAACTGAACTACCTGTCATAAAATACTAGGCATGTGAGTTTGAATGTAGCGCTTTATGATGTCAGATGAGGCCGTTTATTGTAAACACTGCCTTATGTATACTCGATCTGTTTGTTGAATAGGGGAAGCCTTTCCAGTCATATAACTGGTTTAACTGTAAACGTTCTCATTACAAAATACTGCACCTAGACACATCTGTTTAGTTTTGATGACGGGAAGTATAGAAGAGAACTAGCAAACTAGATTCCGTCAAGTGAAATCTTCGTCAGCGCCTTCTCGGGTGACGCAGAGTGTGTCTGTGTGTCAGTCCCATGTTGTGGACAACGCTGTCTGGCCATTCTGTGCTAGATGTTTTATCAAGCGTTTCACACGGCTCTCGCATTGTTTGTGTAACAAGAACGGCGGTCGTGTAGAATACTATCTGCTGTCGTATACAGGTGTATGTACTCACTTCCTCGTTGAGCAACTTGGTTTCAATTGAAGGTTTCTTCTCTTCACATGTCAACGTGGTTGCAAATGAAAGTCATGTGTTCATTTCAATGCTTCACATTTCAGAGGAATCAAGAGACTGGCTGTGACTGTCACATGTTGTTTTGGTCTGTAGTTATAACGATTAAGTTCCTTTGTTTCTTTGATTGAAAGGTTATCACGTTTTAAGTCTTTTGTCGCTTGGGCTATATGGACTTTGTTCCTTCTGTATGAATATATTGATATGGGTTTCTGTATCTCTGAAATAAAGACACACTGTGACATCAGCGGTATTCAGGGGTTAATCTGAGCCACAATGTTTATTACGGATATAAACGGTTGCAGCAGCACGAGCAGCGGCTGTTGTTGTTTTTGTTGTTGTAGTTGTTGGTTTAGTTGTTGTTGCTGTTGTTGTTGTTGTTGTTGCCACGTGTTGTTGTTGTTGTTGTAGGTGGTGGTGTTGTTGTTGTTGTTGTTGTTGTTGTCACGGGTGGTGTTACTACTGTGTTCTACATTACTGCTTGTTATCGTTCTATATGTTGTTCTTGTCTCAAACGTGTATACATACAAAGAGAAATGTATAAAACACGCTTAACCCAATCTTGCTTGAATCGCTTAACACACCCTTCTCATTGTTCTCCCTTCAGAACTGACTCGTAACCATGGCAACGGCAGCTAGTACAAGTTCAGCGGACAGTGACACAGAATGCTCCGTGTGTCACGAGCTGTTCAAGAACCCCAAACTGCTGCCCTGTGCTCACGTCCTGTGTCGCCACTGCCTTCTCTCCTGGCTCGCCTCCAACCCCGAGGCCCTCTGTCCGCTCTGCAGGGGCGCCATCGCAGACCCCAAAGAGAAAAGCAAGACGAAGGGGTGGGAGGAGGTGGTGGACGACTTACCGGATGATGTCGCCATGACAGCTCTGGTGGAGAGTACACGTGTACTGAGCCAGGATCACGTGTGTGGAGGATGCAAGACAGCGGCGGTGTCCATCTGTCTCAACTGCAACGATATGATGTGCAAGTCCTGCGGTTGCCAACACACGAACTTTTCTGCGACACGTCATCATAAGGTGGAAGACCTGTCCAGCATGACAGCGGAAGAGCTAGCCGCCAGTCAGCCTGACCACTGCAGCGTGCACACCAGCAAGCCGTGCGAGCTCTTCTGTCCCACCCACGGGGCCGCAATTTGCCACCTGTGCGCTAGCGCCAAGCACCGCGCATGCCCAGACCTGACGGAATTGGCGGAAGCGGCAGACAAATCACGTGAAGAATTAAGTGAGATGGTGATGTCACTGCTGACGGAAGAGCAGATGCTAGAAGAAGCTGTTGCAGTGTTGGAGAGCCACCTGGAGGCCACGGAGAAAGTGGTGCAGGAAGCTGTTGCTGAGATCGACAGGACCTGCGACCAGTTAGAGAACTCCGTCAAGGAATGCAGGCGTCGTCTGAAGAAGATGACGCTCATTGCCAATGCCAAGGTGAGGGACACAGTCTTAGCCGTCAAGGTCACCTTGTTGGATCATCGAGGCAGACTGACGTCACACCGACGTGTTGCTGATCGCACCACCAGAGGGTCCACTAATAAAGGGATGTGTGACGTCACTCGTGCTCTGAGGAATCGTGTAAAGGACATACTGGTCACTTGTGGTCAATTCTCAGTGAACTGGAAGTCGGTTTCCACGGTTACGCTGACCATTGACGCTGCAGCAGTGGCCCGCATTGAGGAGGAACTGTTAGCACTGGGTCAGGTGAAGGTCAAGCCTGTCAGCATCAGTACACGTCAGGTAAGAATGATCTCATTCATCGGTACACGTCCGGTAAAAAGAACTGTATTCATCAGTACACGTCAGGATGATATTATTCAGCAGTACACGTCAGGTAAGGATGATATTATTTATCAGTACACGTCAGGTAAGGATGATATTATTTATCAGTACATGTCAGGTAAGGATGATATTATTTATCAGTACACGTCAGGTACCCCCTGCGGGTTAGGGGGAGTCCCATATTGGTTGGGACGAGAAAGAATTTACCCGATGCTACCCAGCATGTCGTAAGAGGCGACTAACGGTTCTGTTTCTCCTTTTACCCTTGTTAAGTGTTTCTTGTATAGAATATAGTCAATGTTTGTAAATATTTTAGTCAAGCAGTATGTAAGAAATGTTAAGTCCTTTGTACTGGAAACTTGCATTCTCCCAGTGAGGTCATATATTGTACTACGTTGCAAGCCCCTGGAGCAATTTTTTGATTAGTGCATTTGTAAACAAGAAACAATTAACAAGTGGCTCTATCCCATCTCCCCCCCTTTCCCCTATCCCATCTCCCCCCTTTCCCCGTCGCGATATAACATTGAATGGTTGAAAACGACGTTTAAACACCAAATAAAGAAAGAAAGAAAGTACACGTCAGATAAGGATGATATTATTTATCAGTACACGTCAGGTAATGCCTGGGTCTCACATATACGATTTTTCGGAAGTGTCGGGGATAGTTAAGTCGGCTAGGTCGGAAGTGTCGGATGCAAATTCGGCTCCAAATTTCACCCCCGACCTGTCCTTACGACTGATCCGACCATGTAGCCGACAAGCAGTCGACAACCCCCCTACTTTAGGGCCGACAAATCCGACATGTGTCCAGACACTTCCGATTGCAGTAACGACAATTCCGACTGAAGTTACGACAGGCCCGATTATTAGCTGAAAACCTTCCGAACAATAGCCGACTCTCACGACCAGTGTAACGACTAAACCGACTAGCTAACGACTGTCCTAACGACAAATCAGACTGCCCTTACGACTAATCCGAACGAAACTATGCTACCGACAAATCCGACCACCCCTACGAGTCTTCCGACTACCGTTACGACTAATCAGAATCGCCTTACGACTAAACCGACACGCTTACGACAACCACCCGACAAATTTCTATTCGTCTGAGTCGGGAGGCTCTTCCGACTGTTTTGAACATGTTCAAAACAGTCTGAAGGGCCTTCCGAACTAACCGACTTTTCAAAAACAAAATTGCTAATTCTCACGAACTCTCCGACCTCTTCCGACTTCCAGCCGACTACCTAAAGTCGGGTGACATTCGTAGATGTGAGACCGGGGCATACGGAGGATCTCATTCATCAGTACACATCAGGGAAGGATGATATTATTGATCGGTACACGTCAGGTAAGGATGATCTCATTCATCAGTGCATGTCAGGTAAGGATGATTTCATTCATCAGTACACGTCAGGTAAGGATGATCTCATTCATCAGTGCATGTCAGGTAAGGAGGATCTCATTCATCAGTACACGTCAGGTAAGGTGGATCTCATTCATCGATAAATGTCAGGTAAGGATGATCTCATTCATCAGTACACGTCAAGTAATATGGATCGCATTCATCAGTACACGTCAGGTAAGGATAATCTCATTCATCAGTACACGTCAGGTAAGGATAATCTCATTCATCAGTACACGTCAGGTAAGGATGATCTCATTCATCAGTACACGTCAGGTAAGGAGGATCTCATTCATCAGTACACGTCAGGTAAGGATGATCTCATTCATCAGTACACGTCAGGTAAGGAGGATCTCATTCATCAGTACACGTCAGGTAAGGAGGATCTCATTCATCAGTACACGTCAGGTAAGGAGGATCTCATTCATCAGTACACGTCAGGTAATGATGATCTCATTCATCAGTACACGTCAGGTACGGAGGATCTCAATCATCGGTACATGTCAGGTAAGGATGATCTCATTTATCGGTACACGTCAGGTAAGGATGGTATTCATCGGTACACGTCAGGTAAGGATGATATTCATCGGTACACGTCAGGTAAGGATGATCTCATTCATCGGTACACGTCAGGTAAGGATGGTATTCATCGGTACAGGTCAGGTAAGGATGATATTCATCGGTACACGTCAGGTAAGGACGATCTCATTCATCCGTACACGTCAGGTAAGGAGGATCCCTATCATCGGTATGGCCAGCTTATTGACCTTTTCTGACAGCCTTGAGATTCTAACGTGTTCTATGCTAATCTCAAGCCCGTGGACGATGTAATTCAATCAGCAATCTCTTGACACATTGAAGAAATTGATCAAATAAGTGTGATATTTCTTACAAGAGTGTTACCACTACTTTGACCTTGCCAGAACCCATAAAAGCAATTCCTATCTTGATGTAAACATGTAACCACACTTAGTATACATTTAGGTTTTTGTTTTGTTTTAATTTATTTCTATTGTTCTGTATTTTACGGATATTTTTGTAACCCAATTGTAACGATATTACAGCTGAACCATATTACGGCAAGTAAAACGGTGAAAGGAGAGAAGTTTAACGTGCAAAGGGGGGGGGGGGGGGGACAACTTAGAATATTAAAGCAGGGTATCAGCACAAATGTTAAGGTGAGCTGAATTTACTTTACGTTACTGCGTCTGGTATATATGTAACGTGTACAACAAATAAGATAAAATAAAGCAAGTTACCATGTTTTAAGATACTCATTTTAGAGGATAATAAAGTTTTTTCTCTCATGAGTTCTTAAAGGCCCACTGCACTCCGCCTCCCGTTAACTCTCTGTTTCTGATTACAGAGCTCCCCAGTGCAAACATACTTCCATTGGAACGCTTATCGCTCTGGAACATCCTGGCTGCTTTCCCTTGAGAGTGATATAGTTTTCAAAGAATGTATTTTGTGCTGATAGACCCGTGTGAAAGGCGCTGGACTTAAGTTTTCAAATCTAAAAAAATGGACAGTTTTTGAAACAAACATGGTTAAAACACGACATGATTATTTTATCATCAAGACAAAGTCAGTACAGTTCGAAGTATTGAAAGTTTGAAAGTAGGGAGCCCGGATGTATGTCAAACGAGGTAGGTGACTGAGTTGACTGGTGCGTATAAGATGCAGCTCTTTTCAATTTATGACGGGAAAGTAGAGTACCAAAAACAATACAAATTTGTCCTTTTTAAGATGCTGGTCGACTGAGATATCGAACATGTAATGCCGCATGTTGCTGTGCTAGTGTAGATTGGGTATCGCGCGCATACAAACGTACTTCCGCGACAGTGGCTGCTATCACAACAAATGAGCTGCATCTTACCACAGCCCAAGCACACGGAGTTTCCGCAACGCCGCTACAGTTTATTTGAAGACGCTGCCACTCTGTTTTGTGTCACTATCAGTCATGTGTTGTATTTTAGATACAGAGGTACACAAGCACATGCTATTGCAGATATAGAGCCGTCTTGAAACTGTAAACGACTCAATTGATCATGTACAGTATGAAGCAAATATCTTTCATTATTTAAGTTGGTCATACGGGGCCTCGATGGCTCTGGGGTTGAATAAACAACCACAAACGGTGTGTGGTTTACGCGTGCTAAAAAGCCATTCAAGTGATTTGTGTCATATAATGTTAAATGCTAGTGCAAGTGTGTTTCATAATGTTGGTATTGTTGTTTAAGTGAAATAGCCCATCGTTCTATAAACCTCATGTAAGGCGGAGTGGGGCTTTAAGAACAGTCTTTTCTGTAATTACTGTTGAAGGGATACCTGATGTTCTTCTGTTTTTGTCTGAATTGTAGTTGAACAATCTATTTTTTCAACAGCTACAGGCATGGCGTTTTCACACAAACCACGGGCAGTTCATTATACTGAGCGACGACGGTCTGACAGCAGAGAGTATGTTGGGTGTGGCCATCGGTATTGTTGTTGCTGACCAGCCAATGGTGCCCGGCGTGCTGTATGAGGTGTGTGTGTGTGTGGGTGTGGTGTGTGTGTGTGTGTGTGTGTGTGTGTGTGTGTGTGCGTGTGTGCGTGTATGTGTGTGTGTGTGTGCGTGTGTGCGTGTGTGAGTGTACGTGTGTGTGTGCGTGTGCGCGTGTGTGTGTGTGTGTGTGTGTGTGTGTGTTTGTGTGTGTATGTGTGTGTGTGTGTGTGTGTGCGCGTGCATGTGTGGGTGTGTGTGTGTGTGCGTGTATGTGTGTGTGTGTGTGTGTGTGTGCGTGCGTGTATGTGCGCGTATGTGTGTGAGTGTGTGTGCGCGCGCGCGCGTGTGTGTGTGTGGGTGTGTGTGTGTGTGTGTGTGTGTGTGTGTGTGTGTGTATGTGCGTGTATGTGTGTGTGTACGTGTGTGTGTCTGTGCGTGTGCGCGCGCGTGTGTGTGTGTGTGTGTGTATGTGTGTGTATGTGTGTACGTGTGTGTGTGTGTGCGTGTGCGCGTGTGTGTGTGTGTGTTTGTGTGTATGTGTGTGTGTGTGTGTGTGTGCGTGTGCGCGTGTGTGTGTGTGTGTGGGTGTGTGTGTTTGTGTGTATGTGGGTGTGTGTGTGTGTATGTGTGCGTGTGTGTGTGTGTGTGTGTGCGTGTATGTGTGTATGTGTGTGTGTATGTGTGTGTATGTGTGTGTGTGTGTTTGTATGCACGCATAGTTAGTTAGTTAGTTGTTGCTTTTGGGGTCCAGCGGACCATACAGGCCAATTCAGGACCCTGTGTGCACGCATGAACAGGCGTGAAGTGTCCAAATATGCACATGCACAAGCATGAACGCACAATGTGACGTGACCAATACGCCATTTTTATAACACCTGCAACAGTCAACACAAGGAGAAAACACAACAGAATCCCGTGTGGGTACTTTTTCTATCAATATTACGTCAGCTTATTGTCTTTATACACATTCATCAGTATTGTAAAGAAAACATCTGTCGCACAGATACAACTAGACAAGGTTGTCAAGGGATGCAATGGCCACCTGTCGTGTGGAGTGGTGCTGACTGATCCCGATCGCCTCCGTCTGCCTGACACAGCTTGCATTGAATTGGGCAGTGAGGCTGTTGTCATCAGGGATGCTGTGTACAACCGTGGTCACAGGGTAAGATCACTTACACATGCCTTTACTGGCATTTTTAAACAATACTCACCTAGATTTATTCCGATCAGATAATGCCATGTACAATGATTTCTTTACTTTCGTTTGGTATGTATCTATCCCGTTTGAAGACATTTCATAATACAGAGGGTTTTTTCTTTCCAATACGTATATATTTAAAAAATATATGTTGTTATCCATTTAGATACAGATCGACGTTCTAATATGGTCGGTGTACGAGCGCATCCATTCAAGCACTCACTTTGTCAGTTATCATTTAGACCCAGACACACACAGACACAAACACACACACACACACGTACACCCACACACACGCATACACACACACACAAACAGACACCAAACAAACACACACATACACACACATACATACACACACACATACACTTACACACACATACACATACTCACACACACACACGCACACACAGATACATAAACAAACACACACACACACACACACACACACACACACACACACACACACACACACACACGCATACGTGTTTGACACACAGACACAATAGCTGGACATTTTCCGCACACAAAAAATGTGTTATATTTGAACTTGTTTATTTCTAAAGGTACAGAAACGGAGTGCGAGTGTAAA
Source organism: Littorina saxatilis (assembly GCF_037325665.1). Lineage (NCBI taxonomy): Eukaryota > Metazoa > Mollusca > Gastropoda > Littorinimorpha > Littorinidae > Littorina > Littorina saxatilis. The sequence goes on along the minus strand of NC_090253.1, from coordinate 52,217,576 downwards.
CATTTGTTAGACTTTAAGAATACTTTTTGAAATGTTTTTTTTTAAACACTCATTATTGAAAGTTACACCCCCAAAATTAGAGGTACCGAAACACTTGTTTTATCCGGACATCCGCCACCTAAAAAGTGAGTGATAGCTGGTCATATGACCGAAAAGCTGTGAATATTAAAAACGTTATCAAACAAGAAATTCCTCCGAGGTAGGAAAAACACCCCCGTTGGTCAAAGGGAAATAACCATTCTCACTGCCACCAACTGAGAAGGTTATTTCCCTTTGACCATTAATATGTCCCTCTATAAGTCCTTGTAGAATCTTAATCCACCAATAACTCCCTAACCGTGTGTTTGACTGGTCCCAATTTTTGTAAGGACCGTCTCAGGAATGTATAGAACCTGTTCACCAAGTTTGGTGACGATCGGTCCGTTCATTCTTGAGATCTATATGCGAACACAAACAAACAAACACATCGAGCGAATCCTATACACACCCCTATACCGGGGATGTAAGTAGAGGTTACATGCCGAGTCTCAGTGATTATCAAAAATAATGGTCGAAGTTCGCGGATCATGAAAAATGCGAGCTTTAGCGAGCTTTTTCATGACCGCGAACTGAGACCATTATTTTTGATAATCACTGAGACGATGTGTGTAACCTCTTTATTCCTCCTTTCTTCAGTTATTCAAAGAAAAGAGGAGGTTTTTTGCGAAAGTTTGATCGAATCCTATTCACTCAACCAGTCAACCTGCGCAGGCGATCGATTAATACGCGGTTGTTTAGTTCCGTGCAAATCATTCCATTCTGTTAACACTTCTTGTCAGTTTTCCTATTTTGGACTAAAATCAAGTACACAGATATGCTGTTATTCTGCTGTGGCGGCAAAGGCAGATATTGTGTGTTCTGTATATGTTTTGGTATCGGTTAGGATAATGTTCTTTCGTCAAATGGGACTAGCAGACGAACTTTTGCACCCGTGTTCCAACGTTAAAAACTGTATGAAGTTAAGTTTTCTGGGGAAAATAGTGTATGAAACCGCTTTATGTTGTTTAAATTGATGAGATGTGTGCATTTGGTTGCGTGTGATCTGTTTATTAAATGAAATATTGTTGAAAACTGACCGTCGGATTGCAGTCTGTTGTCGAAGAAACTGAGTGAAAAGAAGGGGAACTACTCTTGTCGCTAGACAAAGTATGAGTTACTTGCCTTGGGAAATTGCTTGTGATGAACGTCTGATCTAGATTCAGAAAACAACCGAACTCATAGATTTTATATGGAGATTCATGTCTTCAGGCCTGTAGTTGTTAATTTAAATGCGGTATGTTTGTATTGTTTGCTCCAGAGATGTATACTTCGTACATTAGAGCGTTCGGAACTTTTCAGTCGCAAAAAGTAGTACCGAAACAGAACAGCTTCTCAACCCATTGCACTATCGAGGATTCAGGCTGTTGCTGGGTCGTTATTTGTTTGGTTGCTGGGTCATTATCGAAAAATAACTACCCCTACAAGTTTACAGAGGTAAAGAAGCAGAGGGGGGAATAAGTAGAGGTTACATGCCGAGTCTCAGTGATTATCAAAAATAATGGTCGAAGTTAGCGGATCATGAAAAATGCGAGCTTTAGCGAGCTTTTTCATGACCGCGAACTGAGACCATTATTTTTGATAATCACTGAGACGAGGTGTGTAACCTCTTTATTCCTCCTTTCTTCAGTTATTCAAAGAAAAGAGGAGGTTTTTTGCGAAAGTTTGATCGAATCCTATTCACTCAACCAGTCAACCTGCGCAGGCGATCGATTAATGCGCGGTTGTATAGTTCCGTGCAAATCATTCCATTCTGTTAACACTTCTTGTCAGTTTTCCTATTTTGGACTAAAATCAAGTACACAGATATGCTGTTATTCTGCTGTGGCGGCAAAGGCAGATATTGTGTGTTCTGTATATGTTTTGGTATCGGTTAGGATAATGTTCTTTCGTCAAATGGGAATAGCAGACGAACTTTTGCACCCGTGTTCCAACGTTAAAAACTGTATGAAGTTAAGTTTTCTGGGGAAAATAGTGTATGAAACCGCTTTATGTTGTTTAAATTGATGAGATGTGTGCATTTGGTTGCGTGTGATCTGTTTATTAAATGAAATATTGTTGAAAACTGACCGTCGGATTGCAGTCTGTTGTCGAAGAAACTGAGTGAAAAGAAGGGGAACTACTCTTGTCGCTAGACAAAGTATGAGTTACTTGCCTTGGGAAATTGCTTGTGATGAACGTCTGATCTAGATTCAGAAAACAACCGAACTCATAGATTTTATATGGAGATTCATGTCTTCAGGCCTGTAGTTGTTAATTTAAATGCGGTATGTTTGTATTGTTTGCTCCAGAGATGTATACTTCGTACATTAGAGCGTTCGGAACTTTTCAGTCGCAAAAAGTAGTACCGAAACAGAACAGCTTCTCAACCCATTGCACTATCGAGGATTCAGGCTGTTGCTGGGTCGTTATTTGTTTGGTTGCTGGGTCATTATCGAAAAATAACTACCCCTACAAGTTTACAGAGGTAAAGAAGCAGAGGGGGGAATAAGTAGAGGTTACATGCCGAGTCTCAGTGATTATCAAAAATAATGGTCGAAGTTCGCGGATCATGAAAAATGCGAGCTTTAGCGAGCTTTTTCATGACCGCGAACTGAGACCATTATTTTTGATAATCACTGAGACGAGGTGTGTAACCTCTTTATTCCTCCTTTCTTCAGTTATTCAAAGAAAAGAGGAGGTTTTTTGCGAAAGTTTGATCGAATCCTATTCACTCAACCAGTCAACCTGCGCAGGCGATCGATTAATGCGCGGTTGTATAGTTCCGTGCAAATCATTCCATTCTGTTAACACTTCTTGTCAGTTTTCCTATTTTGGACTAAAATCAAGTACACAGATATGCTGTTATTCTGCTGTGGCGGCAAAGGCAGATATTGTGTGTTCTGTATATGTTTTGGTATCGGTTAGGATAATGTTCTTTCGTCAAATGGGAATAGCAGACGAACTTTTGCACCCGTGTTCCAACGTTAAAAACTGTATGAAGTTAAGTTTTCTGGGGAAAATAGTGTATGAAACCGCTTTATGTTGTTTAAATTGATGAGATGTGTGCATTTGGTTGCGTGTGATCTGTTTATTAAATGAAATATTGTTGAAAACTGACCGTCGGATTGCAGTCTGTTGTCGAAGAAACTGAGTGAAAAGAAGGGGAACTACTCTTGTCGCTAGACAAAGTATGAGTTACTTGCCTTGGGAAATTGCTTGTGATGAACGTCTGATCTAGATTCAGAAAACAACCGAACTCATGGATTTTATATGGAGATTCATGTGTTCAGGCCTGTAGTTGTTAATTTAAATGCGGTATGTTTGTATTGTTTGCTCCAGAGATGTATACTTCGTACATTAGAGCGTTCGGAACTTTTCAGTCGCAAAAAGTAGTACCGAAACAGAACAGCTTCTCAACCCATTGCACTATCGAGGATTCAGGCTGTTGCTGGGTCGTTATTTGTTTGGTTGCTGGGTCATTATCGAAAAATAACTACCCCTACAAGTTTACAGAGGTAAAGAAGCAGAGGGGTGAATAAATAGAGATACATATGCGTGGTAGTGCAAAAAAAGCTACTAGTATTACTAGCAATCACATTTTGCGCGTGTGGGGGTGGGGGAGGGTAATTTTTTTTGCATAAAAAGATTCCAGGCCCGATTTTCGTTACAAAACATAGTGGCAGAGTGATAATACATGTATATTGAAGGAATATGGAGGGCAAAACAAACAACAAGACCACTTCCACCACAGCAACTACTTTTCTTAATTTCAAATTTCTTATAGAAGATTTTTTTTCAATTTAAACGCACAGTACGCCTCCCGTAAACCATCACAGATACTGTCAAGCTTTAACACACAGTACAAACACCCTTCCATTTGAACGCTCACCAAACGGGAACATCCTAGGTGCCCTACATAAAGAGCGAGCAATTTTTAAAGAATTAATTTTGCGGATTGTTTCAGTAGACAATCGGACCGTGGTGCGTTTTGGCGCTAGACCTAACGTTTAAACTATAAATAACAAGAAATTCCTCCGATAGGAAAAACACCCCCGTTGGTCAAAGGGAAATATCCATTCTCACTGCTCAGGATTGAGCAATTTAGAGCTTATCTCCAAGCCCTTTAGAACTGTTCTGGCTTCTCAAAGGAAGGCCAGTGCATACAAATACGTTAAAATTAATATTAAAAGTCCTACGGTTTTGAGCCATTAAGGACTTGAGTGTTTGTCCGCTTTCAAAAAGAGGAAAGAAAGAAACAAAAAATAAGGAGAGGAGGGCAGGGGGTGGGGTTGAGTTGATAATGCTCTGTGGAGCATACAAATACACAAAAGCCGCCAGACCACATCACAAACAGAACTGAACAATTCACAGGTGTTGCCCACATAGAGAGAGAGAGACACACACACACACACACACACACACACAAACACAGAGAAGCCGTATATATAGAGAGATAGATGACAGTGTATTTTTCGCGTGGCTATAAATTGATTCGACCTTTGCACTTTTACAGTGAGGATAATTTACGGGTCCAATTTACGTTCTGGACACTGCGGTGACCTTCTAAAAATAGTAACAGAACGCCGGGAATATCCGAAGATGCCCCCTCCTACTGTAGTGCACCATACGAAGGAAGGGAGGTAAACGCTGAAAACATGGAGAAGATAAGGAAGAGTTATGCCGTAGTTGATCCCCCCAAAAAACCAAAATCCACCAATAACTCCCTAACCGTGTGTTTGACTGGTCCCAATTTTTGTAAGGACCGTCTCAGGAATGTATAGAACCTGTTCACCAAGTTTGGTGACGATCGGTCCGTTCATTCTTGAGATCTACTTGCGAACACAAACAAACACACAAACAAACACACAAACAAACACACAAACAAACAAACACATCGAGTGAAACCTATACACACCCCTATACACGCCGTAGACGGTGGCACGCCCAGTTTTTTCCACCGCAGGAACAACACCCAATTCGTTCCCCCGCAAGACGAACAACATGGTAGGTGTCTCCAAATTAATGCCTTAAAATAGTAGATAACCAGACTTTCTAGTATTGAAGTTTATATCATACTGTTCGGTACTTTATTTTGCATTGGATCAGCTAGTTGTCTTACCATTTACACTCTCGTGTACTACATAAGAGAAGAAATGTCATCAAGACAAGTCAGAAATACTGTCTCCCACGTTAAAAATGTTGAAATAACACAAAGCACGGTCAACAGAAGGGCTTAAATCTTTTTGCTGGTCAAAGTCAAACTACTTGTGGATACTGCTCTTCATTTTTAAGTTTAAGCTTACCTTAGTTTAGACTCACGATCGGTTCAAAGATCAACAGTGAAATTTGACGGGGTAAGATCCCCCGCAGCTTGGTCGATTTGCCTACTACGCCCCACCGCAACACTAGGGTAAGATCCCCCGCCCTTATGTTTATCAGAAAAAAATGACATACAGCTATAATTTTTGTGTAAATCCACTAATTATGGATGTGATTGGACTCTGACATCTTCAGATGTACTCCAACATTTGGCACGAGCAATAAGTCACCGATTAACCATTGTTTTAGTGTGTGTGTGCGTGTGTGTGTGTGTGAGCGCGTGCGTGCGTGTATGTGTGTGAGCGCGTGCGTGCGTGTATGTGTGTGTGTGCGTGCGTGCATGTGTGTGTGTGTGTGTGTGTGTGTGTGTGTGTGTGTGTGTGTGTGAAAGAATTGCACATAAATATGTCCACTTTACACAGGAAGCTGTGAGGTTGTTACTTTTTGCTTTGAGTCCAGAGATATACTCTGACAGGCATGCAAGACTTCATATGATGAGGAGAATCGTTTGTACTTGAAGGATTGTGCTTTTTAACAAAGCAGAATTATAAAACAAAAACAAAAAGGACTCAACTCTCTGTCTTTTTTCTTTTTTTGTGGTCATAAACAAAACAAACCTGATTAACTGCGTGTCATATAAAACTGTCGAGCACACTTATTCTTGAATGTTATGGAAATTAAAAGAAGTTGTTCCTCTGCAAGTGTGTGAATGTAGGCATTATAGTAGCCTATATGTGTTACAGCGATGTTAAATATGCTGTTCCATGTAAACAGATAGTCTCAATAGTGCAGTGTGTGGGGTTTGCACACTTCTTTTAGACTTATTTTTTTTCTCAAAAATGTGACTCATGTAAAAAGATTTTTCCATTTCTTTACCAGGTAAAAATCATACATCATACATTACATCATAGTATTTCAGCCACAATAAAGTGTAACCACCTCCCCCCACACACACACACACACAAGCACACACGCACACACACACACACACACAAAAACACACGCGCACGCGCACACACACTGGACGCACACACAGTCAATGAGAACAATGTTCTTTTAACTGTATCACTCTTTTCTTGGACTGATATTTTTTCAAAGTAGACAACGACCCCCCCCCCCCCCCCCAAGTTCAACTCCATAGGAAATCAAACAAAACCACACACAAATTACTTGACCGCACTTAAGTGACTAACACACACACACACACACACACACACACACACACACACACACACCCACACACACACACACACACACACACATTCTGCAAGTACAATTGTCTTTAAAATGTATAACTCAAGAACGCACATAAAAAAATAAACAATCATAGAACGTGATTGTCAAACCATTCTGTTTGAACTTCAAAATGAATGTTAACTGTTGATTTTCAACACAACCTTGCCAGTCAAATTAAAAAGAATGTTTCCGTGTCACAGTGTTGTTAAAAAAGAAAAGGGATTTACATACTTTTTACGCTTTACATTTGAAATAAACAACATCAACATTCCTTGTTGTCTGTGTGTTGTCTGTGAATGGAGCGACAGAACAGGATAAATCTAAACGAAATCATGGTGTCAAACAGCAGTTTCCATCTTGTTGAGCCCGACGCCTATGCCTGGCAAGACCAGAGCGATGCTTATACCGCTTCATGCACGCATTGCATGAATAAGCGTAGCCAGCAGAGTGGGTGATTTGGTGGTCACGAAGATACTTTCTTCCCATGAACGACTTTTGACAGGTTTGGCACTCAAACCCCGGCTTTTCACCCAGACATATATGCTTGTCCAGACTGCGTTTGTGTGCGTAAGATTTTTTGCAAACACCACACTGGAAAGGTTTGGTGCCTGCATGTTTGTTCATATGAGACTGGTAATCTACCTGTCGACCAAACCTCTTGTCACAAACTATGCATACAAAACGAGATTCGTTGCCATGTTTCTCACGTTTGTGATTGTCCAATGTTCGCTTGTGTTTGTATGCTGATCCGCATTCGTCACACAAATGGAGGAGACCAACCTTCTTCGGTGTAGAAGTCTGTAAAGGGACTGTCTCACCTTTTGTCACCTCACTACTGATGTCTATAGGTAGCTGTCGATTACTTCCCCAGACACCTCCCCGGCAGATAGCGTGTGGTCGCTGGTCTCCATCTGTCAAATAAAAACGCTTCAAACGGGTCAGTTTTGCTGTGCATGATGTGCTTTTTCAGCGCGCATGTGCGGGGGGGCGTAGTAGGCACTCCGGCAAAAATGCGGGGGACCTTATCTGGTGTCTGCGGGGGACCTTACCCACTGAGAATCGAGTACCACAAAATAACGCTAGATTAGAGCAGCTTATCCACGATGCTGGTGCCCAAAAACGCGCATACAAGGCTGCAAGGTATCGAAGATTAAACTGTGAGTATTAAAATAGTGCTTTAAATGGTAGTTCTAGGTTAATTTGTACGAAATTGAGACCTCTCTGTATAATTTTCACGGACTTCGGCAGAAAATCGAACGCCACTGTTCACGAGTACACAACAAGACATAAGTTACATATTATACATATAGCCTGGGCAATTCTGCTTCAGAATATCTATACTTGATAATGTGATTTGCCACAACGTACCTTCACAGGGCAATTCCTTTGCGAGATAACAATTTTGCTTCCGTGTGCGGGGGAACGAATTGGGTGTTGTTCCTGCGGTGGAAAAAACTAGGCGTGCCACCGTCTACGGCGTGCTATACCGGGGGTGTAATAAATTGACAGCTTGTTACACAACCATTTTAAATCATAAAATAATTCTTTTTTTCATGAAGACAAGACCAATACAATTCGAAGTTTTGAAAGTTTGAAAAAAGAAAAGCCCGGAAGCAGGGTCAGACAAGGGTTAAGGTCGTGGTTCTCGTAGTAGCCTATCGCCAGTTCCTCTGAACAGTCAAAAGCCATCGCTAGAGTTCTTGTGAACCACATCCATTTGTTTCGTGCATTGTCAGAGGTACATAATAACGTGCTATTGCAGAATGATAAGCTTACATCGAGTCGCATTCAAATTACTAACTGACGACTACATTGTGAAAAAGGGAAACTGGATCACACGGGTTCACGATGGCTCAGGGGCAAGATAAACCACGCAAAAATACATTCTTTGAAAATTGCTAGCTCTTTACGGAGGGCACCTAGGATGTTCTCAATCGGTGAGTGTTTAAATGAAAGGGTGTTTGTAGATCTTTGTACTGTGTGTAAAAGCCTGGCAGTATATATGATGGTTTACGGGAGGCTTACTGTACCATTAAGGTACCAAGTACATAGATGAACAACTTTAGGTTGGCCCATTTCACTACACTCAGCCCTATTCACCACAATCAACAGCAAGAAACATCAACAACGAAATACAACAACAACAACAAGGAAGAACAACGAGAATGTCGCATGCTGCTTTTATCATATACAAACTGAGCTTGATTTACAAAACCTTACTGATGATACCAAGCATAAAATCCAATATATGTCAGCAAACATATAACAAGAGGCGAAGCCTTCAAGGCTCCTGTAAGAAATCGACAAACAGTAACACAAACTCAACCACACGTTCACACACACACACACACACACACACACACACACACACACCCCCACACACACACACACATACACACACACACACATACACGCACACACACACACACACACACACACACACACACACACACACACACACACACACACACACACACGACTTACACATCAAACCAACGTAATGTCCACAGAAGGACAACAACCTGAACGACGCAACACTCGACCTGTCGGAGGGAACACGTGTGGGAGTGATGGTGACGACCAAGGCAGAGCTCCACCTGTGGGTCAACGGCAGTGATCGGGGAGTCATCGCCACCACTGTTCCCACGCCCTGCTTTGCTTTCTTTAATCTGCATTGGGGGTATAAAAAGGTGCGTACGTAGGGAACATTTATATGCTCTGTCAGTCTTTTCTGTGGTTTGTATGTGTGTATTTGTGTGTATATGTGTGTATGTGTGAGTATGTGTGTGTGTGTGTGTGTGTGTAGCTGTTTGTGTGTGTGTGTATGTCTATGTGTGCATGTGTGTGAGTGTGTGTCCGTTGGCGTGTTTGTGTGTGCGTGTGTGTCCGTGTGTGCGTATGTGTGTGTGTGTGTGTGTGTGTGTGTGTGCGAGTGAGTTTGTGTGTGTGTGTGTGTGTCTGTGTGTGTTGTGTGTGTGTGTGCGTGTGAGTGTGTGTATGTGGGGGTGAGCGGGGGAGGGGGTGTGTGCGCGCGTGTGTGTGTGTGTGTGTGTGCGTGTGTGTGTGTGTGCGTGTGTGGTTTTGATTATGTCTCTGTGTGCGTGTCGCTAGATCTGTCTGAGAAAATGTTGCATGTGACCAACAATATAAGTTTTCATATTGATTGCTTACTGCATTCCAACGCGCTTTTTTGTCAGGCATCCGTTCTTCCCCCAAGACACCTGGACTGAAGGGTAACATAGATATCATCAATACACTACCTGGTGTAGGGGACGCGCCCTGAAGAAGGACGACTTTAATGTTCGTTCCTGATATCTAGCTTTGTTTCTAGCGAAGAAGTTTCATTTTGTGCTTGGTAGCTGTTCTCTCTAAAGTTTACCGTTAGGATGATGTGGACATCACAGGGTAAAACAAATGAAATTGTGACTCGTGGGTTCTCGAGCATGTGTCAGTATTGACTCGCCGGTTTCCGTCTTTCTCCCTTCGTATGTGTGTAGGCCTACTGTACGTTCTTTCGACCTCACAGTTCGAGGTTGTCGTTATGTTGATAACTGTCCTAATGCTCACGTTCATTTCGTATCAGTTTGGAAAGCAAACTCAAGGAGCATGCATTACGAGTATGACCGACATCATGTTTAAAGTCCAGCTCCGGAATGCATTGACAGGATTTCCCTTCCTAGAACTCGAAACGATTTTTGGAGATTTGTGAAGATTTAGTTCGGGACGACGACGTTCTATGGGTGGTTGTTTATATATTGGGAGGCAAGCGGTTAAAAACGGGCGTCGACAGAATAAAAGGAGGTAGATCATATACCTATGGTCGCAACCAAAAGCAGGCAGAACCTGCAGTGTCTGGAGGTTCAGTCAACCCGGCAGTACGTACGACAGTCACAGTGTTCAATTACATCGTGCGTCTTCTTTTCTCGACCAGTACTCTTGATGTTGATTCCTGTGACTCTGCACTTTCTTTTGATGTAGGCTCTCTGTGTATAACTATATCAAACACGTAATAATCACTAATGAATGAAGTAATTAGTTTTCGTTCTTCTGATTTAGGCACATACTGTGACTAATTTGAACCTGGCAGTGGGGAGGGTATCACCGCAACAGTTGTTCAACATCCGTATGTACCCGTGTCCGCATATTTGATTTTGATTGTCTGCTGGAGGAAATTGATATCAGCACAATATTATTCATGGTCGCCATTTCCATTTCCTATTTTCCAAAATATCCACTTTCTCCAGCAGATAATCAGAACCAAACATGCGAACACGGGTACACAAGGACTAACTGTTGCGGTGATAATCTCTCACTGCCAAGTACCAATTAGTCACAGTGTGTACCTCAATCGGAACAAAACTAAGTACTTCATTCACTAGAGACTCTCACGTGTTCGATCCCGTTTTACAAAGTGAGCTTGATATCAGAGAAAATAGCAGAGTCTTAGGAACACAACGGTACCAACATCCAGCGAATTAGTCAAGGAACAAAGTCGCACGAAGTATTTGGAAAATGTGACTTCCATACGTATGAGTTGACTTAACTTCCATCAGGCGTTTGTTCTTGAACAGCCATTTGGTCGTCTCTGTAAAGACAAAATGTGGTGGGTGGGGAGGGGGGTTGGAGTATGCAACTC
>NC_090253.1:52196328-52201328 GCF_037325665.1 Littorina saxatilis | reverse complement strand
GAGTGTGTCTGTGTGTCAGTCCCATGTTGTGGACAGCACTGTCTGGCCATTGTGTGCTAGATGTTTTATCAAGCGTTTCACACGGCTCTCGCATTGTTTGTGTAACAAGAACGGCGGTCGTGTAGAATACTATCTGCTGTCCTATACAGTTGTATGTACTCACTTCCTCGTTGAGCAACTTGGTTTCAATTGAAGGTTTCTTCTCTTCACATGTCAACGTGGTTGCAAATGAAAGTCATGTGTTCATTTCAATGCTTCACATTTCTGAGGAATCAAGAGACTGGCTGTGACTGTCACATGTTGTTTTGGTCTGTAGTTATAGCGATTAAGTTCCTTTGTTTGTTTGATTGAAAGGTTATCACGTTTCAAGTCTTTTGTCGCTTGGGCTATTGACTTTGTTCCTTCTGTATGAATATATTGATATGGGTTTCTGTATCTCTGAGGTAAAGACACTTGTGACACTTAACTTTCTTCCAAGTTCACTCAGCGGTATTCAGGGGTTAATCTGTGCCACAATGTTTATTACGTATATAAACGGTTGCAGCAGCACGAGGAGCGGCTGTTGTTGTTTTTGTTGTTTTTGTTGTTGTAGTTGTTGGTGTAGTTGTTGTCGTTGTTGTTGTTGTTGTTGTCACGTGTTGTTGTTGTTGTTGGTGTTGTTGTTCTTGTTGTTGTTGTCACGGGTGGTGTTACTACTGTGTTCTACATAACTGCTTGTTATCGTTCTATATGATGTTCTTGTCTCAAACATGTATACATACAAAGAGAAATGTATAAAACACGCTTGCTTGAATCGCTCAACACACCCTTCTCATTGTTCTCCCTTCAGAACTGACTCGTAACCATGGCAACGGCAGCTAGTAAAAGCTCAGCGGACAGTGACACAGAATGCTCCGTGTGTCACGAGCTGTTCAAGAACCCCAAACTGCTGCCCTGTGCTCACGTCCTGTGTCGCCACTGTCTTCTCTCCTGGCTCGCCTCCAACCCCGAGGCCCTCTGTCCGCTCTGCAGGGGCGCCATCGCGGTCTCCAACGAGAAAAGCAAGGCAAAAGGGAGGGAGGAGGTGGTGGACGCCTTGCCGGATGACGTCGCCACGGCAGCGCTGGTGGAGAGTACAAGTGTACTGAGCCAGGACCACGTGTGTGTGGGATGCAAGTCAGTGGCTGTGTCTATCTGTCTCCACTGTAACGATATGATGTGCCAGTCTTGCAGCGACCTACACACCAAGTTTTCTATGGCCAGTCACCACAAGGTGGAAGACCTGTCCAGCATGACAGCGGAAGAGCTAGCCGCCAGTCAGCCTGACCACTGCAGCGTGCACACCAGCAAGCCCTGCGAGCTCTTCTGTCCCACTCACGGGGCCGCCATTTGCCACCTGTGTGCCAGCGCCAAGCACCGCGCATGCCCAGACCTGACGGAACTGGCGGAAGCGGCAGACAAGTCACGTGAGGAGCTGAGTCAGATGGTGACGTCACTGCTGACGGAAGAGCAGCAGCTGGAAGAAGCTGTGGCAGCGTTGGAGCGCCACCTGGAGGCCACGGAGAAAGTGGTGCAGGAAGCTGTTGCTGAGATCGACAGGACCTGCGACAAGTTAGAGAACTCCGTCAAGGAATACAGGCGTCGTCTGAAGGAGATGACGCTCGATGCCAAAGCGAATGTGAAGGACACAGTCTTAGCCGTCAAGATCACTTTGCTGGATCATCGAGGCAGGCTGACGTCACACCGACGTGTTGCTGATCGCACCACCAGAGGGACGAACAATAGAGGGATGTGTGACGTCACTCGTGCTCTGAGGGACCGCGTGAAGGACATACTGGTCACCTGTGGTCAACGCCGAGCGGACTTGAAGTCGGTTCCCATGGTTACGCTGACCATTGACGCTGCTGTAGTGGCCCGCATTGAGAAGGAACTGTCAGTACTGGGTCAGGTGAAGGTCAAGCCTGTCAGCATTGGTACACGTCAGGTAAGGAGGATCTTGTTCATGAATCAGTATGGCCAGCTTATTGACCTTCTTCACCAGTCTTGAGATCCCATTTGTAATGATAATCTCCAGCTTGTCGATGAAGCATTTCAAAAAGAGTTTACTCACTGTTATATTCCACACGTATGCAAGGTCAGTCGAGCAATATCTTCACACATTCATGATTACTCCACATTGTGTGTCATTGTGTACGTTTATTACAGATATATATATGTCAAAGTGTGATATTTATTATCATAGTTTTATAGCACTATGTTGAACTTGACACCACTCCTAAAAGCAGCTCCTATCTTGATCTAAATGTGTGTAAAAACTTTGTTTTGTTGGTAGTTACATTGCGTTTTGATTGTACTTTATGCCTCCCCATCTTTCTGAATACGTTTTGTTTACCCCATGTGTAACACTAACAGCTGAACTTTATTAGAACAAGCGACTTAGGGCTTTAATTAGGCTTTGGGAGAGCGTCAATCGACTATGACAAGTTCACGGAGAAGTTTCAAATGGAAGCCTGTCAACGTTATTGTCATTCAGTCTGTCATGTCACCGAACTTGATTACGCTTTCATGCGATTACAACATGGGCGTAATAATGATGTTCTGTTCACATACACCTTTCAGTTCATTAGTTACTGAGTGTCCTAGAGTCAGGTCCCGAGAAAAATCCATGTCTCGATGTCACCAACCTATCACTCTGCTCCTGCTTAATTCTTTCACATAATTATATTGTTGTCATGTTTTTCGTTATCGTTGCATGAACAGCAACAAATTTCTCTTCTCTCAAAAGATATTTTCGAATTTTCTCACATTGCCTACAATAATTCATTTGTGGCCGCCGGCCATTGTAAGGAATGCAATTTATCTATGTTACTATTGTTTTTAAAATTATAAATATTTCCCCAGGAGTGCCCCTTTAAAAGAGCATCCACGCTGGTACCATAGTTAATTCGGGCTGCGCCCCGATCGCCCATGAAATCACTGCCTGCCCATTGGCCACTAGTGGTCAGTGCCCGCGCAGTCCCGCCAAACTCGGTAGCGTGCGTTCTTTTGGTTCCACGACTTTATAGTCTTGAGTCGAGCGTTTTAAAATGCCTGAGCCTGAAGGCGGGTGTAACTTACACCTCTTGGTATCAGTCTGCCTTGGAGATGAGGATGACAGTTGGCCAGATGGCCAGAATAGCGCGCTGCATTTTCCTGCATAGAACTAAGAAGGCGCGTCTGCCGCGATGGTGCCTGAGCTAAACATTGGCGGGCACTGCTCACAGTCCGGCACACGGCACTGTAAACATTTCCCGTCCCTTCACCTCTCTTGCCACCACCCGCCCTACCCTTGGTCTCATGCCTGTTTAGAGAGGAAAGACGCGTGTGTGCAGCTGAGCTCCAGGAACCACATGGTAGGCACAAACCGGTTTCGTACTTTATTTGAAAAGGCAGGGTGTGCAATTTAGTTAGCCCGCATCCAGTGTACACGTAATTGTCTACACGCATTTTTCTACCTACAATAATGCATTTCAATAAATTACATATCTTATAATGTTGTTTTCAGACTTTTGTGTAGACAATGATCGGCGATTTTACTGGAAGAAAGACAAGTTTATATTTCTATGTAGTGGGTATTTTTACAAGGGCCGTATAACGATGTTAAGATTTGTGAGGATACAATAATGGAGTTAAGGTCGAGACTGTGAGGTAAATTGTGTTGGAATTAACGCAAAGGGACCGCGTGGTTGGCAGAGACCACGTGTTACATAAATAAGCTATTATTTCATTTGGCTGTTGGCATAACGGGACAAAGGCCCATGAAGTTAAATTTAGAACACTGGATGCTTTCATTTTTGCTGCTAATGTATATTATGGGACGTGCTAAGAATTACCAGTTTGCTGACGAAAAACCTTCTTTTTGTTTGTTGTCATAATGGGATAAAGGCTGATGAAGCCAGGACCCAACACTGTGTACGTCAGTCGGCGGGATTACTGTAAATATAATTGAACGTACTAATCCTCGTCAGTTTGCCGAAGAAATCGTTGTTTTGGTTGGGGTAATAGTGGAGCCAAACTAAGTGTATTTTGCTGACTTCAGAGCACAAGGTATGTGCGAGAAATCTGTACATTACATACATGTACCAGCGCCAGTCCGGATAATGATTGAAGTTGTGGAGAAGACAGGATATTGAAGACAGAAGAGTTTAGACTAGGAATGCCGTGAAAGTGAAAGGTATTATGATTAAGGCCAAAAAAAAAATTGTCTGTTTAGGGTAACATGACCAAAAAAAGTAGGGTCGGTAGGTAGGTAGGGTTTTTTTTTGTTTTTTGTTTTGTTTTTTGTGTGTAAATGCTATGTTGGCTGAACATTCACTTCTTATATTTGATGAATACATGTTTCAAAACTAACGTATAAATAAAACAGAGAAAGGGAGAAAAAGAGAGAGAGAGAAAGAGAGATTCTACAGTGTATGTTCAAATTCACTTATAAACCAAAATAAGTTCACAAATACATCCACACAAAAAATTGTCATCTAACTTTAATTGTTTAAAAGAACACCACAGTTGAAACAAGAATCTCAAACTGAAACATGTTTTTCCTCTCCTTTGTTTTGTATCTAGACTTTAATGTCTATTTCTTCTTTTGTTTTCTTTTTATACCCTGAAAAAGTCCACAGACCTCAAATGTTGACTTGAATGAAATCATTAAACATTTTCATTCAACAGAAACATGTTCAAATTCACACATTTAAACCAAAATAAGTTCACAAATACATCCGCACAAATTTGTGTGGTTGATTTGTCCCTTTTTGTTGGTGTAGGTGAGTGTTCCTTTATTTTCTGCACTGAAAGGAAGCAACTCGATGTTTACAACAACAACAACAAAACAAAACAAAAATGCTTGGTTTCTATTAAAATTGGTAGCCTTGTCATCTGTGCATGTTTGTTTGAATGAATAAATAATGTCTATGTCTTTCAGTCATAATGTCTAATTAATACAAATTCTACGTTTAATGTGAGAAAGTGAAAGTTAAAAATAA
>NC_090253.1:52158828-52188828 GCF_037325665.1 Littorina saxatilis | reverse complement strand
TCGGTTCATTATGTCAGATCTGGTAAAGTGTTTACTCATTATATAAGACCATCCCTCTCCCCTAGCCACAATCAGACCATCCCTCCCCCCTAGTCACATGCCCACAATCAGACCAGGGCGGGGAGATAGTTCAGTCAGCAGCAGCATTGGCATGGAAATCAGTTGTTGCTAACGGCATGATTGGTTCGATCCCAACGTTCGGCGAGGTATTTGATTCAAGATTCAACGTTATGCAGGCTCTCCTCGGTGTCCGAACACCCCCATGTGATACTAATACATGAATGAATGGATGAATGAATGAATGAATGAATGAATGAAAGAATGAATGGATGAATGAATGAATGAATGAATGAATAAATGGATGAATGAATGAATGAATGAATGAATGAATGAATGAATGAATGAATGAATGAATGAATGAATGAGTTAATGAATGAATGGATGAATGAATGAATGAATGAATGAATGAATGAACACAGAAAGAATGGGATCCAGGAGCAAAGAATTCCTATCTGAATCACTAATGTAAAAACTATGTAAATGAATAAATAACGAAAGAAATAAACGACACACAATGTGGCACCCGAACCCAGATACTCCCCCTCACCCTCTTTCCTAACCCTTCTCTCCCCCAAACACACTCTGTCAAACTCACAGCTTCTCCAGCTAGCAAGTAGAAAGCTCCGGACGCAGAGATGGCTTTGTCACCGTTACAGAAGACGTTGAAGAGTCCACCCCCAACGTTCAGACTGACATCACCGCTGCCGCAGTCTGGTCTTGCACTCACCCAATAAATCCCATTATGTTTGGCTCTGAACGTTGAAGTGGCTGGAATGGACTTCCAGGTCCGGCCGGAGAGGTACTGGTGATGGAAGTGTACGGCGTTGGACTGGCTCGAGGAGTACCCGTTGCTGCGTACAGTTACGAAGCTGTCCTGTAACAGTATAGCTGTCGTTTATCTATCCGTAGCTAGGTGTTTGAAACACCTGTACCGAATTCTGCACAGCGAAGGTGGCCTGAAACACGACCAGCACTGGCTGCATGGCAGCTTCATTCAACGTCTGACGGTTGCGCTACTAACTTCCTGTTTGCTCTTTCAGGGCTGAGCATACATTCTTTTCAAGAGGGATCGTGGGGGAAAACTAACTGCCTCGACAGAGATGCGAATTGTCTTTCTTTAAACAATCTATTATTCAAACAGGTTTCTTTTACATATAATTCCGATAACTAGGACTGCATATAGTGATTGTTTTGAAACCGTTTTTCGAAACAATGTAAATTAAACTGGTCATGCCAAAAAAATAGGAAGGCCCAGAGCATTTAGAGTCAATTCAACCTATTCTAAAATGCAGCGCTCTCCACGGACGCCCATCAGAGGGTCCCCGCTTTTAGTGTTTAGGGGTCCACGGACACCAAACCCCATGTGTTCTTAAAATGCATTGTGTTCGTGAATAGTGAGATATGAATTTTTTTTTCTCAAAATATTCGCAGAGGGCACTTCGACTATACCTTGTTAAATACATATCTTTTCGTCGTGAAATGGGCAGTTGTGCTTGCACTATACTTGACTGACGACTATACCGTGTTAAATACATATCTTTTCGTCGTGAAATGGGCAGTTGTGCTTGCACTATACTTGACTGACGACTATACCGTGTTAAATACATATCTTTTCGTCGTGAAATGGGCATTTGTGCTTGCACTATACTTGACTGACGACTATACCGTGTTAAATACATATCTTTTCGTCGTGAAATGGGCAGTTGTGCTAGCACTATACTTGACTGACGACTGCAGTCTGAAAGGAGTTCTTACGGTACGCACGAAAGAGGAAATGTAGTGCGTCCTGGGACCCGCTCTTTATATGTTCCATGCGCACCGAGACCCTCTCAAAGAATTTCTAGTACGTGATTTTGGCTTCTAGTGCATATAGAACGCGGGGACGCGCACTTTAGGGAGCCCTGAAAAAGGGTACAAGCACCAATAACGTCAAACGATTTCTGGCAGACAACATACGGCAAGAACATGTCTGATTTTTTGGACAGTCAGCAATCATAGTCATACTGAAACTAAGTGATAAAAGCCTGACCTTTATGTAGGAGGCTAAGGCCATGCCGTATTTGGTGGCATCTTCGGGATCTCCAGTGAACCTGGCACCTACTCTGGTTCCAGCCTTGAGGTAGAGTCCCACAGTCAGACCCGCAATAACATATTCTTCAGCGTAAGCCACGAAGCCAGCATCGTGTCCGTCGAGCTGCAGGAACATATCCGTTCTACCGTCGGGGTCAGCAACCATGGTGATGATGAACACGCCGTCTACAGGCACTATGGTGCTCGTCACCAGTCTCATCTGGCCGAGGCTGATGAATATCAGCAGCATGCGGAATGTTGCTGTCGTTGTAGACATTTTTATCGCGAACGTGCTTGCAGGGGTTGTAGCAGTTGGTGGTGATGGTGTTGTCGTTGTTGTTTTACTTACAAAAAATGTTGTTGGAGTCAAGTATACGGGGACAAAAGACCACCTCTTTACAGAAACAATGATGAAATCACTTCGGCGGCGAGACCTAAACCAATCCCTCACATCTGGAGACGGAGTGAGAAAGAAGCCAATGACGACTGTTGGCCTTGCTTGAATATATATGTAGCCAGGAGAAAATCTGAGACTCGCTTTAAAAAGTCACTTTCAGTTTACTGTTTAAATCCTTGGTATCACGTAAAGAGATCAATACCAGCTGACAGCTTAAACCCCTTGAACTACACGTGGAGGTGACTGTCAGTTTACAGCTTAAACCCCTTGAAATACACGTAGAGGTGACTGTCAGTTAACATCTTAAACCACTTGAATTACACGTAGAGGTGAACATATAGCGCAAGTCCCGATAACAGGTTTACAATTCAAATGCAAGAAACAGAAGAAAAAACCCGCAAAAATGCGACCTAAACTAACATAGCCATAACAACACACCCACACACACACACACACACCGGCACACACGCACGCACGCACACACACACACACACACCGCACACACACGAACACACACACACACACACACACACACAAATCGAAGATTGCGTGCTTTCCTTCAGTAACGATACTCCCGTACACGACGTCCTAGAAAACCAGCATATTATTCAGATTCACAGGCTTCGTTCACAACGAACACGATTCCGGAGTCTCTGGAGAATGCACACGGGTATTATAGGCAGGACAAGCAGAGCCGTGTTAGTTATTCCCTTGTTTTTGTCACTGATGATAGACAGGGCCAGCAGAGCCGTGTTAGTTATTCCCTTGTTTTTGTCACTGATGATAGGCAGGGCCAGCAGAGCCGTGTTAGTTATTCCCTTGTTTTGTCACTGATGATAGGCAGGGCCAGCAGAGCCGTGTTAGTTATTCCCTTGTTTTGTCACTGATGATAGGCAGGGCCAGCAGAGCCGTGTTAGTTATTCCCTTGTTTTGTCACTGATGATAGGCAGGGCCAGCAGAGCCGTGTTAGTTATTCCCTTGTTTTGTCACTGATGATAGGCAGGGCCAGCAGAGCCGTGTTAGTGATTCCCTTGTTTTGTCACTGATGATAGGCAGGGCCAGCAGAGCCGTGTTAGTGATTCCCTTGTTTTGTCACTGATGATAGGCAGGGCCAGCAGAGCCGTGTTAGTGATTCCCTTGTTTTGTCACTGATGATAGGCAGGGCCAGCAGAGCCGTGTTAGTTATTCCCTTGTTTTGTCACTGATGATAGACAGGGCCAGCAGAGCCGTGTTAGTTATTCCCTTGTTTTGTCACTGATGATAGACAGGGCCAGCAGAGCCGTGTTAGTTATTCCCTTGTTTTTGTCACTGAAGATATGATCAAGAGCGTTTTGTTTTGTGCATGCGCAACCGTGCTAGCTTAACTCGTGTTCCGGATCTCGTTCGGTCGTCACTTAAACGTAACTTCCAGAACACTTGTTTTAATCAATATAAAGTTGAAGATCTGATTTGCCCCCGGACAGGATTTAGGGATAACAGATAAAATCCCCTGAATAGGAGTGGATGCAGTGCAGATAACGTAAGACTGCTGAAGCAACGATTTGTCTTTTTGTCGCCGATTACAATACAAACAGTCAAACGGTTTGCACAGCTATCTCACAGATGACACTATTATTAATCCACAAAACGTTGAAGATACGGTTTGCCTCCGGATAGGATTTAGGGATAACAGAGAGAGAATCCCCTGTATAGAAGTGGATATGCGGCGTTAAGAAGACAACAGATGTCGAGAATGGTCCGCGTTGGTATTGTCCGACCATGAAGGTCTGTGCTTGATCCAAGTGTGTTCGAGCCTCTGAGTCAATACAATTGAGTCAATACAATTGAGTCCAACTGTGTTCGTCCCTTAAAGACGCAGTGCAGGTCACAGCATTGCTGCAGCAAAGATGTGTTTTTGTGTCACAGATTACGATATACACAGTCAAAAGCTGTACACCCGGCAAATATCTCACAGATGACTTCACATACCTTTTAGTATTTCCATCCAAACAAAACTTAATGTGGTTTGTCAGTTTTCATCTCCCGCCAAAATATAATTGACATTTCCCGTGACCCCGTTCTGGGGCTGAAGAATGTATGCGGTGTGCCAACATGGACCCACATACCAACTTTTACAAATGTTCGTAATCAAGCCCAATGTCTTGACGTAAAGTACCCAAGCCAGAAATAATGGTCTCTCACGTCGGTGTCACGAACTGAAAACTCTGCCTGAACAATCCTTTTCATTGCGGTCAATGCGCATGAGCAAACATGGGGAGATTAATCAGGTCGTGAGCAACCTAACCCTATATAACCTAACCCTAACCCTAATCCTAACCCTAATCCATGGTCCGTTCGGTCAAAGGGTCGCATTTTTTAAGTCCAGGATTGGCTCATGCGCATTGACCGCAATGAGAAGGATTGCTCAGCAGAGGTTTCAGTTCGTGACACCGGGACTTCTAGACTTCCATAAAGGCTTTTGACGTAATACGATCACGTACGGGACGTGACGTCAGCCTGGTCTAGGGGCCACGCTGCCCTGCTCGCACAATGATGAACATTAATTCGTACAACAAATTATAGCTTTTAAATCTTTGCAAGAGGGTCAATGAAACTTAGTATAATTTCAAATGGAAATATGCCTGATTCCGGATTTTTTTTACACAAGTTGAGGCGGCACCGTCCTGTCCTAGTTCTATAAGCAAAATGATTGTCTAGTTGAGTAATGTTGATTGTTTGCGTTGTAGATTCAGAGCTGAAACTCTGATGGCATCCCATCATTATTTGTTGATAAATGTCGTATTGAATTCAACCAAAGAATATTTCTCATGAAACGATTTGACGGATTGAGCTCCCAAATAAAAGCGTAATTATTGAAATTTGTCATTTGATGGAGAAACATTACGATTCATGGTTGTCTCCCTTAATGGAAAACGCAAACGTAATATCGACATGGTTGTCCCCTTTCATTCGTGTCTCGGTGTTTTCCTTTTAAACCCGATGTAAATAAAAGGCATGAGTATCGATTAAACTCGTCGCGATATAACCTTCGTGGTTGAAAACGACGTTAAACACCAAATAAATAAATAATTAAATAAATAAATAAATCGATTAAACATTGGGTTTTCCTTCTGTGAGCCATGTGACGTCTGAGGCCGACACAAATTTATATTCAGGGCCGAGACTTCGAAGGAATTACTTGCGTCATATTTGAGACACGCGGATTAACCCACAGATTAAAACACACGTCTGCCAAACTGCAAAAATGAAGTGATTTGCAAATCTATCTCGGGAAGAAATTGAAAACAAAAGACTACTTTTAACTCCTGTTACAACGCAAAAAGCAACAACATCGGCTGCCAAAGTTTTTCGGGATTATTTTGCTCAAAATGAAAAGCAGGTCGATTTAAATATGACAAACAGGAAGTGGATGCCGCTGTCTCGTCTTTCTACATTGACGCAAGAACAACAACAGGCGAGTTATACACACAACAAAACAAGTCTGGAGGCAGCTAGTTCGGGACGGCATCAACCGTCATTTGAAAAGTCCCCCCCTAGAACAAGGGCGTGGACATCCTCAGTGTCACAGACCCTAGCTTTGCCTCTTCCAATGAGATGTTCAAAGTCGCCTTGAGGAAGATCAAAAAGTCGCCGTGGGGGAGATCAATTCAGCACAGGGAAAAGCCGCAATCAATTTCCTCCAACCACCTGTGTCCAACACTGACCGCACCAAGCTGAACAACAGCATCTAAACAGCATCTACCTCACTCAGGCAACACCTAACCGGGCTGTACAATAAGGTACACTTTGACACAAGATATTACTTCTGCAGGCTGGGTGCCGACAATATGCACACAATGACCATGCAAACATTCGAAGTCAAGACGAATGTAAACTTGAAATCAAGCGCCTGTCAAATGTCACCTATTCGCGTGACCCAGGTGTCTGACACGCTCGCACATGACCCAGCTGTCTGACACGCTCGCAATGCGCTGTGTTGAAGGCGTAACACTACCAGGACAAAGTGTGTCCCAGTCTTGACGCTGTGTGTGCAGATATATCTACTCGGGGAGTTGTGTACATCACAACAGGTGAGTGTGTGATCTTTCAAACTCCTCTTCTTATGTAGACCAATTGTTCTGGCTGGTGGGTTGGTTGGTTGGTTGGTTGGTTGGTTGGCTGGTGGGTTGGTTGGTTGGTTGGTCAATATTCTGTATCGTCTCTTCAACAGGTATTTTGCTATCAGAGAATGTTGCACATTTGCTCCCTTTATTGTCCAGGTTCACATGGCAAGCACCATGCTTAAAACTGTTAACATCCTGATCTCTCACTATAAAAAGAAGGTTCTACAGTTAACTTTCACATTTGTTACTTCCAATCATGTACGAATGTTGTCACCAAGACGTGTTCATAAATAGTTAAATGAGGATTATCAACTGAGAAAGGTTCTGCTTTCAGTTTCTGTTTTCGGTTAGCCTGACTTGATCATAGCTGTGATATACTTCGGGTGATCGCTAGACTTGCTGTGCGTGGTTAGTTGCTGTCCTAATGTTTTTTGTTTAAACAGTATTTTATTCGTAAACAGACACATGATAATATAACAACATCATTAAGAAGGAGCACAACAAGTTTAAAACTTATGATAAGTGCTCACATAAACATGCCTGAAATTTCATGGCGGAATATGATCAATGCAACACATGCTGTCCTAATTGTGCTTGCTGCATTGTGTTTTGTATTGACCAGAGCCTTTCTTCTCTCCTGTATGAAGAAAGCCTATCTAGCTATTTTGTGGTCAGGTTCTGCTGATTTGTTCATACTGCTGAGAGTAAAATAGTTATACTTGTCAAAATAACACTGTGCGAACTGTGTTACCTGACATAGAATACTAGGCACGTGTGTTTGCGTGTAGATCTGTATGATGTCAGATGATGCTGTTTATTGTATACACTGCCATTTGTTTTTTTGTTGACTATGGTTTGGGAAAGGATGTCTGTTAAAGACAAACTTCATCTTCAACTGCCACAATGTAATTTCTAGTCAAACAACGGGTTTGAACATAAATGGTCTAATCACACAAATCTGCATTTAAACATAACTGCCTTGCCTTAATGACGGGCAGTATAGAAGAGTGTTAGATTCCGTCAAGTGAAATCTTCGTCAGCGCTTTCTCGGATGACGCAGTGTGTGTCTGTGTGTCAGTCCCATGTTGTGTACAGCACTGTCTGGCCATTCTGTGCTAGATGTTTTATCAAGCGTTTCACACGGCTCTCGCATTGTTTGTGTAACAAGAACGGCGGTCGTGTAGAATAATATCTGCTGTCGTATACAGTTATATAGCAAGTATTCAAATACAACTCACTTCCCGAAGAACAGTCCTGTTCCATGCATTGCACAGCAGGTATTCAAATACAACTCACTTCCCGAAGTTTCCCACTGTAAGAAATATGTAAATAGGACAATCCGGATTTGCACTACGTAATTCTTGGTTTCTACTGACCGCTAGGAAGAATGAGGATCCTCATTTCTCCTAGGAAGAACAAGGATCTGCATTTGTACTTGATATTTTCCATGAATAACGTTTGTCCTAGGACAATTCTGGATTGTCCTGGATACTCGTTTGTCCTGTGACATAGACATACATACATACATACATACATACATACATACATACATACATACATACATACATACAAACATACATACATACATACTTACATACATACATACATACATACATACATACATACATACACATACATACATACATACATACATACATACATACATACATACATACACACATACACACATACACACACACACACACACACACGCACGCACACACACACACATCCACACACACACACACACGCACACACACCCACACACACACACACACACACACGCACACACACACACACACATCCGCACACACACACACACACACACACACACACACACACACACACACACACACAAACTTAATCGAGAGATTAACAGCTTTCTTTAATTATGCAGATTATCAAATTTCACAGAATAACGTGTCTTAAAATGGCAAATGGGAAATACAATAAGCAACACAAACAAGTCAAATGTGTTCAGGAAGCAACAAGGCTATAAATAATTGATGTGTCATAATTATTCTACATTGAAAAAATTGCTTTATTCATAGTTCAAAGAATACTACATCGGTACATCCCCATGTCAAAGCTTGGAAGGATCTGAAGTTGCACACTCGATACTGAGCGAGAAGATTTCGGTATGTTTAACCCTGACTGCATGTTGCGAAACTTAGATGCATGACACAAGGAACTTGTTTAGTTTCACTTTGCAGAGCTGTCGAGCGGTCAAAATGAATGCGAATCTCGAAGTGATGAACAATTCAACAGAAAGTTACACTGCAAGCGCGGATCAGGCAGGTAATATAATTATTTTAGAAACATGTTTTTATAGTCATGTTTGTATAGTCAAATTCAATGTCTGTTGTGATAAGTGATTGGATTTACGGAGTTGTTAAAAGGTACAAGGTTGCTGATGACAATTAGGGCACTTGTCGGTCTACTAATAGGAAAAGCTTTTGCAGTTTACATGTTGCATGTGAAAACCATGACCAAGTGGTCCACAGAAAATTGCGTGCACATACATGTTGCACACACAAAAAAAGAAACGTTACATTATTGACAGGAACAATTGGTAGCAGATGTGTTACCTTGCAGATGAGAACATAATTATGTTCTCATCTGCTACCGCTCCTTTCACAGCAGACTCTGCACCCGAGTTGTTGGCCTTTAAGTCAACACCGGTGGATTGTGGAATTCTGTTTGTGATGGGGTCTGTTGGTTTCCGATTGTCTGTATGTTCATGGAAACCTTCGGGTTTGCATAACAGTTGTTATAGGGCTAAGAAATTAGCCCTAACATTTTCAATCCTGTTTGATTGCACTTCGCCTCCCGATGTGATCGTAGTGTTTCGACACTCGGTTACACATGCAAAGGTGACATGCGACTTATTCCGCGGTGGAGGGTCACATATTGCCTTAATCAACCGGTCAATTTGAACCCAAAACTCTTTACCAAAAAGAGAATAAATGCGCTGTGATTAAATGTATGGCTTCCTTTTTTCAGACGTACAGCGTTTGCTGCGTCCGAGGAGGCGTTTTACGGCAACATATGCTGCAGGCGATCTACCCATACTGCATGAGTTGGACAAAGAAGAACGCAGGCGGGTCAACACCTTCGGTACTTCTTTGCCTTTTTTTACCCCCCCCCCCCCCACCGCTTGCATGTATATGTATGGATGTATGGATGTATGTATGTATGTATGTATGTATGTATGTATGTATGTATGTATGTATGTATGTATGTATGTATGTATGTATGTATGTATGTATGTATGTATGTATGTATGCATGCATGTATGTATGTGTTACTAGAGGAATACCCGGCTTCGCCGGTTTTTATCCACCAGTTTGTGCCCGGGGTCCACCTGAATATGCCCACCAAATTTGATGCAGAATATTTACGATATCACAAACAGAACTCTACAATCCACAGGTGTTGCTTTGCGAGCTATAAAGAGCTATAAATATCTCACAACTTCTAAGGCGCACAACTCTGCAGAGTCTGCTGTGAAGGGCGGCGGTAGTCTCCCTGTCACACCCGGCCCCCGTTTGAATGAACCGAACCATGGATCCTCCAAGCTTAGGTCCCTCCCAGATTCGTGGAATGGGAACAGGACGAAAATGATTCAGTGACCATAATGCCATTCCTGATCATATCATGTCGAGTCCCATCCATGTTGACGACGCCAAATGTAATCGAGTGCCGAAACACCATAATAACCTTTAAAGGCGAAGTCCACTCACAGAGGAATGAGACATGTAGAGCTTATCTCTAAGCCCTTTTTAATCTGTTATGGCTTCTCAGAGGAAGGTCAGAACATACCGACAGTTAAAATTAATATTAAAAGTCCTACGGTTTTGAGCCATTAAGGACTTGAGTGTTTGTCCGCTTTCAAAAAGAGGAAAGAAAGAAACAAAAAATAAGGAGAGGAGGGCAGGGGGTGGGGTTGAGTTGATAATGCTCTGTGGAATTTGTTAAAATGAAAAGTAGTTAAGATGTTTCTTGGTAAGAATTATAAGTCTGTATTCTATATCTTGAATAACGGGTTTGTAAAATGATTTTTTTTTTTTAATTCAAATCGAGTTAAAAAGTGGAACCTTTCAGGATCACCAATAAAACCAAATAGATGAGCAAGTAAGAGGAACACGAACAATAAATCTCAAAACTTTTTACAAATAAAAGGATTAAAATGTAAGCCACGAAGGCCGTGGTAATAAAAACAATATGTACAGTTTGGCGACTAGTGGGCCTTGGGTGAGGATATGTTGTCTAGAGGGTAGTCGCTGGAATCAGGAGGGATGGCGGGAGCCACTCGACCTCAAACTGAAACACGCTGATGTGATAATCTGGGCTTAGTTATACCCACAGCCCCATGTCCGAGTCCCTGACCAGTCGGCACAGCAGCAAGCTGTGTGACCAGCCTAGAGAACTGCTACTGCGCAAATAATCCTGGGGACTCAGACCATGGAGCTGCATATGGTCATATAAGGTTTTAAAGGTAATTCTATTTGTAGCGCATGGAGCGAAAATGTGTTGAAATGAATAGGGTTCTCCACAATGGCAGGACTTGTTAAAGATATGGAAGCGGCAGCCGCCGGCACGGAGGCGTCTGAAGATAGTGAGGAGGTTTGTTGGGAGATCGGGGTGTAGATCGTTCATATCAATGGGTTGATAGGACAGAGATGTTACGTACTGACTTCGAATGAGTTTACGGATTTTACTGTAGAACTCGGTTACTGAGTAGCCGATGTTAGTGTTAGCTGGGCTAGATTCTGCCGCTTCTTTGGCAGCGACATCCGCCAGTTCATTTCCCCGGACCCCTACGTGAGAGGGGACCCAGAGAAATGATACGGATGTGCCGGATGAGATTAACTGGTGACATATAAAGAGGATTTCTCTTTGTAGCTCTGCCCGATTTGATGTGTTTCGATGCAGAGCTTGTAATGAAGAGCGCGAGTCAGAGCAGAAAACTACCGCACGCGGTGTGACTGGGAGGTCATTTATAAAAGTGCATGCCATGAGCAAGGCAAATAGCTCGGCTGAGAATATGGAGATGTCTTTATTAAGAGTATATTTCCTTGAGATTTTGAGATCTGGGATCACAAAGGCGCAGCCAACGCTGCCGTCTGCAAATTTGGATCCGTCAGTAAAGACTTTTAAATGCTCCGAGAATTTGTAGTTTAGGGTTTCTTTTGTAACAGTAGCTAGGTAGACGGGGTTATCCTTTTTGGTAGTATTATCTTCACTGTCGTATATGATAGTAGGGGTTTCCTCAAGCCACGGCGGGTAGGAGGGCGGGGGGACCCTGGCCAGCTCACTGACCTTCACCCCGCTATCGGCTAGAATGCGGTTTACTGTGTCGGATAAGGGTAGCGTTTTGGCCAAGAGTTGAGTGCTATGTTTGGTGTTGGCCTCATAATTTTGGTGCTGAGGAAAAAAGTCAGTCAGGACCTCGCAGGCAGAGTTCTCTACCGCGTGGGCTCTGACAGCATACTGAGCTGAACGGAGTTTTATCTCATCCACAAGGGGCAGCCACCCACACTCGCTGTAGACTCGACTCTTACTCGCTTGTTGGGAGAGTCCCAGAGCTATTTTGAGCGCCCTGCACTCTATAATAGCCAGTTTTTTCATGAGCGCCGGGCGCGTCGCGAAATAAGCTTCGCACCCGTAAAGGAGGCGGGAGCGAATTAATGCCCGCACTACCTCTGTGACACACTTACGTCCTCTGGCCCAGGATTGGGACGCCAGGTGGCGTATGATATAAAGATCCTTGTTGGCCTTATTGATCAGATGTTCGATATGACTGGTCCAGTTAAGTCGGGTATCGATGATAACGCCGAGGAACTTAACTTCTGAGCTCGGTTTGATAATATCACAACCTATCTTTATACTGCAGTTCCTGTACAGTTGTCTACGGGAGACAACAAGAAAGACTGTTTTATTTGAGGCTAGTTGGAAGCCGTTGGTGTACATATATTGACAGAGGTTGTCAATTTTAGATTGGTAAGAAGATAAGTCAACAGTGTTGGTAACTCTGTTATGGCGTGGTCTATTAGTGTCTATTAAGGCGAGGTCGTCCGCATACAGAAGTACACTGGCACCGTCAACCTTAACAGAAGTAATGTCATAGAGCATGATGCTGAATAAGTTTGGCGCGATGATACTGCCCTGGGGAACCCCCATGTCCAGCGCATGGGTTTCGGACACCGAAGAGCCCACTCGGACAGACATCTTGCGATTGCTGATGAAGTTTTTGATGAATTGGTACATGTGGCCAGAGACACCGATTCTGCCGAGTTTTAGGAGTAGACGTCCATGCCAGACGCTGTCGTACGCAGATTTAATATCAAAGAAGGTTCCAAGAAGAGAATTATTACTATGTGCCAAGGTCTTTTTGATTTTTTCAGTGACGTGCACAATGTGGTCCGCACACGAACGACCTTGCCTAAAACCTGCCTGGCATGTTGGAATGATATTGTGTTTATTGAGGTGGAACTCCAGCCTCTGGTTCACCACACGCTCAAAGATCTTGCTGAGGTGGGGGGTTAGTGATATGGGGCGGTAACTGCCAGGTAGATTGCCCGGTTTTCCGCTCTTCAATACTGCTACAACTTGTGAGTCTGACCACGCTGCGGGGATAGTATCCTTTAACCAGCATAGATTGAAAAACTGAGTGAGCAACTTAACAAAGTTAGGTGGTAGATGTTTTATCATGTGATATGATATTGGGTCTAAACCTGTGGATTTTTTTGGGTCTTTCACAGAAGAGATGGCGTTTTGGACTTCTTTTGCCTTAAACATGCAGTTTATAGGCAACTGGTTGTCATCTGGGGGGTATGTGAAACCCTTCTCCTGATCTAACCTATAATTGAGTCGTTCAGTATCTAGGGATTTTGATTGACTATTTTTGGCAAAGGTATCTGCTAATAGGTTTGCCTTTTCAGAGTCAGTTGTGGTCATTTTATCACCCGATACAGACAGACAAAAGCCGCTAGACCACATCACAAACAGAACTCTACAATACACAGGTTTTTGCCCACACACACACACAAACACCCACACACACACACACACACACACACACACACACACACACACACAAACACACACACACACACACGCACACAGAAGCCGTATATATATATATCTATTGTATAAATATATAGAGATAGATGACAGTGTATTTTTCGCGTGGCTAAACATTTATTCGACCTTTGCACTTTTACAGTGAGGACAACTTACGGCTGCATGGAAAGCGTTTTGGACACTACGGTGACCTTCTAAAAATAGTAATGGAACGGGAATATCCGAAGCTGCTTCTCGAAGCCATACGAAGGAAGGGAGGTAAACGCTGAAAACATGGAGAAGATAAGGAAGAGTTATTGTAGTTGATCCCGAGAAAAAAAACCAAAATCGGTTTGCGCTGCGCGCTGAGAGCACGTATTGAAATATCTCATCGACCAGATTGTGTCCAGGGTGAACGTGAATATGGCCACCAAATTTGAAACAAATCCATCGAGAACTTTGGCCGCGCATCGAACACAAAGAACAGACACACAAACAGACAGACAGACACAAGTCGTATATATATATAGATGTATGTATTGTATTGTATTGTATTGTATTGTTTTGTATTATATTGTATTGTATTGTATGTACACTCTTCAAAATATTTAAGGATCACTTTTTTTACAAGCACCCCACACAAAACAGACAAGACCGAATTCTTTAATTTAAAATTTGTTTATATAATTGAACACCAAGGAGTAATGACAAACAAAGCAAAGATCGAACGCGGCAGCGACGATTTAGCTATAGAGAGTGTGTCAAACGTGACAACCCTCGAAAATGGAATTCACAACAGTGTGAATCAGTGTCAATAACGCGTGTGCCCTTCGTTGTGTGCCAGGCATTCAGCACATCGTTGGCGCATGGAGTGGATCAGGTTGCATATGAATGCTCTGGGAACTTCATTCCACTCCTGCTGGAGCCATTGCAGCAGTTGACCCAGATTGCCAGGAGGAGGGTGATGTTGCTGTAACCGACGACAAAGCTCGTCCCACATATGCTCTATGGGGTTCAGGTCCGGGCTGTTGGCTGGCCACAACATCCTGTTGACCCTGGCCTGCTGGATGAAGATGTTTACAGCTGCAGAGCGATGGGGAGGTGCGTTGTCATCCTGAAGAATCGCACGAGGGTCGATCGCTTGGAGGGCTGGAACGACCAGGGGTTGCAGGATATCATTCTGGTAGCGGTCACCGGTCAAGTTGCCCACTACATGGTACAGAGGTGTCCTTAGACGTGTGCTGATCCCTCCCCAGACCATCACAGAGACTCCGCCAAAACGCTGTCATTCCAGAACAGCGCCTTCTGCGAAGCGCTCTCCGCGACGCCTCCACACTCGGATGCGACCATCAGCAGGTTCCAAGCAAAAGCGGGACTTGTCTGTAAACAACACCTGAGCCTACTGCTGACGTTGCCACCTCACATGTTGAGTGCACCAGGCTCGGCGAGCTGCTCGTTGATTAGCAGTCAGGGTTGGTCCTTGGACTGGACGCCTTGCACGCAAGCCAAAGTTGTGTAAGCGGTTTCGGATCGTCTGACCACTAAGAACAGTGTTGGTGGTAGCTTGTAGGCGTTGCCTAATGTTGTTTGTCGTAGCCATTCTTTGTTGCATGGCCTGCCTCTGAATAAAGCGATCCTCTCTTTGTGTGGTGACTCTGGGCCGACCAGAACGTTGTCGCTCAAGCACTCTTCCAGTTGCGTGGAATCTCTGTTTTAGTCTGATGATGACAGAGGGAGCCACTGCAAGGCTCTGGGCCACTTGCCTGTCAGCAACACCGTCTTGTAGCCATCCTATTGCCCTTCCTCTATCCAAATCGCTCAGTTTTCTTCTTGGGGGCATGTTGTTACTGTGCATAATTGTGTCAGCGTGTCAACCTTTAAACACAAGCTGGTGAGCGATGTTCATAGCCAGGACCCTGTTGTGGCACGTGCATCACAACCTTTTGCCCTGGCATGCGTTCCGCAAATTTCATGGGTCTATACAAAACACCCTTTTTTCTTCCAAAATGCAGAAGCTTTTGAGAAGTCCCACAAAGGGAAATAACTCTGCCTGCCAAACAAAATTCTAGGTCAAGACTCATTGTTCATTTGTTAATTCAAACACATTAATCTTTTAATTATTATGTCGATGTTTAATTTGTTGGCAATTTTTTTATTAGATCCGTTTTTTCAACCGATCCTTAACTTTTTTTAAGACTTTATTTATGTATGTATGTATGTATGTATGTATGTATGTATGTATGTATGTATGTATGTATGTATGTATGTATGTATGTATGTATGTATGTATGTATGTATGTGTGTGTGTGTGTATGTATGGATGTATGTATGTATGTGAGTATGTATGTATGTATGTATGTATGCATGTATGTATGTATGTATGTAAGTATGTATGTATGTATGTATGTATGTATGTATGTATGTATGTATGGTTGTATGAATGTATGTATGTATGTATGTATGTATGTATGTATGTATGTATGTATGTATGTATGTATGTATGTATGTATGTATGTATGTATGTTTGTATGTATGTATGTCTGTCTGTCTGTCTGTCTGTCTGTCTGTATGTATGTATGTACTAGAGGAATACCCGGCTTCGCCGGGGTGAATCGCGAGACAGAGACAGACAGCGTGGCGGTTCACCACAATCACCTTTGAAGGCGAAGTCCTGTCAAACGGGATTGAGAATTTTCGAGCTTATTTCTTAGCCCTATATTATCTGTTGTGGCTTCTCAAATGCCAGAACATACAGACAGATAATGATGATAAAATCGTTTATTTAACGTCACTCTGTAAAAACATTGGCGACATTTGTCTTAGATTAAGAACACACACAGGCACGCACACAAACTTTCCCTTTATGTACAGTGGTTCACCACCCTCCCGCCCCCCGCACACTCTCGCTCATCTAATTAAAAATGGTGTTAAGAGATACTTGGATATAAAATGGTATTTTTAAAAGATCTGATAAAAATATATAGTAGCTGTATGAGAAGCAATGGCGTCAGCCGCAGCAATGTCTCTTCATATCCAGGGACCAAGTGGGTGCGTGTGCATAAGTCCAGCGATAAGTTTGGGACCTTGCCACCCAAGGTCTTTATTAAAACTTAAAAGATAGCTTAATTTTTCCTTTGAGGTATTTGGCAGAATATTTCTATTTGAGTTTATAAACTGAGTCAGGGGTTGAAAGTGGCATGAGTTCAAATCACACTCCAAAGTCAAATGAGCAATGGTGAGGTCGGATTGACAGGTGCATTTAAGCTCTAGAAATTGGTAACTCCCAGCTTCTGCCCTTAGGCGGTTAATCCTTTTTATTACACGTGGGCATGCATTATAGGTGTTCATCTGTTTTGATGGGGCTTCCCGAATGAGCCAGCCAGAGCTTATAGCCTTGTGCATATATTTGTTCCTCCATTCTCTCCAGAGAAGAGAGTCTGTAAGGCTACTGATCTCAGAAGCAGACAATGGCAGGTCTACCTCGGAGGCGCCCATGCCTTGGGCAGCTTCTTTAGCGGCTTTGTCCGCTTTCTCGTTGCCAGGCACGTTCACGTGTGCTGGACACCAGACCAGGTTAATCTCGCTTCCTTTTTTTATAATTTTATTTGCCAGCTCCTTTATGGCAATGACAAGATCATGTCTTTTTGATCTTTTGTTAGATCTCAATGCTTCAATGGCTGCTTTGGAGTCAGAGAATATAGCTATCTTTTGAGGAGGAGTGTTCTTGAGATTGAGATGAACAAGCGACATGCAGATGGCAAGGAGCTCAGCTGAGAAGATCGAGTTTCTGTTGCACAGTTTAAATTTCCCAGTCATGTCATCGCTGGGGATTACAAAAGCTGCGCCAGCCTTCTTGTCATCCAACACTGACCCGTCTGTGTAAACATGAACATGGCCTTTGTATACAGTATCAATGTGCTCAAGGGCTTGTATCCTGAGTAATAACTGATCATCCTTTGTAGCTGTGCAATATTCTGTGTCAAAATTCATTTCTTTCATTGTCCATGAGGGATCACGAGATATGGGGTTTTGGGCCACATCATTTGGGTCGACACTGATTTCACTAAAGAGTGAAGCATTGAATTGAGCCAGTGAGGAGAAAGTAGTGCCAAAGTGGGCCTTTTTGTTTTGGACATGATTGTAATGCGGTTGTAGCTCCTCTTTTGTTGAGTTTTGCACTGTGTTGGCTCGAACATTGTAATCTGCGCAGCACTTACGCCGCCACATGTCAAGAGGGAGGAATCCTGCTTGGTGGTATACAATGGCCTGCTTTGAATGCCTTGGGTGTCCGAGGGAAAGCCGAAGGGCACGACATTCCGCTGACTGTAGCTTATCAAGCCATTTTCGAGCCGACGAGAAGTAGGCCTCCTGTCCATATGATAGTCTTGATCTTATAAGAGCTCTGGTGATGTTTGTTAGAATAACTGGGCACTTTGCCCATGGTTGGGCAGCCAGTATTTTAAGAAGGTTGATGGTCTTATTTGCTTTGCTTAAAAGATACTTTAAGTGAGCAGTCCATTGTCCATTTGAGGTGAAAACTACGCCCAGATATTTCACCTGCTGACTGGGTGAGACAACAGATTTATCTAGTGAGAACTGTATCTTTTCTCGATCTTCCAGTTTTCGGTTTGTAAAGACAACGAATACAGTTTTCTCGGCAGAGAGAGTGAAGCCATTCTCCCGCATATAGTTCGCAATGTTATCTATAGCTGTTTGCCACTCTTTAGAGAATTTGTGTTCTGTTTTATAGGTTTTGTTTTGATACTCTTTGCATAGAGCAATATCATCCGCATAAAGCGTCAGTTCGGCTCCATGTGTTTTAATTGTCGATATGTCATGCAGCATAATGCTAAAAAGCAGTGGTGCTATTACTGAGCCCTGTGGCACTCCCATGTCAACTTTGCGAGTGGATGATTTGGCACCTTTATAATCAGTTTGAAAGGATCTGTTCAGTAGAAAGCTTTTTATGTATTGAAACATATTACCACTGATGCCTAATTGCTTCAATTTGAACAACAATCGTTGGTGCCATACTGTATCGTAGGCTTTTTTGATGTCAAAAAAGACAGCAAAGAGAGACTTCTTGCGTGAGAGAGCTTTCTTAATTTTAGAGGACAGTTTTACAATGTGATCCGAGACACCCCTGCCTCGACGGAAACCGGCTTGGCACAGGGGTATTACCTTTTTTCTTTCCATTTCATCTTCTAGTCTGGATTTTAGTATTCTTTCATAGATTTTGCTCAGATGGGAGGTCAGAGATATAGGGCGCCAGTTGGAAGGGTTAGCTCTTGGTTTTCCAGGCTTTAAAATGGGGATCACAACAGCCTCTTTCCAAGCTGTGGGAATCAGGCCAGACTTCCAGCATGTTGAATAAAAATCCAGTAAAAGATTTAATCCTTGGTTTGGTAAATGTTGTATGACCTGATAGTTTATTGGATCAGAACCGCAGGCGGATCGGACTTTTGTCACCGATGCTATAGCCGTTTTCAGTTCTTGAATGGATAAGGGAGCATTTATTTTTAAGGAAGGGTTGAGTTCTGGGTCGTTTAAGTCCTGTTTATCCTCCCACTTCTTACGGAAGAGTTCCTGCTCACATAACAGTTTATCTGTTTGGCTTGCTGCTGCAAAAATATCTGCAAACAGTTCTGCTTTTTCAGGAAGGCTTTCATATTTTTTTCCTTCGTGCATAAGAGGACGTTCAGCCTGCTTGTGTCTGCATTTGAATTTCCTTATTTTGGTCCAAATTTTTCCAGCATCTCTGTAATCGCTCACTTTGCTGGACATGTTTTCAAAATATTCTTTTTTTGCTTTGTCTATAATTTTGTCACATTGTTCTTCAGTTGATTTCATATTGTTGTGGTTTTGTGCAGACCTGAAGCGATCATACTTCTCTTTTGCAGTTCTTTTTAACCTGATGGCTGTTCTGCATTCTTCTGTCCACCATGGGCTCTGATCAGTTCTACTGGGTCCGATAAAAGGTTTTGTTTTGGGGATTGACAATTCCATTGCATTCAGCAGGTTTGATCTTAGCTGTTTATATTTGTTGTCGATACTTTCTTGGGACTCTGGATTGCCATCCAAGAGGGTATATGCATCGGCAGACTTAGTGACAGCGTCCTTGAAAACTGCCCAGTCCGCCTTTTTATAATTGTATTTTAAGGCTTTTGGGCCTGGCTCTGTGTGTGGTGATTTCCCAGTAATGGATATCATGATTGGTAAATGGTCGCTTTTTAATTTATCTGACACAACGCACCAGTCCGTTGTTAATCCGAGAGTGGGACTAACCAAGGTTATGTCAATGGCGGAGGGGTGTTGGTTTGAGATATCGGGTATTCTGGTTGCTGATCCGTCATTTAGTAAGTACACATTTGATTGCGTTATATAGGTGGCAAGGCTCTTTCCCACGGCACATGTCTGATCGGGGAAGTTGGCATCCCACAGGGGGTTTCGGCCATTAACATCTCCTCCGATCACCCAGGTGCGTCTTCCGTCGAGCTCTGGGAGCCAGCTGAAAATCGGGCCTTTGGTAATGTTTCTGTTATATATGTTTAATAAGAAGATGGATGGGCCATCATTCAGCAGAAGTTCAACTAGGTTTGAATGTATTTTTGTGTCGGCCGGAACAGGGGTTGGGTGAACATTGTACTTCAGATTGTCTCTGACATAGGTTACTGTGTACTTGATAGTTTGTGCTCCGCTCGTATCATCAACCTGATAATCTGTGACGGGTGGGTAAAAGAAACCAGATATGAAGGGGAGTTTTCCCGCATGACAGAGTGGGGACTGTATCAATAATACATTGAACATGTTGTTTTGGTTAAGATAATTAATAAGGTACGGTAGAGCAGTGTTAAGGGAACGACAGTTCCACTGCAGTATATTTATTCTTGAATCCATTTCAATCACAGAAGACCTAAAGTCTGTTGTGACCGTTTGATCTGCCCC
Source organism: Littorina saxatilis (assembly GCF_037325665.1). NCBI lineage: Eukaryota > Metazoa > Mollusca > Gastropoda > Littorinimorpha > Littorinidae > Littorina > Littorina saxatilis. The sequence continues at coordinate 52,168,188 of NC_090253.1, read as the reverse complement.
TCAACTCTCTATGTCATTGTGTTGTCAAGGGGTTGAGACTCTGTTACAGATCTGCCTCCCTGAATGCCGAGAAGAGCGCATTGAGTGGAAAGTATCTTATTTAAGGCTGGTGGGGTTGGATTTTCCTTTGGCTTAAATATTTCAGTATATAGCCCTGTCAGAAGTGTCAGAACATTTTCGGGGCTTTCATTCGTTTTTGCTTCAATAAGTGCAGCTAGAATGCCAGTGACGAATTTGAACACCTCACCGCAGTTCTCGGCGCTCATCATCTTCATCTTTGCATAGCTTTCTTTTAAAATATGTTGTCTGAGGCAGTCTTCGGACTGTGGCTTTGGTGTGTTTTGTGTTTCATCTTCCTCAACAATCATCAACTTTGGTTCATCCATGAACAAGTCATCATAATCGTGTGTGGGGGAAGTTTGAGATTCTGCATCAGCAACCTTTTTCTCATTGTTTGTTGTTGGCTGTTTGTTTGTCTTTGTTTTGTCTGCTGCTTTTGTGGGGGCCTTTTTTACATTGTGTGTTGATTTTAGTTTCTGGGCAACAGTAGACTCATTATTAATAGGGTTTATGTCAGTTCTTTGTCCAGGTCTCTGGAGGGCGATATTTTGCTCTGAAATGGGGTTTTCACTACGAGGGTTGCTTGGTCCGCCTTGATTTCCTGTGCGTATGCGGCTTGTTGTTGGTTCTGGCCAGATAGTGCTATAATCCTGTTTTTCAATCTCAACCACGAAAGCTGGGGAGGTAGCCAGGTTTCTCTTTGCTTTGCTGGCACCGCGAGGAGCACTTTTCCCCCCTGCCATTTTCAGCACCCAGCACTCATCGACTTCTGAATCAGAGTCATTAGATGTATCTGGGTCTTTGTTTTGTTTTTTCATTATTTCAAACTTTGCTCTTCTTATTGCTTCTGCATATGGGATGTATTTGGCTGCTCGGATTTTGTTTGCTGTTCTTCGGAGCACTAGCTCAGGACAGCCTAAGTAAGCTGCCGAGTGGGGACCGCCACAGTTTAGGCAGTGTTTGTCATTTGGACAGTTGTCAACTGGGTGGTCTTTCTTTTGACCGCATCTTGGGCATTTGTCTTGTCTGGCTTTACATTGTTTGGAGCCATGTCCCAATCTCTGGCACTTAGTACACCTTCTGACTGGGGCCACATAGGGTTCGACAGCATAGAAGGTTTTCACTATCTTCACTGTATCTGGTAGCGTTTTCTTTAAAAAAGTGATTTTGACAGCTTGAGTAAGTTCCCCCTTCTGGTTTTTTAACCGCTGAAGAGATTTTACTTTCTCAAGAGATTGTTGAAGTTTATCAAGGTCTTCAGAGAGTGGGATGGGTCTGATGACACCTTCCGTTGTTGCCTCTGGTATAGTGCATCTTATTTGCACTTGAGCGAGACTGGTGAGATTGGCAAGTTTATGTTGTTGTTTTTCATTGCAGCAGGCAATCAAGAATTTGCCCGAGGGCAGAGGTCGTACACCTTCTATCTGACCGACTGCGTCAACCAAAACACGACACTGGAGTGATGGCCCAAGTTTCGAGAACATAGCTGGACCTGTAGCCGCGTTGGTGAGAATGACTGGGTATTGTGCAAAGGTTGGAGGAAGACTTGGTGTCACCTTTTTTGACTTTGTGTGTCTAGGGGGCCCAGTTTTGACTGGTTGTGAGACTTTTGACTGTGGCTGAGGCAGAGCCTGTTCGGCATCACTGTTAGCAATGGGTGCTTTTTTCTTCCGCTGACGGCGGCGTTGAGTTTTAAAAATGTCATCGCCTTCTGTGCTTTGGGAAGGTGAAATGTTCCCGTCTTCTGAGGGCACTGCTGCGTTGTGGTTATTGACACTGGTGTCAGCGTCAGAATGGTTGTTTGAGCCCTCTTTTGTCTTTTTTGAGCTTGTTGGAGAGAAGCTGTCGGAATCTCTTAACCTTTTTCGGGGTGTGCAACACAATGTGCTGTCCATAGATTCAGCAGGGGTAGAGGTAGCCAAAGGTGGTTTGTCGCTTATGACAAAGGTGGCAGTGGCCATTGTGAGGGCCTTTTGGTGTTCAAATGCAGTGAGGAGTACTCAGAGAGCAGTGTGTTTGTGTGTAGTTGTGAGCGACCTTGGTAGAGGACCCTCTAAAAGCGAAATGACTAGAAAATGAGCTTTGGTATGAGCAGGCGTCTCGCACTGTTAAAAGAAAAAAGAAGGGATGACAAAAGCGTCCCTTGACAAAGAGTGAGCTGAAGCTCACCCTCTAGTGACTTTCACTTCTCTCCCGAGAATCACGAAGACTCCTGCAGGGCGAGTGGAAAAGCCACCAAGGGCAGTTAAAAAAGCCCTCTCTGGGTCTATGCCAAGAGAGCTGTGTCGTGTGTTAAAAACACACACAAAATGTGATTGTCCCCCTTTACCATCAGGAATTCGGGAAGAAATCGTATTTTGAGCACTGACTTGGCTATGTAAGCTCGAGGTACGTTAAAGCAGTCGCTATGTAATCAGCATGTCTGCTTGTGAAAGACGCACTCTACGGGCCAGCAACTGCAGTGAATTACTCGTGCTGAGTCTGAGGACAAAAATGACCCCCGATGAACAGACAGACAAAAGCCGCTAGACCCCATCACAAACAGAACTCTATAATCCACAGGTGCTGCTTACACACACACACAAACACACACACACACACACACACACAGAAGCCGTATATATATATATGTATATCTATATCTATAAATATATAGAGATAGGTGACAGTGTATTTTTCGCGTGGCTATAAATTGATTCGACCTTTTCACTTTGACAGTAAGAACAACTTACGGGTGCAAGGGAAGCGTTCTGGACAGCGCAGTGACATTCTAAAAATAGTAACGTAGAAACGGGGATATGGATTGAAGCCACACGAAGGAAGGGAGATAAACGCAAAACACTGGAGAAGATAAGGAAGAGTTACTGGGAATGGTGAAATGAACAGAAAAACCAAAATCGGTTCAGCGCTGCGCGCTGAGAGCACGTGTTTAAATATCTCATCGATGATATTGTGTCCGGGGTGTAGCTGAATACGGTGTCCAAATTTGAAAAAGATCCACCGAGAACTTTGGCGTTGTGATGTGGTCTAGCGGCTTTGGTGTGTCGGTATGGGGGCCCGGGTAGCTGAGGTGGAACCAAAATCGGTTCAGCGCTGCGCGCTGAGAGCACGTGTTGAAATATCGACCAGGTTGTGTCCTGTCCCGGGTGTACCTGAATATGCCCACCAAATTTGAGAATCCATCGAGAACTTTGGCCGTGCATCGCGCACACACACACACGTACACACACACACACAAACACACACACACACACACACACACACACACACACACACACACACACACACACAGTACAGACACACACACACACACACACAAACAGACAGACAGAAAGACAGACAGACAGACACAAGACGTATATATATATATATATGTATGTATGTATGTATGTATGTATGTATGTATGTATGTATGTACGTATGTATGTATGTATGTATGTATGTATGTATGTATGTATGTATGTATGTATGTATGTATGTATGTATGTATGTATGTATGTATGTATGTATAAATGTATGTATGTCTGTATATATGTGGGTGTGTGTATGTGTGTGTGTGTGTGTGTGTGTGTGTGTGTGTGTGTGTGTGTCTGTCTTTCTGGCTGGCTGTTTGTCTGTCTGTCTGTATGTATGTATGTACTAGAATGAATACCCGCTTCGCCGGGTACCTGGGAAGAAGTAGAGCCGGGAAGAAGTAGAGGAATAGCGTTGTGGACAGTGACCTTCTAAAAATAGTAACGGGAATATCCGGCTTCGCCGGGATGAAAGCGTTGTGGACAGTGACCTTCTAAAAATAGTAACGGGAATATGGATTGACGCCACACGAAGGAAGGGAGATAAACGCAAAACACTGGAGAAGATAAGGAAGAGTTACTGGGAATGGATGTAGTGGATGTACAGAAAAATCAAAATCGGTTCAGCGCTGCGCGCTGAGAGCACGTGTTGAAAATTCTCATCGACCAGGTTGTGTCCGGGTTCTACCTGAATATGCCCACCAAATTTGAAGCAGATCCATCGAGAACTTTGGCCGTGCATCGCGAACACACACACACACACACACACACACATACACACACACACACACACACACCCACACACATACATACACATACACACACACACATACACACACACACACACACACACACACACACACACACACACACACACACACACACACACACACACACACACACACACGTCGTATAAATATATATATATATCCCATGACCTCCCTTCTTTGTCTCTGTTACTTCAGTATGGGTATATATGTTGTATTTTTATAGCTAAATAAATACATCATGGACTCCAAAAAATATATGATAGTGCAGATTCCGATTTGGGCAAAGAACTACTTTCCTCCCGACCTTTGACCTTGCGCCAAACAAATAGATTGTAATACACTCTTAATTGCTTTGCTGCTAAAGAGTTATATCCGCAGTTTTATTAACCCGTGCATAACACAAGTTTGAACAGTCGAACACTATCACAATGCCCATGGCTACAAACCAAAACAAAAAACGAGTACCCTCCCCTGCATCGAAGCAGACGACTGTTAGTGAGAGTCTGTCACACAGGTCTCTCAGCAGTGTCGGTGTGGGAACTGACAGAAGCTAGGGAGCACAGATAATAGAAGCCCTGTCACATAGACTAATCACACAATCAATACACATCTGGCTCATGTTTTAAATGACAGTTTCGAGTTTATTAGTCAAACTCAAAGCAACAACACTGGTCTGGTGTCATGCGTAGCGGGACCGAGAAGCGTCCTTGCTGCATGGTTTGGGGTGGCTTCGCTTCGTATCAAACATCGGCTGTTTCACGTATATTGCGAGCAAGTCTACTCTTTTGCCTGGCTCTGCAGTAAGTCCACATTGGCGATGAAGGTATCCAAGAACTTAACATGTGTGCATTTTTCCGTAATCCAGTCATATTCCTTCAAAATGCAATCAATCGGCGGTGACAGACTTGGTGTCAGCAATTCGCGACTTCACCAACTGGGTCCCGTTTTCCTCACACCCATACCAGTTTAGGTTCATCCATGCAAACACACTCGCAAAACAGTTTATCACGTAGATACATTTCAAATAGGGAGCAAATGGTTAAATCTAAACCTACATATTTGTTCCCTAAAATTTGCTTCTCTGTCAATAAGCCTGATTGTATAATAATACGTTCGAGAAAAACAACGTGGAATCGATTCTGAATCGAGTAAGCCAAATGGGTCCCAAACCCGTTTCGCCCGTTCTGCCGACCTGAAACGCAAAACAAAAGAATTGTGCGCTTCAACTAAATTGATTTCTATACGACTTCATTACTTTCTTGCAACTTATGAACCTTTACTTAAAGCTTTTAAATGGTCTGAAAGTAGTGTTACCGCGTACTTATCGATGCACTCATTCGTTTTATTTTTTTCAGCGACGGTCACTTAGTTTAAGGTTGCAAAAGGGCCAAGTCTCGCTGGCACCACTGTTTCACTCTCCACAGATCGCAACAGTGCCGCTAGTAGTCTACACTTTGTGTTTGATGGTAGAATGGGATATACAGATTACAACACTCGTGGTTTTTTATATGGCTTGTATTTCAGTCAAGACCCAGCGGGAATATCAATCGAGAGCCACTCGCCAGAGGCTCGTGTCTCCCGATGATATTCATCCGCTGGGTCTTGACTGAAATACAAGCCATATAAAAAACCACGAGTGTTGTAACCTATACATATATGTATGCATGTATGTATGTATGTATGTATGTATGTATGTATGTATGTATGTATGTATGTATGTATGTATGTATGTATGTATGTATGTATGTATGTATGTATGTATGTATGTATGTATGTATGTATGTATGTCTGTATGTCTGTATGTCTGTATGTCTGTATGTATGTATGTATGCATGTATGTATGCATGCATGCATGTATGTATGCATGCATGCATGTATGTATGTATGTATGTATGTATGTATGTATGTATGTATGTATGTATGCATGTATGTATGTATGTATGTATGTATGTATGTATGTATGTATGTATGTATTAATGTATGTATGTTTGTATGTATGTGTGTATGTTTGTTTGTATGTATGTATGTATGTATGTATGTATGTATGTATGTATGTATGTATGTATGTATGTATGTATGTATGTATGTATGTATGAATGTATGCATGTATGTATGTATGTATGCATGAATGTATGTATGTATGTATGTATGTATGTATGTATGTATGTATGTATGTATGTATGTATGTATGTATGTATGTATGTATGTATGTATGCATGCATGTATGTATGTATGTATGTATGTATGTATGTATGTATGTATATATATGCATGCATGTATGTATGTATGTATGTATGTATGTCTGTATGTCTGTATGTCTGTATGTCTGTATGTATGTATGTATGTTTGTATGTCTCACGCTTTGCTTCTTTGTCGTTACTAAAGCAAACGTGTGCAAGGTTGTACGTTACACGTTTCCGAGAATAACAAGAACGGAATCAAACTCGCAATCGTCCCTCCAAAAGCCCAAAAATGCACACATGGCTTTCATTTCTCCCGCTGTTATCATTTCTTCTATTTACAAATTCTTCAACACTGAGAATACTACAAACGGCATCCCGGACGACAGTACTGTTTCCATACGCGAATTTTGCTGCCCTTGGAATTAAAGTGGCTCGCTCATGAGGCCTGTGAGTCTGAATTTAGAAGGACAGAGTTGTGTACAAAGATACTGAAAAGAACAACCATTTTGCGCATGCAGACACAGAAAGACGTCATAAAGAATGCGCTGCTTCAAAAGATGCAGACTGTGACGGTGACTGCGACGTCATTCACACATACCCGACCGAGAGGTCATTCATTGTTGAACGGTTTTCGCTATTTTTTTTCTTGACGTGTATGCACGTTTTTACCCCGCCATTCAGGCAGTCATACGCCGCTTTCGGAGGAAACCTGCTCGGTATTTTCGTGTTTCTATTACCCACCGAACTCTGACATAGATTACAGGATCTTTTCCGTGCGCACTTGGTCTTGTGCTTGCGTGTGTACACGAAGGAGGATAAGCCTCTTATCTAGCAGATATGCACATTTAAACGTACTCACAATTTTAATTCATTTTGAAGATGAAAGTATATAGTTGTTTAATAATAAGGCTCCAATGCTAACACGTGCCAGAAGACAAGCTCTTCGAAACTCTCGCTTACTATTATCGCCTCTATTTCGAGCGATAACTAACGTCGCTTTAGTAAATTTTAAGGGGCTTATTGTCCGTCAGGTCTTAATTGCCTATTTTGGACATGAATTGGTTTATACGATTCGAGTTTTTACGCCCTCGTTGCTTTTGATGTATGTGTGTTTAGGTGCACTTATGGTAGAATGACCAAGATCTTTAACGTGCCATTGTGGTGACACGGGGGTGGGAGATGGATACCGTCTCTGGGTCTGCACATAAAGTTGACCCGTGTCCGTCCCGGCCCGGATTCGAACCAGCGACCTTTCGATCACAAGTCCAGTGCTCTACCACCTAAGCTACCCGGGTCCCCAACGTCGCTTTGTTTCCTACATCTATATATATATACGACTTGTGTCTGTCTGTGTATCTGTCTGTGTGTCTGTCTGTGAGTTCGCGATGCACGGCCAAAGTTCTCGATGGATCTGCTTCAAATTTGGTGGGCATATTCAGGTAGACCCGGGACAGGACACAACCTGGTCGATATTTCAACACGTGCTCTCAGCGCGCAGCGCTGAACCGATTTTGGTTCCACCTCAGCTACCCGGGCCCCCATACCGACACACCAAAGCCGCTACACCACATCACAACGCCAAAGTTCTCGGTGGATCTTTTTCAAATTTGGACACCGTATTCAGCTACACCCCGGACACAATATCATCGATGAGATATTTCAACACGTGCTCTCAGCGCGCAGCGCTGAACCGTTTTTGGTTTTTGTGTTCATTTCACCATTATAAGTAACTCTTCCTTATCTTCTCCAGTGTTTTGCGTTTATCTCCCTTCCTTCGTGTGGCTTCAATCCATATTCCCGTTTGTAAGTTACTATTTTTAGAATGTCACTGCGCTGTCCACAACGCTTCCCTTGCACCCGTAAGTTGTTCTTACTGTCAAAGTGAAAAGGTCGAATCAATTTATAGCCACGCGAAAAATACACTCTCACCTATCTCTATATATTTATAGATATAGATATTTATAGATATAGATATACATATATATATATATACGGCTTCTCTGTGTGTGTGTTTGTGTGTGTGTGTGTGGGCAAAAACCTGTGTATTGTAGAGTTCTGTTTGTGATGTGGTCTAGCGGCTTTTGTCTGTCGTGCCCTTCGGCTTGCCCTCGGACACCCAAGGCATTCAAAGCAGGCCATTGTATACCACCAAGCAGGATTCCTCCCTCTTGACATGTGGCGGCGTAAGTGCTGCGCAGATTACAATGTTCGAGCCAACACAGTGCAAAACTCAACAAAAGAGGAGCTACAACCGCATTACAATCATGTCCAAAACAAAAAGGCCCACTTTGGCACTACTTTCTCCTCACTGGCTCAATTCAATGCTTCACTCTTTAGTGAAATCAGTGTCGACCCAAATGATGTGGCCCAAAACCCCATATCTCGTGATCCCTCATGGACAATGAAAGAAATGAATTTTGACACAGAATATTGCACAGCTACAAAGGATGATCAGTTATTACTCAGGATACAAGCCCTTGAGCACATTGATACTGTATACAAAGGCCATGTTCATGTTTACACAGACGGGTCAGTGTTGGATGACAAGAAGGCTGGCGCAGCTTTTGTAATCCCCAGCGATGACATGACTGGGAAATTTAAACTGTGCAACAGAAACTCGATCTTCTCAGCTGAGCTCCTTGCCATCTGCATGTCGCTTGTTCATTTCAATCTCAAGAACACTTCTCCTCAAAAGATAGCTATATTCTCTGACTCCAAAGCAGCCATTGAAGCATTAAGATCTAACAACAGATCAAAAAGACATGATCTTGTCATTGCCATAAAGGAGCTGGCAAATAAAATTATAAAAAAAGGAAGCGAGATTAACCTGGTCTGGTGTCCAGCACACGTGAACGTGCCTGGCAACGAGAAAGCGGACAAAGCCGCTAAAGAAGCTGCCCAAGGCACAGGCGCCTCTGAGGTAGACCTGCCAATGTCTGCTTCTGAGATCAGTAGCCTTACAGACTCTCTTCTCTGGAGAGAATGGAGGAGCAAATATATGCACAAGGCTATAAGCTCTGGCTGGCTCATTCGGGAAGCCCCATCAAAACAGAT
>NC_090253.1:52133828-52153828 GCF_037325665.1 Littorina saxatilis | reverse complement strand
AAGTAAGTCAGATGACATCAGTGTGTGTGTGTGTGTGTGTGTGTGTGTGTGTGTGTGAGAGAGAGAGAGAGAGAGAGAGAGAGAGAGAGAGAGAGAGAGAGAGAGAGAGAGAGAGAGAGAGAGAGAGAGAGAAATATAAAACAAAAAGGCCTGGTCTGTTCTCTGAACACTAATTCAATGTTTGTCATGCTAACCAAGAACTCAAAACGATCAGAACACACTATCAGAATACATATAGAATGGGTTGCTTCCAATCAAAGTTAGAACACAAACTCACAAGAAGTAAGTTTGCATGCGTTCTCTCTACGGTTATGGTACTCGCGGTTGTGGTACGCGCGGTAGTGTGACACGCGGCAGTGTTATACTCGCGGTAGTGTCGTACTCGCGGTAGTGTGACACGCGGTAGTGTTACACGCGGTAGTGTCGTACTCGCGGTAGTGTGACACGCGGTAGTGACGCTCGCGGTAGTGTCGCATAACCGGAGTGATCTGGAAAGGTGTCAATCTCTCTCTCTCTCTCTCTCTTTCTGACACGTGCGGACGTGTCTGCGAGAGCTGCGGTTTTTGATGGAATTTACCTAGTTCAACTGTGCTTCAAGTTCCCAAAATTGATGTGCATGGATATAACGGTGTGTATGTTCTTCTTGTGAAAGATGAACTTGTGAATTTATTTTTCTGTGGAGATACCAGCATCTTTCTTTGTTCTGTTTATGTGTGTATTCGCGCACTGGACATTGTTCAAGCTGTGCTAGCATCACGCGGCTCCAGCATGAAGGAAGTGGGCGCCAGACAGTGTCTGTGACTGTACTTCAGACTTGTATCCGGTTACCAGCCTCGCTGTCTAGCCTGCTTAGTCATGGTTGACTGAACACTAATTGTTGCCATCTGTAACTTTTGTGCTGGCTGTGTGGACACTTTGTGTGCTATTCCGGATAAAGGCCATCATGGAGATTATAACGAGTATAACAAGTTACATACACTTGGCTTGATTTCATATAATGTAATGATGTCAAATTCGGATGGGGTCGTTCGTGACAAAATACAACTAAAAACATGTCTATAATTACTCGCTCAAAACTACAGAGATCTTTGGAATTCATCGAACACAAAAAGGATCACAATGAGGTAACTTTCACATGTAAACCCTGTTGCTTCCCGACGTGGAGGGCAGTCATCCGATACAGATACGTGATTGACTTGCCTTCCCGAGGTTACTCCACAAAATGGACAGATTACAAACGCAAGAGCGGACATGTTGAAATTATTGACTGTGAAGATGACTACTCAGCATCATCTATCGTCATCACCCCCACCCCAGCGCAGCTGGACCAAACCACTGTTCGTCTGCACCATGCGAGCCAGAAACTGCTGACCATGCATTTCTATCCTAAGACAAACATGTTTTTGGTCCAAGGCAAGCTGTGCCAGGACTGGGTGAGAGATGATTTTCAACGCTTACAGGGAGTGGTACACGGGCTGATGGACCTAGACAACATGTCTGGCAGTGCGTCACACGCCGTGTACAGCACCGTACCTCTGGACACGCCCCCTACTGCTGGCAATTCTTCCAGCGCTATCGCTGCTGCTACTGAAGGTGGCGATGACTCGGACATCAGCGTCTCAAGCGACGACAGCACTGTTGCAGCTCCAACTGAAGGCAGTGACAACATCGTCTCGAGCGACGACAGCACTGTTGCAGCTGTTACGGAAGGTGGCGACGACTCGAACATCAGCGTCTCAAGCGACGACAGCACTGTCGCTGCTGCTACTGAAGGTGGCGGTGGCATCAGCGTCTCGAGCGACGACAGCACTGTCGCTGCTGTTACTGAAGGTGGCGGCGACATCATCGTCTCGAGCGACCACAGCACTGTCGCTGCTGTTTCTGAAGGTGGCAGTGACATCATCGTCTCGAGGGACGACAGCACTGTCGCTGCTGCTACTGAAGGTGGCAGTGACATCATCGTCTCAAGCGACAACAGCACTGTCGCTGCTGCTACTGAAGGTGGCGGTGACATCATCGTCTCGAGCGACCACAGCCCTGTCGCTGCTGCTAACAACAGCACCCCCAGCATCGACAACAAACATGCCGCTACTTCTGACATTGATGGTGACGGTGACGCTTCCACCGATAGTACAGACACTTGTGTACATGACATGCTCCGTGCCATGGTTGAGAAATTAGCCTCTGAACTAAGAGATCTCAAGGTCCAAACGGACAGAAAGATTAAGGCAAATGAGGGTGGGCGTGACAGAGAGGTGAAGGACTTAAGCGAGCGACTCACAGCTCTTTCCAGAGACAATGAGGGCTTAAAAAAGCGCTGTCAGGCTCTAGAGAGCAAGGTGAAAGACCTGCAGAAAGAGCCTCGGAACAAGACTGTCCAGCGCTCACCGTCTCCCGAAGCCCCACCCCTGCAACAGTCACCTCAAGGCAAAGTCGCTCATGCTCAGCCAATTAGCGTGACCACGAACTACGGCCGCTACTCCCATCACTCAATTGACACGGCACTCATTACCGAGCCTGAGCCCCAAGCTTGTAGCAGTCAGTCATCCCCGTCCTCCATGGTCCGCAAGCGGACTACCAAATCAACCGAGACGACAGACACTCAGAGGAAGACAGCTCTTCGCCTCCCAACCTCCTGCACGTGTCTGCTTATTGGAGATTCCAACCTTAGACGCGTGTCCAGGAGACGGCTTGATCGGTCAGGACAAACGGAGGTGAGAACCTTAAGTGGGATTACCACCCCTCAACTTACTACCGTCATTGCCAGCAGCAACACTTTTCCTGACGTTAGGAAGATTGTTCTGCATGTCGGCACGAATGACGACATACAAAACACGAGGGAACTTCAAAGAAACTATAAGACGCTATTATCTGAAATATCGCTACGCTTCCCTAATGCGGTCATCTTTGTCGTAGCCATCCCTCCACAGGCTCAGCGCAAAGTTACACGGCAGATTCTGCAAGTTAACACTGAGCTCGCGTCGCTATGTGATGGTGTAAAGGTGCAGTTCTTGGCACTGTCGGATATCTGGCGCCTTGACAGTGACGGTCAAACTGACCCAGACATATTGCAAGACAAGGTCCACTACTCTGCAAGGGGCCTGTCTCTACTCGTAAAGGACATCAAAGCCATCGTTTTTGAGAAGCGACTAGGCAGAGCTTCGTTTGCAGACGTCGTTCGAGGCGGAGCGCCTCCGCCCAAATCACACCAACCACTGCAAGAGAAGCAGCAGCAACAGTCACCTCACCAACAACAGCAATGGACACCTCATCAACAGCAGCAGCAGCTGCCACAACAGCAACAGCCGCCGCACCAGCAACAGCGGCAGCAACAGCAGCAACAACAGCCGCCGCACGAGCAACATCGGCAGCAGCAGCAACAGCCGCAACAACAGCAGCAGCAACTGTGGCAGAAACAGCCACCACTACTACCGCCACCGGTCAACCAACCATTTACTCAACAGCACGTCAGCCATCCCAGTCTCCCCTTGTCTCCACGTGGGGAACATCAATATCCCACAATGTATTACCCCCCTTGGATGAACGCCTTCAGGCAATATCAACTCAGCCCCTTTATGCACCCACACGCCCAGCCGTCTTTCTATGGGCAGTGGCCCCCCGGGATGCACCAAGCATCCTACTAAGTAGTTTCAAAAGGCTAATTCAAGCATGTACGTAGGGCGTGAGTGTATGTGCGTATGTGTGAGTGAGTGTGTCTAAACTCATGTAACTGAAAGTACACTAATAAGTGTACCTAAACGAGTGTGATTTCGCACATGCGATTTCATAACTATTAACTATGTCGTTCAACACCTCCAGACATTGTGTTAATTTTGTCCACGACCCCCCAAGTATTCTGCTGCTTTAACAGTGTGAAAACATCTGCATCCAAACACGCGTGTGTTTCTTCTTTGTGTGTGTTAATCTACGATTCAGACCCGTTTGCGGAGAGACTATGAATGCCTCTGCTTAAAGAAAGTGAAATCGTGTTGGCGTTGTGGGGATTTAATGTAGCGCATCGTTCATCCCTGTTCGAACTGTTCAATTTTATTTTATCATATTCTGTATGTGTATGAGTGCAGTGCTAGCAGGAACATTTATAATTGCTGTGCATCGAACGCTTATAACATTTCGCAGAATTTTTTTAAATCCTGATTTATTACTTCTCACTTGACTTTTCCCTTAAGTTAGCCAGTTACTGAAGTCGTAACTAGTTTGTTTCACTTTGTGGATTAATTTTTCTCCGTGTTTGTTTATTGATTTCATCTCTCAGATTTTTGGTTGTTGTTAATAATTTTGTTTATTATATTATGAATTTAAACGTGTCAAAACACACTCTCCAGGTTGGACATCTTAATGTCTATCATCTCGTTAACAAAGTGCCTGATATATGCGTGCTGCTAAACCAAAGCTCAAAGCCAGTTCATGTTTTTGGGATGAGCGAAACACGGCTCGACTCGAGAATTGCCGATAACTTGATTTATATTCCCCAATACTCTGTTTTGCGACGCGACAGCGCAAGGAAGAATCAGACAGGCATTGCAGTCTATATTCATGAATCAATTTCTGAATTTGCAACACGAAGAACTGATTTAGAGGACGACAATATTGAGTGCGTTTGGATCGAAGTAAAAAACTGTAAATCCTCGCCTCTGCTCATAGGTTATATATATCGTAACCCTGCCGAAACGTCGATTTGGTCAGAATATTTCATTCAGATGATGGATAAAGTCAAATCACGCAATAAAGATATTGTATTGCTTGGAGATTTTAATATTAATCTGAATAAGCCTCAAACAGTATGGAATTCAACAACAACTTTATTAGGTCTTCATCAACTGGTTCTGAACCCAACAAGAATAACAGACACAACTGCAACTCTTATTGATCACATATATACTGATAATAAGAAGATTGTTTCTAATGTGTATGTGTCCAATTCCAGTATTAGCGATCATATGCCTATGTTTTTTTCGGTCTCTATGCGCTTGCCTAAATCAGGACCAAAAGGCCACACGACCATAGAATACAGAAGTTTTAGACATTTTGATGAGTCTGCATTTTTTCGTGATCTTAGTGAAGCTCCATTTCAGAGCGTTTTTGATTTCAGTCTTGCAGAGGATGCTTTTGATCAATTGTATAGCATTTTAAGCACAATTATAGATAAACACGTGCCCCTGCGTCAGCATAGAGTAAAACATGCCAGACTTCCGCCTTGGTTAACATCAGATATTATAGAGGCGATGGCTCTGAGAGATTATTTCAAGGAAAATAAGATGACAGACGAATATAAACAGCAGAGGAATGAGGTGTTAAACCGTGTGAGACAATCCAAAACTGGTTACTTTGATAAATTAATTTCCGATAAGAAAGATACTGCAACAATTTGGCGGGCAGTAAATGAAATCCTTGATAAATCTAGGAAAAGGTCAACTGCTAATCTAACAAAACTATCTGCGGAAGAATTTAATAATCATTTTATATCTTTAGCGGATAAATTGAAGGCTTCTGTGGCAGAAACAAAGTCTCGGGATAGAGATGACTGTTTTGAAAAATTGGACGAATTCTGTCAGCGGAACAGAATAAACAATGAAGCGTTTATCATTCCTCCGATTGCAGTTCATGAGGTCGGAACATTTATTGAAAACCTGGAGAATAAAAAGTCCATGGGAACTGATAAAATACCCGTGAAGTTATTGAAGCTTTCTCTACCGTATATTGTGGATTCGCTCACGTTTGTATATAACCTTAGTATTGAGCAGAACTTTTTTCCGTCTAAATTGAAAAGCGCCAAAGTCATACCCCTTCCCAAATGTAAAGATCTCTCAGACCCAAGTAATTTTAGACCCATTTCTTTACTGCCTGTTTTGTCAAAACCATAAGAAAGGCATGTGCACAAGCATCTTCTTGCTTACATGGAAGAACAACATTTGTTCCATCAGTTTCAATCCGGTTTTCGGTCCAAGCATTCTTGCCACACAGCTCTTACGTCTCTCTGCGAAGCTTGGCTGTCAGCAATGAACAAGTCTGAAGTTACAGGAGCATTGTTTTTGGACTTTAAGAAAGCATTTGACTTAGTCGATCATTCCATATTGCTGAAAAAATTACACTATTATTTGAGAAACGATTCGGTCTGTGACTTCTTTAAATCGTATCTTGCTGACCGGACACAGTATGTCACTCTACAATGCCAGAATTCGTCTACTGCACTAGTAAGACATGGCGTCCCTCAAGGGTCTATATTAGGACCTATTCTCTTTTGTATTTACGTTAATGATTTGCCTTTACATGTATCGGATGATAAAGTCAAATGCGAGTTTTTTGCAGACGATTCGTCTATCCATACCAGTAACACCTCGTTGGAATCAGTAAATTCTTCCCTGAAGAACACTTTGGACGAAGTTGCGAAATGGTGCACATCAAATGCCATGATACTGCACCCAGAAAAAACTAAAAGCATTGTTATTACCACAAGACAAAAGCATCAGCTAAGTCCTCTTAAATTACAACTGACCTTAGGTACAACTCAAATACAGCAAGTTAAAGAACACCGCATACTTGGTGTAACTGTTGATGAAGAAATGAAATGGCAAACACACATAAGCAACCTCTGCAAAGTGTTATCAAGGAATTTGTATTTGTTGTCAAAACTCAAACATTATGCGAAGTCTGAAACATTAAAAATGTTCGTTCATGCTCATATAATGCCTCATATTAATTTTGCTTCGACATTGTGGGATGGCTGCAGCGATGTTCACTTATTAAAACTCAATTCTTTGTACCGTCGTGCTGCAAAACTTATCCTGTATGAATCGCACATGTCTACAGAAATGAAGTTAAACATCCTTAATTTCCTTCCCCTAAAAACCCACCTTGCATACAATAAGGCTGTCTTTATGTATAAAGTAGTTCATGGTGATGTGCCCAGTTATGTGCAATCCTATTTTACACATGTTACGAAGAGGTATGGGTCTCAAAATTTACTTCCTCCAATTCCTCGTATAGATCTTTATAAATCCAGCTTAGCTTTTTCAGGATCATCTCTGTGGAATTCTTTGCCAATAGAAATCAAACGATCCGCATCATTAAAGGCCTTTAAAAGGCAGTTGCACACATATTTGAGCACACTATAAACTGCCCCTGATGTCTAGTTTCCATTGTGTACTCGGATAATGTATCAATGCTCTTAAGTGTTTTGTTTTTTATGTTTATACTCGACCATTATTTTGATGTTTTACTAGTTTAATACTTTGATTAGATACTGTTCATTTTAGGTATGAAATGATAGCATGTGCTTGTGTGTAGATATGCGAGCGCACGCTCGCGCGCGCGAGCATGTGTGTGTGTATATGTGTGTGTGTGTGTGTGTGTGTGTGCATTTGTGTGTGCATGTGTGTGTGTGCATGTGTGTGTGTGTGTGTGTGTGTGTGTGAGTTTATGTGTGCATGTGTGTGTGTATACGTGTGTGTGGATGTGTGTGTGTGTATGTGCGCAGTCTTTGCTTTCGTTTACAATTATTCTCTGTATATGTTCCAAGGACAGGTTGGAAGATTAGGCTAAGCCTAAAACCTTTATCCTTATGTAATAAAGTTCTGAGTTCTAAAGTTCTCTCTCTCTCTCTCTCTCTCTCTCTCTCTCTCTCTCTCTCTCTCTCTCTCTCTCTCTCTCTCTCTCTCTCTCTCTCTCTCACACACACACACACACACACACACATACTGATGTCATCTGACTTACTTGGTATCACAAAAGGTGCTGCCTTGCCGGTTTTTGCTGAAAAATAACTCCGAGACAATTAGATTCAATGAATACAATGATACAAGTAACCGGCAAGTCATAAATCCAAGAAGGTGTGGGGACCGACACAAAATAGGCTGGTTGTGGGGTCCGTCACAGAGAAATTAGGTCGAAAGTGGGGTCCGACACAGAAAGTGGGGACCGACACAATGAATTATGGGAACCGTCACGCCTACGTCACAAAAGTGTGGGGGGACCGAACACAGCCAATTTCACTGACTACTTTTGTTGTTTTTATTATTACGGCTGTTTGGATGGCCCTACAATCTTGAAACTTGGGCTGTCTGCTACAGACATGTTGAACTGTTTGCTGGACCAACGACAGTTCCAAGCAGGCATTTTTTGGTAGGATATTTCTTGCCGATGCTACGAATTATGCAGTTTTGCAGTAAAGTGGAAGGCATTCTACCTAATAACGGCTAAAATATCAAAAACCTTCAATCCAACAGCACCTAGGCATGTAGTGTAAACACTCACAGATCTAACAAGACCATTCTCAGAGAGCAACATTGCGTAATACTACCATAAATGGATGTTTTGGGTGACAGTACCTCGATCTTGTCCGCGAATTTTGGCGTGTGGGAACCGAGTGGGAACCGAACACAAAGGGTCAGGGCACCGAACACAAAGCGTAGGGGAACCGTCACAGTGTCACCGGTGTGGTATAGTATTCTCTATTTCAAAAATTGTCTTTTTTATTTAAGTTTATTAATTTGCGCGCCTCCTTTTACCGATCCCAAGTCACAGCAAACCCTAAAACATTCAGTCGCACATAATAACTCAAAGTAAAACAAGACCTTGTTTTGCAATGTGCAGATGTCGCGCTGTTCTTATCGCATTTTCGGCGGGTCAAGCGGCGTGGTGTCATGGCTGATCGAGCCTCTGCAGCGCCGCCTGGTGGTGATGTGGTCCGTTCCCTTCAGTCTTGTCTTCTACCGGAACAAGCTGGCTGTGGGTTTGACCCCGGCCGCGTCCAAGAAAGACTATGCCGAGAGAAACAACTGGTTCTACAAGATGTACAACGGAGACGTTGACGGTGTTCTCAGCGACTTCCAGTCCAAAGAATATGGGAGTACCATCCAGCCAATTTATGTCGAGTAAGGGATTCAAGGACTTCTATCTGTCTTCCTGACCACATATCTGTCCGTCTGTCTCTCTCTCTCTCTCTCTCTGTCTGTCTTTCTCTTTCTGTCTGTCTTTCTATCTTTGTCTGTCAGTCTGTCTGTCTGTCGCTCTGTCTCTCTGTCTCTCTCCCCCCCTCTCTCTCTCTCTCTCTCTCTCTCTCGCTCTGTCTGTCTCTGTCTCTCTCTCTCTCTCTCTCTCTCTCTCTCTCTCTCTCTCTCTATCTCTCTCTCTCTCTCTCTCTTTCTCTTTGTTTATTGGCTTTTCCTCGCGAATCACTTAACACAATTTTATTTGAGTACTTGTTAATTGTTGCAAAGTGTTTTCACTTCAGTACATGTCAGAGAGAGGAGCACAAATAGTGTAGTCGCTTAGTCGAAGGCAATTAAGCGATCACAGAAGAAAAAGCGTGCCTTGAAAAACTCCGAACATAAACATGTCATAATCAAAAACGTCATTTTCAGATTTCATTTTGCAACACCTTTCGTCAAACATTGATTATGTGTTCGTGGTTCTGATATATATACAACATATTGCTTTGCAGGAATGAGGCGGCCAGACTGAGCATCGAAGGCAGTATGACAGACGGCTACAA
Source organism: Littorina saxatilis (assembly GCF_037325665.1). Taxonomy (NCBI): domain Eukaryota; kingdom Metazoa; phylum Mollusca; class Gastropoda; order Littorinimorpha; family Littorinidae; genus Littorina; species Littorina saxatilis. The sequence goes on along the minus strand of NC_090253.1, from coordinate 52,144,317 downwards.
AGCACATGTGCGCATTGCCTTCGGGTCTACGTCGTAGGCTCGTCGCTACCAGACGACACGAACGTTCCATGCAACGTCACATTATAATCACAGCTTATTGTATCGCTAATTTGAGACCCTCTGATACTTGAATGTTACCCTTTTTTTTTCAAAAACTGTATATTTCTTTTTTTCGTGAGCTGAAACTCCCACGTTCACTCGTGTTGTTGCCTTACACAAGTCGTGTTGTACGTGTTTGACCGGTTTCACCCCGCAGTTATGGTAGCCATACTCCGATATCGGGGGAAATCTGTGCATTGTATGCTCTGAATTCATCTAAAAATGGAGTCAAGACAACTAGACCACAATAATTTTGCCAGTGGAATGACTTTTGCTGTTTGGATGCTTATTATTTCTATTATTTCTTCCCGTCGCGATATAACCTTCGTGGTTGAAAACGACGTTAAACACCAAATAAAGATCAAGTTCAAAATGATTTCTGACAGTCACATCCAACGTACGATGTGTCTAGAAACACCTCCACGCGGAGGGGTTTTGCGGCCAGCGCAGTAAAGATAAAGAGAGAACATTGTATCGGCTCGCGCGGCAGCAAGCACTATGTCTCCAGACTGGACAACGGAGTTACACTCCTCGGCTAGACCTTACTGCTATCTTTTTCACTTTAAAAACAAATATAGTATCTTCCTTTCCAACGCATATTTCACAAGTGCAAACACCGGGTGTCCGGTGCACTTCACGTGATTACCTGGCGACCCGGTATTATAGTTCGTGAGGCTTGGCCGAGGGAAGGGCTAATTATGAAAGTAAGTAGTCATTATGAAGACCTAATTAATTGCCTTTTTTTGTGTGTTTAACGTCGTTTTCAACCACGAAGGTTATATCGCAACGGGAAAAGGGGGAGATGTGACAGAGCCACTTGTCAATTGTTTCTTGTTCACAAAAGCACTAATGAAATATTTGCTCTAGGGGCTTGCAACGTAGTACAATATATTACCTTTCTGGGAGAATGCAAGTTTCCAGTACAAAGGACTTAACATTTCTGACATACTGCTTGACTAAAATCTTTACAAAAATTGACTATATTCTATACAAGAAACACTTAACAAGGGTAAAAGGAGAAACAGAATCCGTAAGTCGCCTCTTACGACATGCTGGGGAGCATCGGGTTAAATTCTTCCCCCTAACCCGCGGGGGGAATTAATTGCACGCACACACGCACGCACGCACGCACGCACGCACGCACGCACGCACGCACGCACGCACGCACGCACGCACACACACACACACACACACACACACACACACACACACACACACACTTTTTCTTTCCTTCTCACTGTCTTGCTCGCTTTCGTTTGCTAATAAGAATTAGAATCCAGGATCTGACAATAAGACGTTTTATTTATTGAGTTTGACTAACGATTTCCAAAGGACACAAAATTAAAGCAACGGCATGACAAAAGTAACTAGTGTGTCAAACCACCATTATACCAGAATTAAGAATAGGTCACCGTGCAGTCTTGATTTCCTAAGTACACAACATTAAAGCAATAGCATGACAAAAAGAACTGGTTTGACAAGCCGCCATTATACCAGAATTAACAATAGATAATCGTGCAGTCTTGATTTTCAAACGACACAAAATTAAAGCAACAGCATGACAAAAAGAAATGGTTTGACAAACCGCCATTATACCAGAGTTAACAATATTATCGTGCAGTGTTCACTTTCAGCTGAAGTGTTCCACTTTTGAACACATTTTTTTTAATTAGTTTTGAAAACTGTGGGATGAACTATATAACCATTTGTAGTTGTACACCATGCGCGCTACATTTACTAGTAGAATTACATAGTAATTCACACAGTGTCCACAAACATTGTAGTTGATTGTGCAACTAGCAAAACCACAAACCTGCAAAATATGATGTAGTATATTCATTTATCACCCCATCTCCCCCAGTTACAGTCTATATCCCTTCTAAAACTATTCACTGCATTTCTGCCATCCGACTGATGACAATTATCAACTACAGCGATTAACTGGATGTAGATTTGTTCCATGAGCCTGCTTGGATAGCTAACAAACAACATACAATCCCCCCCAACCCACCCCCCACGTCCTGCATCTCTGCGCTCATCATCTGTTATTGTCAAAATTAAAGTTGTCAGTATTACTCTTCGTCCTCTTCTTTGGCCCATATCCGTCGTATTTTGCTGGCATTTTCATTTGGGCAAGGTCCATTGTGGCCTCTTCTCCTGCAAGCCGAGGTGGTTGTATCTCGCAGTTGCAACCTGCCAGCAACGGTTACACATCTGTCAAATGAAAAAGGCAGCAAAAGTGAGACATTTTATTGACAAATCTCCTCCCCACCCTCCTTCACATCATCCTTTTCCTCTCCCGCGCACCCCCCCTCCGGGCTACTATAATGACAAACAATTACTGCTGTTGCTGATAATACTAACACTACTCATTCTCGATCAACACAACTATCACTCTTGACCTTCATCTGACCCAGTGCCGACAGCAACAAATAAGTACAGTTGAATTCCAACTGGTCCATATCAAGGGCCTTGTCTAGGGTTGTGGTGCATGTGTGTGTGTGTGTGTGTGTGTGTGTGTGTGTGTGTGTGTATGCATGTGTGTGTGTGTGTGTGTGTGCGCGTGTGTGTGTGTAAGTGCACAGTGATTCCGAGAAAACTACCCTGACAGATGTTTATACCATTTTGCATGTGAATTCTTTAAAATAATAAACTGACACCTTATTTGTGTGTGCCTATGTATGACTTTTTACAAAAGATGAGGCAGCACCGTCACGACCTTGTTCTTTAAATAAATTGGTTGACATGTTGGTTACAAAACAATCTTCGACTTAGTACGAACCATGACATTGGGTAATGTTGATTGTTTGCGTTGTAAATTCAGAGCTCAAAATCAGGTGGCATCATTGACCTGTGTTTGATACACGTTGCTTTAATCAAACCAAAGAATCTTTCTCGTGAAAATAAAAGCATAATTGAAACAAGTTTTGTCATCTGATTTAGAAAATTGATTGTCTTTAGATGTCCTTTAGAGAAAACGCATACGTAATATCGACATAGTTATCTCCCTTCATTCGTGTAACGTTGTTTTCCTTTTAAACCCCATGTAAATAAAAGGCATATGTACAGCTCATCCCGTAGCTTCAATGGTATCTACAATGACGTTTTATGCTGACAATAGCAAGTTCTGCCAAATTAGAAGCTAATTACAGTAGAAACCCGTTCCTGAATTTACAACGCCTGGCTAAGTTCTACATATCCCGGACTGATTATTAAAGTTGTCATTAAAATAGGAATTCCACATAAATATTTCACACTGTTTGCATTGTACTCTTTATCTTCTTCTGTATATAAAAGTGTACACACATGTTTTTGGATTTAATTAAAACAAGCTGAATAAAAATCAAGACAATCCTTATTATGCAAGGTGTGCATGTGTGTGTGTGTGTGTGTGTGTGTGTGTGTGTGTGAGTGTGTGTGAGTGTGTGCGTGTGCGTGTGCGTGTGTGCGTGTGCGTGTGCGTGTGTATGGGTGTGTATGTGTGTGTGCGCGTGCGTGCGTGCGTGCGCGCATGTGTGTGTGTGTGTGTGTGTGTGTGTGTGTGTATTACGAATGAGTTTTATAAACTTACTTATGATGTACTCACAATCACTGACACTCTCTATTCCAGGTTCGACCTCACTCATAACAATAATCAAGAAAAGGAAAACAGTTTAACAATTTACTTCCGTACTTTGCATCCGAATACTACACAATACAGTCAACATACATACATTGCAAACCCGCAAAATAGTAAGTTATTCATTCCGGTTACACAAATAATTTCCTAATTGGCCTTAACCCCTTCACTGCCACAGTATAACAGCATTTTGGTATTGCTGTGCGCCAGGGCAAATTTCAATTGATTCAGTAGTAGGTTCACTAATCTGTTCACTGCTCAATCATTTATTGAGATATCTCTTAGATCTTTGGCATGTGGTTTGCTTGGCTATTATGTGATAACATGATCATTGGACTTTGTTTGTGATTGTTATTGTAAACATCGATATAATGACCATTTTTGTCAAAAATTACAGTTTTCAAACTTTTACACACACACTGCAGCACGTAAATCCGCAGCAAACACAGCTAAAACTGGTGTCAAACATCAGGTACTCACATTACAGCCCATAACAGTATTCTTCTGTTTGGTAATCCATAAATCACTTCTTGTAGAGCTTCCAGAACACTATATCATTTGAAAACAGGTCTACGAGTTGATGTCCGACTGTCGGCCGCCATTTTGAATCTTATAGATCGGAAAAAACTTATAAAAAAGTTTTCCCCACGTGGAACTAACTTATCCGAACGGTCTATGGGAAAGAACTGTGTTTAGAACCCCTACAAGTACTTGGACAGTGGTTACCTCCCATTTAGTTTTCAGAAATGTTTGACATTTCGCCGACACAAATCCTACGTATGAGACACGGTTATGGGCGTACGACAAACCAAAAACAAGAGGCGAAGCCTTCAAGGCTCACGTAAGAAATCGACAAACAGTAACACAAACTCAATCACTCCGTCACACACACACACACAGTACACACACACACACACACACACACACACACACACACACACACACACACACACGCACACACACACACACACACACACACACACACACACACACACACACAGAATGAGCATAGGTGAAACTGTGCAAGAAAGCGAGACACTAGATCTAGATCTGTCTGTCTGCTTACAACATGGACACGACTGCCAAATAGTCTCGGCCCGCTCAAAATAACAATCACCGAGACTTTCAGTAATTCCATCGCGTGACGTCTAACCCTCGTACGTCATAATGTGACGTCAATGTAATATGACGTCTTCAAATGTTAAAGTTTCTACCACAGACATACATACATACATACATACGCACGCACAGACAGACAAAAGTTAGCATCGCATAGGCTACACTTTGTGAGCCAATGACCACTATTACACACGGGGTGGGCAGTGAAGGGGTTAACTCGCACACACAATCATGCATTTCACTTTCTCACTTTACCACAGTGATTTTGACGACGATGACGATAATGATGACGATAACGACCGGTTATGACCAAGGGTGAAGACGAAGACGGTGCATAGTGGGGCTAATGTTATGATGAACACTGTACGGCGACGTGGACAATGGACATGAAGACGATGGTAGTGGTGCAGTCATTCTCTCATGCTTTCATCCTCTCTGTCTCTCATCCTCTCTGGCTGCCGAAGGAGACAGTCTCGTTGGGGGTTGCCGGGCTCGTTCCTCTCTGTTCCTCCCTTTTGTCTGACGTACAAAGACAAGGACAATAATAAGTCTCTGGCGTGTAAACTGGCAATGTTGTATACATATGTATGGAGTTGGCCAGTTTACATAAACACAACTAATAATTCGATACTTTAACTAAACCGGTTTTACAACATTAAAGAATATTTACCTCAGTTCGGAAGTCATTTATTCTATGTAACTTCCATCAGTCCTCTCTGACAATTCAGGTAAAAGTGACCGGGACAGCTCACCCGTCCACCAGTTGGGGTGGATTCACAAAAACTTCACGTGCAACGTGACAAGACAAAAATCCGTGCGTGTTTAGGCTGTCAACCCTAGCATCCATAGGTGCTTGCACTTGACATTATATTATACCCAATTAATCAAAATCATGTTCGTAACAGTTTGTTTGTTTGTTTGTGTGTGTTTGTGTGTGAATGTGTGTGTGTGTGTGTGTGTGTGTGTGTGTGTGTGTGTGTGTGTGTGTGTGCCGAATGTCGGCAATTGTGAGCTCAAAACCTAAAATATAAGTGTGTTGTGTGACTTCTAAGCTGCAAAATTGAAATTATTACAGTCAGGGGAGGTAACATCCAATGCAGAAATTGAACTCAGTTCCGAGGGAGAGGTATCGTACGACTAAATGAAAGACAGATGACAATCCTTTGCGCTCACCAGACATCCTTTAATCTCAATGTCCACAGTCTGTCCTCAAACAAATAAGGACAATAACACAGGACCATGCTTGACGACGTAAAACACACACAAAACAATGATGCTAACTGTAGGACTATGTCTGACTACGTTAAGCATAAACACAAACAATTCGTGTGATTCAAACTGAATATCATGGTTGCTTAACTGTTTGGCACGAGTGAACATTCGATATCAAGCGCCTGTCAAATTCCTCTCACTCACACGCTCGGGCTGCGCTGTGTTGAAGGTATAATACTATGAGGACACAGTGTGGCCCAGGCTTGACGCTGTGTGTGCATTTCAACAGACATATCAACACGTGGGAGTTGCTTAGTGTACATAACATCAGGTAAGCGTGTAATCTTTCAAAATCGTCTTCTTATGTAGACCAAGTCTGTTTGTTGGTTGGTTGGTTAACCTTTTATATCGTGTCTTCCACAAAATGTGTGCTATCCGATACCAATGGACATTTGTGTCCTTCCTCAGTTCACGTACCATGCTTAAAACTATTTGCATTCATGTCTATCACTGTAAAAATAGGGTTCTAAAGTTCATTACTTTCACATTCCTTACTTCCAATCTTGTATCAACTGTGTAACCGATCGAGACACGTTCGCAACAGTAAAACAAGTCGCGTAAGGCGAAAATACAATATTTAGTCAAGTAGCTGTCGAACTCACAGAATGAAACTGAACGCAATGCCATTTTTCAGCAAGACCGTATACTCGTAGCATCGTCAGTCCACCGCTCATGGCAAAGGCAGTGAAATTGACAAGAAGAGCGGGGTAGTAGTTGCGCTAAGAAGGATAGCACGCTTTTCTGTACCTCTCTTTGTTTTAACTTTCTGAGCGTGTTTTTAATCCAAACATATCATATCTATATGTTTTTGGAATCAGGAACCGACAAGGAATAAGATGAAAGTGTTTTTAAATTGATTTCGACAATTTAATTTTGATAATAATTGTTATATATATATTTAATTTTCAGAGCTTGTTTTTAATCCGAATATAACATATTTATATGGTTTTGGAATCAGCAAATGATGGAGAATAAGATAAACGTAAATTTGGATCGTTTTATAAATTTTTATTTTGTTTTACAATTTTCAGATTTTTAATGACCAAAGTCATTAATTAATTTTTAAGCCACCAAGCTGAAATGCAATACCGAAGTCCGGGCTTCGTCGAAGATTACTTGACCAAAATTTCAACCAATTTGGTTGAAAAATGAGGGCGTGACAGTGCCGCCTCAACTTTCACGAAAAGCCGGATATGACGTCATCAAAGACATTTATCAAAAAAATGAAAAAAACGTTCGGGGATTTCATACCCAGGAACTCTCATGTCAAATTTCATAAAGATCGGTCCAGTAGTTTAGTTTGAATCGCTCTACACACACACACACACACACAGACACACACACACACACGCACACACACACGCACGCACATACACCACGACCCTCGTCTCGATTCCCCCTCGATGTTAAAATATTTAGTCAAAACTTGACTAAATATAATGAGGAGTATCAACTGAGAAAGGTTCTACTTTCGGTTTCCGGGACATGTGTTTTCGGTTTGCCTGAATCGATCATGGCTGTGAGATACTCAAGGTGATCGCAAGACGTGCGGTGTGTGGCTTGTTGCTGTTCTCGTTCTGCTTTCTGCAGTGTGGTTTAAATTGACCAGAGCGTGTTTTCTCGGCTGTGCGTAGAAAACCTATTTTGTGGTCAGGTTCTGTTTATTTCTTCGTCCTGTTGAGAGTATAATAATGATCCTCGTCTAAATAATACTGTGTGAACTGAACTACCTGTCATGAAATACTAGGCATGTGAGTTTGAATGTAGCGCTATATGAGGCCGTTTATTGTAAACACTGCACTGCCTTCTGTATAATCAATCTGTTTGTTGAATAGGGGACGCCTTTCCAGTCATAATTATAACTGTTTTAGCAGTAAACGTTATCATCACAAAATACTGCACTTAAACGCATCTGTCTAGTTTTGATGACGAGTATAGAAGAGAACTAGAAAACAGATTCCGTCAATTGAAATCTTCGTCAGCGCTTTCTCGGGTGACGCAGAGTGTGTCTGTGTGTCAGTCCCATGTTGTGTACAGCACTGTCTGGCCATTGTGTGCTAGATGTTTAATTATCAAGCGTTTCACACGGCTCTCGCATTGTTTGTGCAACAAGAACGGCGGTCGAGTAGATAACTATCTGCTGTCCTATACAGTTGTATGTATTCACTTCCTCGTTGAGCAACTTGCATGGTTTCAATTAAAGGTTTCTTCTCTTCACATATCAACGTGGCTGCAAATGAAAGTCATGTGTTCATTTCAATGCTTCACATTTCTGAGGAATCAAGATACTGGCTGTGACTGTCACATGTTGTTTTGGTCTGTAGTTATAGCGATTAAGTTCCTTTGTTTGTTTGATTGAAAGGTTATCACGTTTCAAGTCTTTTGTCGCTTGGGCTATATGGACTTTGTTCCTTATGTATGAATATATTGATATGGGTTTCTGTATGAATATATATTGATATGGGTTTCTGTATCTCTGAGGTAAAGACTCACTGTGACACTTAACTTTCTTCCAAGTTCACTCAGCGGTATTCAGGGGTTAATCTGAGCCACAATGTTTATTACGGATATTACAGATTGCAGCAGCACGAGCAGCGGCTGTTGTTGTTTTTGTTGTTGTAGTTGTTGGTTTAGTTGTTGTTGTTGCTGTTGTTGTTGTTGTTGTTGTTGTTGTTGTTGTTGTCACGTGTTGTTGTTGTTGTTGTAGGTGGTGGTGTTGTTGTTGTTGTTGTTGTCACGGGTGGTGTTACTACTGTGTTCTACATTACTGCTTGTTATCGTTCTATATGTTGTTCTTGTCTCAAACGTGTATACATACACAGAGAAATGTATAAAACACGCTTAATCCAATCTTGCTTGAATCGCTTAACACACCCTTCTCATTTTTCTCCCTTCAGAACTAACTCGTAACCATGGCTACGGCAGCTAGTACAATCTCAGCGGACAGTGACACAGAATGCTCCGTGTGTCACGAGCTGTTCAAGAACCCCAAACTGCTGCCCTGTGCTCACGTCCTGTGTCGCCACTGTCTTCTCTCCTGGCTCGCCTCCAACCCCGAGGCCCTCTGTCCGCTCTGCAGGGGCGCCATCGCGGACCCCAAAGAGAAAAGCAAGACGAAGGGGTGGGAGGAGGTGGTGGACGCCTTACCGGATGACGTCGCCATGGCAGCGCTAGTGGAGAGTACACGTGTACTGAGCCAGGACCACGTGTGTGTTGTGTGTCAGTCAGCCGCCGTGTCCATCTGTCTGACCTGCAACGACATGATGTGTAAACCCTGCGGGCAGACACACATCAAATACTCCGTGACCCGTGACCACAAGGTGGAAGACCTGTCCAGCATGACAGCGGAAGAGCTAGCCGCCAGTCAGCCTGACCACTGCAGCGTGCACACCAGCAAGCCTTGCGAGCTCTTCTGTCCCACCCACGGGGCCGCCATTTGCCACCTGTGTGCCAGCGCCAAGCACCGCGCATGCCCAGACCTGACTGAACTGGCGGAAGCGGCGGACAGATCACGTGAGGAGCTGAGTCAGATGGTGACGTCACTGCTGACGGAAGAGCAGCAGCTAGAAGAAGCTGTGGCAGCGTTGGAGAGCCACCTGGCGGCCACGGAGAAAGTGGTGCAGGAAGCTGTTGCTGAGATCGACAGGACCTGCGACCAGTTAGAGAACTCTGTCAAGAAATGCAGGCGTCGTCTGAAGAAGATGACGCTAGACGCCAAGGCCAAGGTTAAGGACACAGTCTTAGCCGTCAAGGTCACCTTGTTGGATCATCGAGGCAGGCTGACGTCACACCGACGTGTTGCTGATCGCACCACCAGAGGGGCCACCAATAAAGTAATGTGTGACGTGACTCGTGCTTTGAGGAATCGTGTGAAGGACATACTGGTCACTTGTGGTCAACTCTCAGTGAACTGGAAGTCGGTTTTCACGGTTACGCTGACCATTGACGCTGCACCAGTGGCCCGCATTGAGAAGGAACTGTCGGCACTGGGTCAGGTGAAGGTCAAGCCTGTCAGCATCAGTACACGTCAGGTAAGGAGGATATCATTCATCGGTATGGCAAGGTTATTGACCTTCCTCACCAGTCTTGAGATCCCACTTTTAATGATAATCTCCAGCTTCTCGACGAAGCATTTCAAAAATAGTTTACTCACTGTTTTATTCCACGCGTATGCAAGGTCAGTCGAGCAATATCTTCACACACTTATGATTACTTCAAATTGCGTGTCATTGTGGACGTTCAATTACAGATAAAGGTCAAAGTGTGATATTTATTATCATAGTATTATAGCACTATGTTGAACTTGACACCACTCCTAAAAGCAACTCCTATCTTGATCTAAAATGTGTGCGTAAAAGCTTTTTGTTTTTGGTAGTTACA
>NC_090253.1:52113828-52126328 GCF_037325665.1 Littorina saxatilis | reverse complement strand
ACCCAATAAATCCCATTATGTTTGGCTCTGAACGTTGAAGTGGTTGGAATGGACTTCCAGGTCCAGCCGGAGAGGTACTGGTGATGGAAGTGTACGGCGTTGGACTGGCTCGAGGAGTACCCGTTGCTGCGTACAGTTACGAAGCTGTCCTGTAACAGTATAGCTGTCGTTTATCTATCCGTAGCTAGGTGTTTGAAACACCTGTACCGAATTCTGCACAGCGAAGGTGGCCTGAAACACGACCAGCACTGGCTGCATGGCAGCTTCATTCAACGTCTGACGGTTGCGCTAGTAACTTCCTGTTTGCTCTTTCAGGGCTGAGCATACATTCTTTTCAAGAGGGATCGTGGGGGGAAACTAACTGCCTCGACAGAGATGCGAATTGTCTTTCTTTAAACAATCTATTATTCAAACAGGTTTCTTTTACATATAATTCCGATAACTAGGACTGCATATAGTGATTGTTTTGAAACCGTTTTTCAAAACAATGTAAATTAAACTGGTCATGCCAAAAAAATAGGAAGGCCCAGAGCATTTAGAGTCAATTCAACCTATTCTAAAATGCAGCGCTCTCCACGGACGCCCATCAGAGGGTCCCCGCTTTTAGTGTTTAGGGGTCCACGGACACCAAACCCCATGTGTTCTTAAAATGCATTGTGTTCGTGAATAGTGAGATATGAATTTTTTTTTTCTTCAAAATATTCGCAGAGGGCACTTCGACTATACGGTGTTAAATACATATCTTTTCGTCGTGAAATGGGCATTTGTGCTTGCACTATACTTGACTGACGACTATACCGTGTTAAATACATATCTTTTCGTCGTGAAATGGGCATTTGTACTTGCACTATACTTGACTGACGACTATACCGTGTTAAATACATATCTTTTCGTCGTGAAATGGGCAGTTGTGCTTGCACTATACTTGACTGACGACTATACCGTGTTAAATACATATCTTTTCGTCGTGAAATGGGCAGTTTTGCTTGTACTTTTCTTGACTGACGACTGCAGTCTGAAAGGAGTTCTTACGGTGTGCACAAAAGAGGAAATGTAGTGCGTCCTGGGACCCGCTCTTTATATGTTCCATGCGTCCCGGGACCCTCTCAAAGAATTTCTAGTACGTGATTTTGGCTTCTAGTGCATATAGAACGCGGGGACGCGCACTTTAGGGAGCCCTGAAAAAGGGTACAAGCACCAATAACGTCAAACGGTTTCTGGCAGACAACATACGGCAAGAACATGTCTGATTTTTTGGACAGTCAGCAATCCTAGTCATACTGAAACTAAGTGATAAAAGCCTGACCTTTATGTAGGAGGCTAAGGCCATGCCGTAGTTGGTGGCACCTTCGGGATCTCCAGTGAACCTGGCACCTACTCTGGTTCCAGCCTTGAGGTACAGTCCCACCGTCAGACCCGCAATAACATATTCTTCAGCGTAAGCCACGAAACCAGCATCGTGTCCGTCGAGCTGCAGGAACATATCCGTTCTACCGTCGGGGTCAGCAACCATGGTGATGATGAACACGCCGTCTTCAGGCACTATGGTACTCGTCACCAGTCTCATCTGGCCGAGGATGATGAATATCAGCAGCATGCGGAGTGTTGCTGTCATTGTAGACATTTTTATCGCGAACGTGCTTGCAGGGGTTGTAGGAATTGGTGGTGATGGTGTTGTCGTTGTTGTTTTACTACAACACATGTTGTTGGAGTCAAGTATACGGGGAGACCACCTGTTTACAGGAAAGATGATGAAATCACTTCGGCGGCGAGACCTAAACCAATCTCTCACATCTGGAGACGAAGTGAGAAAGAAGCCAATGACGACTGTTGGCCTTGCTTGAATATATATGTAGCCAGGATAAAAACTGAGACTCGCTTTAAAAGGTCACTTTCAGTTTACAGTTTAAATCCTAGGAATCATGTAAAGAGATCAATACCAGCTGACAGCTTAAACCCCTTGAACTACACGTGGAGGTGACTGTCCGTTTACAGCTTAAACCCCTTGAATTTCACGTAGAGGTGAACATATAGCGCAAGTCCCGATAACAGGTTTACAATTCAGATGCAAGAAACAGAAGAAAAAACCCGCAAAAATGCGACCTAAACTAACATAGCAATAACAACACACCCACACACACACACACACACACACGCACGCACGCGCACACGCACACGCACGCACACACACACACACACACACACACACACACACACACACACACACACACACACACACACACACACACACACACAAATCGAAGATTGCGTGCTTTCCTTCAGTAACGATACTCCCGTACACGACGTCCTAGAAAACCAGCATATTATTCAGATTCACAGGCTTCGTTCACAACGAACACGATTCCGGAGTCTCAGGAGAATCCACACGGTTATTATAGGCAGGGCCAGCAGAGCCGTGTTAGTTATTCCCTTGTTTTGTCACTGATGATAGGCAGGGCCAGCAGAGCCGTGTTAGTTATTCCCTTGTTTTTGTCACTGAAGATATGATCAAGAGCGTTTTGTTTTGTGCATGCGCAACCGTGCTAGCTTAACTCGTGTTCCGGATCTCGTTCGGTCGTCACTTAAACGTAACTTCCAGAACACTTGTTTTAATCAATATAAAGTTGAAGATCTGATTTGCCCCCGGACAGGATTTAGGGATAACAGATAAAATCCCCTGAATAGGAGTGGATGCAGTGCAGATAACGTAAGACTGCTGAAGCAACGATTTGTCTTTTTGTCGCCGATTACAATATAAACAGTCAAACGGTTTGCACAGCTATCTCACAGATGACACTATTATTAATCCACAACACGTTGAAGATACGGTTTGCCTCCGGATAGGATTTAGGGATAACAGAGAGAAAATCCCCTGTATAGAAGTGGATGTGCGGCTTTAAAAAGACAACAGATGTCGAGAATGGTCCGCGTTGGTATTTTCCGACCATGCAGGTCTGTGCTTGATCCAAGTGTGTTCGAGCCTCTGAGTCAATACAATTGAGTCAATACAATTGAGTCAATACAATTGAGTCAATACAATTGAGTCAATACAATTGAGTCAATACAATTGAGTCAATACAATTGAGTCAATACAATTGAGTCAATACAATTGAGTCAATACAATTTAGTCAATACAATTGAGTCAATACAACTGGGTCAATACAATGGAGACAATACAATTGAGTCAATACGTCTGAGTCAATACAATTGAGTCAATACAATTGAGTCAATACAATTGAGTCAAGACAATTGAGTCAATACAATTGAGTCAATACAACTGAGTCAATACAACTGAGTCAATACAACTGAGTCAATACAACTGAGTCAATACAACTGAGTCAATACAATTGAGTCAATACAATTGAGTCAATACAACTGAGTCAATACAATTGAGTCAATACAACTGAGTCAATACAACTGAGTCAATACAATTGAGTCAATACAATTGAATCTATACAATTGAGTCAATACAATTGAGTCAATACAATTGAGTCAATACAATTGAGTCAATACAATTGAGTCAATACAATTGAGTCAATACAATTGAGTCAATACAATTGAGTCAATACAATTGAGTCAATACAATTGAGTCCAGCTGTGTTCGTCCCTTAAAGACGCAGTGCAGGTCACAGCATTGCTGCAGCAAAGATGTGTTTTTGTGTCACAGATTACGTAGAGGTTACATGCCGAGTCTCAGTGATTATTAAAAATAATGGTCGAAGTTGGCGGATCATGAAAAATGCGAGCTTCAGCGAGCTTTTTCATGACCGCGAACTGAGACCATTATTTTTAATAATCACTGAGACGAGGTGTGTAACCTCTTTATTCCTCCTTTCTTCAGTTATTCAAAGAAAACAGGAGTTTTTGTGCGAAAGTTTGATCGAATCCGAATCACTCAACCAGTCAACCTGCGCAGGCGATCGATTAATGCGCGGTTGTATAGTTCCGTGCAAATCATTCCATTCTGTTAACACTTCTTGTCAGTTTCCCTGTTTTAGACTAAAATCAAGTACACAGATATGCTGTTATTCTGCTGTGGCTGTAAAGGCAGATATTGTGTGTTCTGTTTATGTTTTAGTATCGTGTTAGGATAATGTTCTTTCGTCAAATGGGACTAGCAGACGAACTTTTGCACCCGTGTTCGAACGTTAATTACTGTATGAAGTTCAGTTTTCTGGGGAAAATAGTGTATGAAACCGCTTTATGTTGTTTAAATTGATGAGATGTGTGCATTTTGTTGCGTGTGATCTTTTTATAAAATGAAATATTGTTGAAAACTGACCGTCGGATTGCAGTCAGTGTTGTCGAATAAACTGCGTTAAAAGAAGGGGAACTACTCTTGTCGGCAAGAGTATGAGTTACTTGCCTTGGGAATTTGCTTGTGGTGAACGGTGTGTGCACGGCAGATCTAGATTCAGAAAACAACCTAACTCATGGATTTTATATGGAGATTCATGTGTTCAGGCCTGTAGTTGTTAATTTAAATGCGGTATGTTTGTATTGTTTGCTCCAGAGATGTATATTTCGTACGTATAGAGCGTTCGGAACTTTTCAGTCGCAAAAGTAGTACCAAAACAGAACAGCTTCTCAACTCATTGCGCTATCGAGGATTCAGGGTGTTGCTGGCTCGTTATTTGTTTGGTTGCTGGGTCATTATCGAAAAATAACTAGCTCTACAAGTTTACAGAGGTAAAGAAGCAGAGGGGGGAATAAGATAATATAAACAGTCAAAAGCTGCACACAACTATCTCACAGATGACTTCACATACCTTTTAGTATTTCCATCCAAATGTGGTTTGTCAGTTTGCATCCTCCGCCTTTTTTAATTGACATTTCTCGTGACCCCGTTCTGGGACTGAAGGCTGTATGCGGTGTGCCAACATGGACCCACATACCATCTTTTACAATGCTCTTACGTAATCAAACACAATGTCTTGACGTAAAGTACCCAAGCCAGAAAGGAGTATCCCGTAGGCCTACGCCGGTGTCACGAACTAAAAACTCTGCCTGAACAATCCTTCTAATTGCGGTCAATGCGCCAGGCGCTAACTTTGGGAGATTAATCAGGTCGTGAACAACCTAACCCTAACCCTAATCCTAACCCCAACCCTAATCCATGGTCCGTTCGGTCAAAGGGTCGCATTTTTTAAGTCCAGGATTGGCTCATGCGCATTGACCGCACTGAGAGGGATTGTTCAGCAGAGGTTTCAGTTCGTGACACCGGGACTTCTAGACTTCCATAAAGGCTTTTGACGTAATAAGATCACGTCCGGGACGTGACGTCAGCCTGGTCTAGGGGCTACGCTGCCCTGCTCCAACAATGATCAACATTAATTCGTACAACAAATTATAGTTTTTAACTCTTTGCAAGAGGGTCAATCAAACTTGGTATAATTTTAAAATGGAAAGATGCCTGATTCCGGCTTTTTACACAAGTTGAGGCGGCACCGTCCTGTCCTTGTTCTGTAAGCAACATGATTGTCTAGTTGAGTAATGTTGATTGTTTGCGTTGTGAATTCAGAGCTCAAACTCAGGTGGCATCCTAACATTATTTGTTGATACATGTCGTATTGAATCCAACCAAAAATTATTTCTCGTGAAATTATTTGACGAATTGAGCTCCCAAATAAAAGCATAATGATTGAAATTGGTCATTTGTTGGAGAAAACAATTACTGCCATGATTGTCTCCCTCAAGGGAAAATGCAAACGTAGTATCGACATGGTTGTCCCCCTTCATTCGTGTCTCGGTGTTTTCCTTTTAAACCCTGTGTAAATGAAAGGCATGAGAATCGATTAAACATTGGATTTTCCTTCTGTGAGCCATGTGACGTCTGAGGCCGACACAAATTTATATTCAGGGCCGAGACTTCGAAGGAACTACTTGCGTCATATTTGAGACACGCGGATTAACCCACAGATTAAAACACACGTCTGCCAAACTGCAAAAATTAAGTGATTTGCAAATTTATCTCGGGAAGAAATTGAAAACAAAAGACTACTTTTAACTCCTGTTACAACGCAAAAAGCAACAACATCGGCTGCCAAAGTTTTTCGGGATTATTTTGCTCAAAATGAAAAGCAGGTCGATTTTGAACAGTATATGACGTCACAAACAGGAATTGGATGCCGCTGTCTCGTCTTTCTACATCGACGCAAGAACAAAAACAGGCGAGTTATACACACAAAAAAACAAGTCTGGACGCAGCTAGTTCGGGACCGCATCAACCGTCATTTGAAAAGTCCCCCATAGAACAAGGGCGTCGACATCCTCACTGACCCTAGCTTTGCCTTTTCTAATGAGATGTTCAAAGTCGCCGTGAGGGACTGAGATCAATTCAGCACAGGGAAAAGCCGCCATCAATTTCCACCAACCACCTGTGTCCGACACTGACCGCACCAAGCTGTACAACAGCATCTAAACAGCATCTACCTCACTCAGGCAACACCTAACCGGGCTGTACAATAAGGTACACTTTGACACAAGGTATTACTTCTGCAGGCTGGGTGCCGACAATATGCACACAATGACCATGCAAACATTCGAAGTCAAGACGAATGTAAACTCGAAATCAAGCGCCTGTCAAATGTCACCTACTCGCGTGACCCAGCTGTCTGACACGCTCGCAATGCGCTGTGTTGAAGGCGTAACACTACCAGGACAAAGTGTGTCCCAGTCTTGACGCTGTGTGTGCAGATATATCTACTCGGGGAGTTGTGTACATCACAACAGGTGAGTGTGTGATCTTTCAAACTCCTCTTCTTATGTAGACCAATTGTGCTGGCTGGTGAGTTGGTTGGTTGGTTGGTTGGTTGGTTAATAGTCTGTATCGTCTCTTCAATAGATATTGCTATAGAGACTGTTGCACATTTGCTCCGTTTAATGTCTAGGTTCTAATGGCAAGCACCATGCTTAAAACTGTTAACATCCTGATCTCTCACTATAAAAAGAAGGTTCTACAGTTTATAACTTTCACATTTGTTACTTCCAATCATTACGAATGTTGTCACCAATACGTGTTCATAAATAGTTAAATGAGGATTATCAACTGAAAAAGGTTCTACTTTCAGTTTC
Organism: Littorina saxatilis; assembly: GCF_037325665.1. NCBI lineage: Eukaryota > Metazoa > Mollusca > Gastropoda > Littorinimorpha > Littorinidae > Littorina > Littorina saxatilis. The sequence goes on along the minus strand of NC_090253.1, from coordinate 52,119,254 downwards.
CGGGAAATGTGTTTTCGGTTAGCCTGAATCGATCATAGCTGTGAGATACTTCGGGTGATCGCTAGACTTGCTGTGCGTGGTTAGTTGCTGTCCTAATTGTGCTTGCTGCATTGTGTTTTGTATTGACCAGAGCCTTTCTTCTCTCCTGTATGTAGAAAGCCTATCTAGCTATTTTGTGGTCAGGTTCTGCTGATTTGTTCATACTGCTGAGAGTAAAATAGTTATACTTGTCAAAATAACACTGTGCGAACTGTGTTACCTGTCATAGAATACTAGGCAACATGTGTTTGCGTGTAGATCTGTATGATGTCAGATGATGCTGTTTATTGTATACACTGCCATTTGTTTTTTGTTGACTATGGTTTGGGAAAGGATGTCTGTTAAAGACACACTTCATCTTCAACTGCCACAATGTCCTTTCTAGTCAAACAACTGGTTTGAACATAAATGGTCTAATCACACAAATCTGCATTTAAACATAACTGCCTTGCCTTTAATGACGGGTGGTATAGAAGAGTGTTAGCAAACAGATTCCGTCAAGTGAAATCTTCGTCAGCGCTTTCTCGGGTGACGCAGAGTGTGTCTGTGTGTCAGTCCAATATTGTGTACAACACTGTGCTAGATGTTTTATCAAGCGTTTCACACGGCTCTCGCATTCTTTGTGTAACAAGAACGGCGGTCGTGTAGAATACTATCTGCTGTCGTATACAGGTGTATATACTCACTTCCTCGTTGAGCAACTTGGTTTCAATTGAATGTTTCTTTTCTTTACATGTCAGTATGGTTGAGAATGAAAGTAGATAGTGTGTTCATTGCAATGCTTTGTAAGCTTCTCATACCGTCTTTAAATCGCTAAACACACCATTCTCATTTATCTCCCTTCAGAACTAACTCGTAACCATGGCTGCGGCAGCTAGTAAACGCTCAGCGGACAGTGACACAGAATGTTCCGTGTGTCACGAGCTGTTCAAGAACCCCAAACTGCTGCCCTGTGCTCACGTCCTGTGTCGCCACTGTCTTCTCTCCTGGCTCGCCTCCAACCCCGAGGCCCTCTGTCCGCTCTGCAGGGGCGCCATCGCGGACCCCGAAGAGAAAAGTAAGACGAAGGGGTGGGAGAAGGTGGTGGACGTTTTACCGGATGACGTCGCCATGGCAGCGCTGGTGGAGAGTACACGTGTACTGAGAAAGGATCACGTGTGTGTTGTGTGTCATTCAGCCGCCGTGTCCATCTGTCTGACCTGCAACGACATGATGTGTAAACCCTGCGGGCAGGCACACACTAAATACTCCATGGCCCGTGACCACAAGGTGGAAGACCTGTCCAGCATGACAGCGGAAGAGCTAGCCGCCAGTCAGCCTGACCACTGCAGCGTGCACACCAGCAAGCCCTGCGAGCTCTTCTGTCCCACTCACGGGGCCGCCATTTGTCACCTGTGTGCCAGCGCCAAGCACCGCGCATGCCCAGACCTGACGGAACTGGCGGAAGCAGCAGACAAGTCACGTGAGGAGCTGAGTCAGATGGTGACGTCACTGCTGACGGAAGAGCAGCAGCTGGAAGAAGCTGTGGCAGCGTTGGAGCGCCACCTGGAGGCCACGGAGAAAGTGGTGCAGGAAGCTGTTGCTGAGATCGACTGGACCTGCGACCAGTTAGAGAACTCCGTCAAGGAATGCAGGCGTCGTCTGAAGAGGATGACGCTAGACGCCAAGGCCAAGGTGAAGGACACAGTCTTGGACGTCAAGGTCACCTTGTTGGATCATCGAGGCAGGCTGACGTCACACCGACGTGTTGCTGATCGCACCACCAGAGGGGCCACTAATAAAGTAATGTGTGACGTGACTCGTGCTTTGAGGAATCGTGTGAAGGACATACTGGTCACTTGTGGTCAACTTTCAGTGAACTGGAAGTCGGTTTCCACGGTTACGCTGACCATTGACGCTGCAGCAGTGGCCCGCATTGAGAAGGAACTGTCGGCACTGGGTCAGGTGAAGGTCAAGCCTGTCAGCATCAGTACACGTCAGGTAAGGATCTTCTTCTTCTTGCGTTCGCCGGTCAGGTAAGGATGATCTCATTCATCAGTACACGTCAGGTAAGGTGGATCTCATTCATCGATAAATGTCAGGTAATGATGATCTCTTTCAACAGTACACGTCAGATAAGGATGATCTCATTCATCAGTACACGTCAAGTAAGATGGATCTCATTCATCAGTACACGTCAGGTAAGGAGGATCTCATTCATCAGTACACGTCAGGTAAGGTGGATCTCATGCATCGGTACACGTCAGGTAAGGATGATCTCATTCATCGGTACACGTCAGGTAAGGAGGATCTCATTCATCAGAACACGTCAGGTAAGGATGATCTTGTTCATCAGTACACGTCAGTTAATGATGATCTCATTCATCAGTACACGTCAGGTAAGGATTATATTGTTCATCGGTACACGTCAGTTAAGGATGATCTCATTAATCGGTACACGTCAGGTAAGGAGGATCTCATTCATCAGAACACGTCCGGTAAGGAGGATCTCATTCATCAGTACACGTCAGGTAAGGAGGATCTTGTTCATCAGTACACGTCAGGTAAGGATGATCTCATTTATCAGTACACGTCAGGTAAGGATAATCTCATTCATCAGTACACGTCAGGTAAGGATGATCTCATTCATCAGTACACGTCAGGTAAGGATGATCTCATTCATCAGTACACGTCAGGTAAGGATGATCTCATTCATCAGTACACGTCAAGTAAGGATGATCCTGTTCATCGGTACACGTCAGGTAAAGATGATATCATTCATCGGTATGGCCAGCTTGTTGACCTTCCCCACCAGTCTTGGGATCCCAATTCGAATGATAATATTCAGCTTGTCGACGAGGCATTTAAAAGACTCACTGTTATATTCCACGCGTATGCTTGGTGAGTCGAGCAATATCTTCCCAAATTCATGATTACTCCAAATTGCGTGTCACTGTGTACATTCAAATGCAGATATAGGTCAAAGTGTGATATTTAGTGTAACAGTAGTTAGCAGTATGTTAAACTTGACAGCACTCCTAAAAGCAATTCAAATCTTGATCTAAATGTGTTCGACTGTACTTTATGCCTCCCCATCTTTTCTGAATACATTTGGAGGGGGGGGGGCGTCAATCGACCATGACAAGTGTTTCAATGTTATTGTCATTCAGATGTTCACCGTACTTTATTACGCTTTCATGCGATTACAACATGGGCGTAATAATGATTATCTGTTCACATACACCTTTCAGTTCATTGTTACTGAGTGTCCTAGAGTCAAGTCCCGAGAAAAAAACGATGTCTCGATGTCACCAACCTATCACTCTGCTCCTGCTTAATTATTTCACAAATATTGTTTTCATGTTTTTCGTGATAGCTGCATGAACAGCACACAATGTCTATTCTCTCAAGATTTGTCGAATTTGCTCATATTGTCTAGAATAATTCATACAGTTACGTAATGCAAGTAATGTCATCTCTTCGCATGGATCATTGCCTCGGTGTTTTCCAGTCTTCTGTCGCTCCTACTACAAAAAGACCCTCACGGCTAACCGGCTCGCCCGCAGGTGTTCAGTGAGCAGATTTCTGGTGTCCAACAGAGATTAACACCAATAATCTAACCAATTACAGAAACTGTTACATTCAACCTCCAGCGTCTTTGAATTACAATTAATATTAAAGGACAAATATAAAGTACCGGTATACACAGAAATGAAAACCATCACCATGTTTTAAGATACTTACTTTAGCCTTTTATTCAATTACCGTTGAAGCGATACCTGGTGATTTTCTAATTCTATATTCTTACAACTGTCTACAGCAACTGGATTGGCGTTTTCACACAAACCACGGGAAGAACATTGTACTGAGCAACGACGGTCTGACAGCAGAGAGAGTGAAGGGTAGTTACAATGGTATTGTTGTTGCTGACCAGCCCATGGTGCCCGACGTGCTGTATGAGGTGTGTGTGTGTGTGTGCGTGTGTGTGTGTGTGCGTTCGTGCGTGCGGTTGTGTGTGTGTGTGTGTGTGTGTGTGTGTGTGTGCACGCGCATGAACATGCGTGAAGTGTCCAAACGTGCACATGCACAAGCATGAACGCACAATGTGACGTGACCAATACACCATTTTTATAACACCTGCAACAGTCAACACAAGGAGAAAACGCAACATAATCCAATGTCAGTACGTGTATATCAATATTGCGTCAGCTTACTGTCTTTATACACATTTATCAGTATTGTAAAGAAAATATCTGTCGTACAGATACAACTAGACGAGGTGGAAAACCAATGCATGGACTACCTGCCGTGTGGAGTGGTGCTGACTGATCCCGATCACCTCTGTCTGCCTGACACAGCTTACAATGGATGGGACAGGGAGGCTGTTGTCATCAGTCATGCTGTGTACAACCGTGGTCACAAGGTAAGATCACTTACACATGCCTTTGCTGGCACTTTTGAACAATACTACTCTCCTAGAGTTATTCCGATGGAATATTTACAATGATTTCTTTACTTTCGTTTGGTACTTAACCATCCCGTTTGTGGACATATCTTGATTACTTTTAATGAAGTCACGTTGAACCGTTCGTTTTGGTATATTTGTTAAGTGATGTACAATCTATGTTAATGTTTACGTCAAGGTATGTGCGCATGCACTCGAGCATAAACTTACACAAATATTCAGTAATCACACACCCACACTCACACTAACACACACACACACACACACATACACACACACACACATACACACACTCACACACACACACATACACACTCACACACACACACATACACACACACTCACATACGCACACACACATACTCACACACACACACACACACACACACACACACACACACACACATGCACACACATACACACACACACACATACACACACACACACATACACACACCGAAATGATGCTTGTCTCTCCTAAAAAACATCTCAATCATCCTTCTCTTCCCTCGTCTGTCGATCTGAATGGTTCTTCTATTGCACTTTCTCCTGCTGTCCGCAACCTAGGTGTCACTCTTGACCAGTCCCTGTCCTTCCATCAGCATGTTGCCAATGTCTGTCGCACTTGCTTGTTTGAAATCCGCCGCATCTCCTCCATCCGACATCTCCTCACTGAGGATGCCACTAAAACTCTGCTCTGCGCCTTTGTCCTATCCCGACTCGATTATTGTAATTCCATTCTATCTGGCTCTCCCAACTACATCATCGAAAAGCTTCAGCGTGTTCAGAATCATGCCGCCCGCCTCATCTTTCGTTCTTCCAAGCATGACCACATCACCCCTCTTCTTCAAACCCTACACTGGCTGCCTGTTCAACAGAGGATTCAGTTCAAGATCTCCACACTCTGCTTCAGAAACTTTGATCTATCGTCCCCTAGCTATCT
>NC_090253.1:52101328-52108828 GCF_037325665.1 Littorina saxatilis | reverse complement strand
TATTGATGACTAAATACAAAAGCAGACGTTTTATGGCGCGTTTACCAAAAAGACAAAAAGGGACTACTCGTTTCGCACATGAATTTGATGACACGATTTGAGGTTTGGCCAGCAGAAAACAGGCACTCGCAGAGTTTGTGTCAAAAAGTGGTGTTTTTTTTTTTAAGAAAACGTCGGAGTAATGGCATAACAAGCTTACACACCTCGTCCTAAATATCGTGCATATTTTCCCTCGCCAGGGGCTCGGTAATACCTGAAAATCGGCACTAGGGAACATATGCACGATATTTAGAACTCGGAGTGTGTAACCTATATATCTCTCCTCCCCCTGCAATCACCCCCATCTCTCTATGTCTGTCCTGTTTAGGTGTGTGTGTGTGTGTGTGTGTGTGTGTGTGTGTGTGTGTGTGTGTGTGTGTGTGTGTGTGTGAGTGCGTATGCTGTTATGAAATTGTGTGTTATCCAATAATTATGAAAGTTGTTATGTCTCTGTTTTTTTGTCGCCAGATATGTCTGAGAGAATGTTGATTATGACCAACATTATCAGTTTTCATATTACTCTCTTACTGCATTCCAACGCCTATTTTTTCAGGCATCCGTACGTCCCCAAAGACACGTGGACTGAAGGAGAACACAGAGATCAGCAATACACTGCCTGATGTAGGGGACGCGCCCTGAAGAAGGACGAATTTATGTTCATTTCTGATATCTAGCTTTTTTTCTGGCGAAGAAGTTTCATTTTGTGCTTGGTAGCTGTTCTCAATAAAAATTTACCGTTAGGCATGATTAGGGGGTCACAGGTTAAAACACTAGTAATTGTGACACGTGGGTTCTCGAGCATGTGTCAGCCCATGATTGACTCGCCGGTTTCCGTGTTTCTCCCTTCATATTTGTGTACTGCACGTTCTGTCGATCTCACTGTTCGAGGTTAGTTAAGTTGATAACTGACCTAATGCTCCCGTTTACTTCGTATCAGTTTGGAAAAGAAACTCAAGTAGCATGCATTTGAAGTTTGACCAACATCATGTTTGCAGTCCAGCTCCGAAATGCATTGACATGATTTCCCTTCCAAGAACTCGAAACGATTTTTGGAGATTTTTGAAGATATAGTTCGGGACGAGGACGTTCTATGGGTGGTTATTTATATAATGGTAGGCAAGCGGTTAAAAACGGGCGTCGACAGAATAAAAGGAGGTAGATCGCAGGCAGAACCTGCAGAACCTGCAGTGTCTGTGACTACCTAAGGTGAAGGTTAAGTCAACCTGGCAATACGTACGACAATCACAGTGTTCAATTACATCGTGCGTCTTCGTTTCTTGACCAGTACTCTTGATGTTGATTCCTGTGACTCTGCACTTTCCTTTGATATAGCAGGCTGTCTGTGTGTAACTAGATCAAACACGTAATAATCGCTAATGAATGAAGTAATTAGTTTTCCTTCTTCTGATTTGGGTACATACTGTGACTAAGGCCAAAAAAAAAAAAATTGTCTGTTTAGGGTAACATGACCAAAAAAAGTAGGGTCGGTAGGTAGGTAGGTTTTTTTGTTTTTGTTTTTTGTTTTTTGTGTGTGTGTGTGTGTGTGTAAATGCTATGTTGGCTGAACATTCACTTCTTATATTTGATGAATACATGTTTCAAAACTAACGTATAAATAAAACAGAGAGAAAGGGAGAGAAAGAAACGCCAAATGTCTCTTTTTAGCATTTTTACCTCTTTTTTTTTCTTTTTTTTTTTAAATCAAAAAAAGTTTTTGGGTCGGCGCCAAATCGATAGGGTCGGTCGGGTTACCCTAAACAGACAAATTTTTTTTTTGGCCTAATTTGAACCTGGCAGTGAGGAGGGTATGACCGCAACAGTTGGTCTACATCCGTATGTACCCGTGTTCACATGTTTGGTTGTGATTGTCTGCTGGAGGAAATTGATATCAGCAAAATGTTATTTATGGCCGCCATTTCCATTTTATATTTTCGAAAATATATTTTCTCTAGCAGATAATCAAAACCAAACATGCGAACACGGGTACACAAGGACTAACTGTTGCGGTGATACCCTCTGACTGCCAATTAGTACCAATTAGTCACAGTGTGTACCTCAATCGGAAAAAAACTAATTACGTCATTCATTAGCGACTCTCACGTGTTCGATTCCGTTTTACAAAGTGAGCTTGATATCAGAGGAAATAGCAGAGTCTCAGGGACTCAACGGTACCAACATCCAGCGAATTAGTCAAGGAACAAAGTCGCACGAAGTATTTGAAAAATGTGACTTCCGTACGTATTAGTTGACTTAACTTCCATCAAGCGTTTGTTCTTGAACAGCCATTTGGTTGTCTCTGTAAAGACAAAATGTGGTGGGGGGGGGGGGGGGGGGGGTAGGGGGAGGGGGGAAGGGGGGGAGGTGGTAGTATGCAACTCCAAAAAGGGCAGATTACACCACTGTGAAAACTGTACTTAATGAGCACGAGGATGCATGCGGATGGTCAATTGGCTCCAATAATAACTGGGGGAGATAATTCTGAGTTTAGGCATATATAGGAATATTTTCTATGCAGAGTTGTTGTCTCCCTTAGAACAGTCGCTAACGCCATACCAAGCATACAACAGATTAAAACGAACATTTCGGAAATCTGGGTTCTACACTTTACCAAGCAAACAGCAGATTGAAACTAAACTATGCATTACTATTCCTTTGTTTCTGCACACTTTAAAACAAGATGTGAGGTTAACTGTGTTTACGTAGTTTTTGTGTGCTTGAATTGTGATTATTTTTCATCTATAAAAACACACACCACTGATGCGCTTTGTTGTTGTGGTGTGTGTGTGTGTATGTGTTTGTGTGTGTGTGTGTGTGTGTGTGTGTGTATATATATGTGTGTGTGTGTATGTGTGTGTGTGTGTATGCGTGTGTGTGTGTGTGCGTGTGTGTGTGTGTATATATGTGTGTGTGTGTGTGTGTGTGTATGCGTGTGTGTGTGTGTGTGTGTGTGTGTGTGTGGATGCGTGTGTGCATGTGTGTGTATGATGTGTGTGTATGCGTGGGTGTGCGTGCGTGCGTGTGTGCGTGCGTGCGTGTGTGTGTGTGTGTATATGTGTGTGTATGAGTGTGTGTGCGTGCGTGCGTGCGTGCGTGTGTGTGTGTGTGTGTGTGTGTGTGTGTGTGTGTGTCTATCGCCGAAAACGTAGGATAGTAAATTACGTCGGTAGTCAATTCTGACGATGAAAGATTAACTAGTATGTTTGTTCGTTTGTTAGTGTGAACATTATATGGTTTAACAGTGTAATGTTGTGCAATGTTTTACACTAAAAGGTAAAACAGTCTGTGATATACATTCTGGGGTTTAAGCTTAACATGTAAAAAATAAAGGTGGGGCAATGTAGAATTCGATACCGAAAAATCAAAACTAATGGTTCTGTATATATCCTAACTGACACTACTAAAAAATAAAAAGCGTTCACCAACACGCACACACACACACACACACACACACACACACACACACACACACACACGCACGCACGCACGCACGCATGTACACATACACACACACTCATACACGCACGCACGCACGCACGCACGCACGTACGTACACACACACACACACACACACACACACACACACACACACACACACACACACACACACTACCCTAGCAGGACCAGGGCCTGACTACTTAAAACATACGTTTAAAACAAATCCAGAACCTAATTCCATTAGTTGTGTTCAATTGTTGAATATTGCATTTCATTGAATATCATGGTTGCTTAACTGTTTGGCACGAGTACAAACTCGATATCAAGCGCCTGTCAAATTCCTCCCACTCGCGTGACCCAGCTGTCTAACACGCTCGCACTGCGCTGTGTTGAAGGCATAACACTACGAGGACACAGTGTGGCACAGGCTTGACGCTGTGTGTTCATGTCATCAGACATATCAACACGTGGGGGTTGCTTAGTGTACATAACATCAGGTGAGCGTTTAATCTTTCAAAATCATATTTTTATGCAGACCAAGTCTGTTTGTTGGTTGGTTGGTTAACCTTTTATATCGTGTCTTCCACAAAATGTGTGCTATCCGATACCAATGGACATGTGTGTCCTTCCTCAGTTCACGTACCATGCTTAAAACTATTTGCATTCATGTCTATCACTGTGAAAATAGGGTTCTAAAGTTCATTACTTTCACATTCCTTACTTCCAATCTTGTATCAACTGTGTAACCGATCGAAACACGTTCGTCACAGTAAAACAAGTCGCGTAAGGCGAAAATACAATATTTAGTCAAGTAGCTGTCGAACTCACAGAATGAAACTGAACGCAATGCCATTTTACTCGTAGCATCGTCAGGCCACCGCTCATGGCAAAGGCAGTGAAATTGACAAGAAGAGCGGGGTAGTAGTTGCGCTAAGAAGGATAGCACGCTTTTCTGTACCTAGCTCTCTTCGTTTTAACTTTCTGAGCGTGTTTTTAATCCAAACATATCATATCTATATGTTTTTGGAATCATGAACCGACAAGGAATAAGATGAAAGTGTTTTTAAATTGATTTGGACAATTTAATTTTGATAATAATTTTTATATATTTAATTTTCAGAGCTTGTTTTTAATCCGAATATAACATATTTATATGTTTTTGGAATCAGCAAATGATGGAGAATAAGATAAACGTAAATTTGGATCTTTTTTGTTTTTATTTTTATTTTTATTTTTTACAATTTTCCGATTTTTAATGACCAAAGTCATTAATTAATTTTTAAGCCACCAAGCTGAAATGCAATACCGAAGTCCGGGCTTTGTCGAAGATTACTTGACCAAAATTTCAACCAATTTGGTTGAAAAATGAGGGCGTGGCAGTGCCGCCTCAACTTTCACGAAAAGCCGGATATGACGTCATCAAAGACATTTATCAAAAAAATAAAAAAAATGTTCGGGGATTTCATACCCAGGAACTCTCATGTCAAATTTCATAAAGATCGGTCCAGTAGTTTAGTCTGAATCGCTCTACACACACACACAGACACACACACACACGCACACACGCACATACACCACGACCCTCGTTTCGATTCCCCCTCGATGTTAAAATATTTAGTCAAAACTTGACTAAATATAAAAAAAAACTTGACTAAATATAAAACAAGTCGCGTAAGGCGAAAATACAATATTTAGTCAAGTAGCTGCCATTTTTCAGCAAGACCGTATACTCGTAGCATCGTCAGTCCACCGCTCATGGCAAAGGCAGTGAAATTGACAAGAAGAGCGGGGTAGTAGTTGCGCTAAGAAGGATAGCACGCTTTTCTGTAAATCTCTTTGTTTTAACTTTCTGAGCGTGTTTTTAATCCAAACATATCATATCTATATGTTTTTGGAATCAGGAACCGACAAGGAATAAGATGAAAGTGTTTTTAAATTGATTTGGACAATTTAATTTTGATAATAATTTTTATATATTTAATTTTCAGAGCTTGTTTTTAATCCAAATAAAACATATTTATATGTTTTTGGAATCAGCAAATGATGGAGAATAAGAAAAACGTAAATTTGGATCGTTTTATAAATTTTTATTTTTTTTTACAATTTTCCGATTTTTAATGACCAAAGTCATTAATTAATTTTTAAGCCACCAAGCTGAAATGCAATACCGAAGTCCGGGCTTTGTCGAAGATTACTTGACCAAACTTTGAACCAATTTGGTTGAAAAATGAGGGCGTGACAGTGCCGCCTCAACTTTCACGAAAAGCCGGATATGACGTCATCAAAGACATTTATCAAAAAAATGAAAAAATTGTTCGGGGATTTCATACCCAGGAACTCTCATGTCAAATTTCATAAAGATCGGTCCAGTAGTTTAGTCTGAATCGCTCTACACACACACACACACACACGCACACACGCACACACGCACATACACCACGACCCTCGTTTCGATTCCCCCTCGATGTTAAAATATTTAGTCAAAACTTGACTAAATATAATGAGGAGTATCAACTGAGAAAGGTTCTACTTTCGGTTTCCGGGAAATATGTTTCGGTTCGCTTGAATCGATCATGGCGGTGAGATACCCAAGGTGATCGCAAGACTTGCTGTGTGCGGCTTGTTGCTGTTCTCGTTCTGCTTTCTGCAGTGTGGTTTATATTGACCAGAGCGTGTTTTCTCGGCTGTGTGCAGAAAACCTATTTTGTGGTCAGGTTCTGTTTATTTCTTTGTCCTGTTGAGGGTATAATAATGATTCTCGTCTAAATAATACTGAGTGAACTGAACTTCCTGTCATGAAATACTAGGCATGTGAGTTTGAATGTAGCGTTGTATGTCAGATGAGGCTGTTTATTGTAAACACTGCCTTATGTATAATCACTCTGTTTGTTGAATAGGGGACGCCTTTCCAGTCATATAACTGGTTTAGCAGTAAACGTTCTCATCACAAAATACTGCACTTAAACGCATCTGTTTAGTTTTGATGACGGGAAGTATAGAAGAGAACTAGCAAACTAGATTCCGTCAAGTGAAATCTTCGTCAGCGCTTTCTCGGGTGACGCAGAGTGTGTCTGTGTGTCAGTCCCATGTTGTGGACAGCGCTGTCTGGCCATTCTGTGCTAGATGTTTTATCAAGCGTTTCACACGGCTCTCGCATTCTTTGTGCAACAAGAACGGCGGTCGTGTAGAATACTATCTGCTGTCGTATACAGGTGTATATACTCACTTCCTCGTTGAGCAACTTGGTTTCAATTGAATGTTTCTTTTCTTTACATGTCAACGTGGTTGAGAATGAAAGTTATGTGTTCATTTCAATGCTTCACATTTCTGAGGAATCAAGAGACTGGCTGTGACTGTCACATGTTGTTTTGGTCTGTAGTTATAACGATTAAGTTCCTTTGTTTCTTTGATTGAAAAGTTATCACGTTTCAAGTCTTTTGTCGCTTGGGCTATATGGACTTTGTTCCTTCTGTATGAATATATTGATATGGGTTTCTGTATCTCTGAGGTAAAGACACACTGTGACACTTAACTTTCGTCCAAGTTCACTCAGCGGTATTCAGGGGTTAATCTGAGCCACAATGTTGATTACGTATTTAAACAGTTGCAGCAGCACGAGCTGTTGTTGTTGTTGTTGAAGTTGTTGGTGTTGTTTGTATTTTTGGTTGTTGTTTGTGTTTTTGTTGTTGTTTTTGTTGTCACGGTTGTTGTTGTTGTTGTTGTTGTTGTTGTTGTTGTTGTTGTCACGGGTGTTGCTACTACTGTTTTCTGCATTACTGCTTGTTATCGTTCTTTATGTTGTTCTTGTCTCAAACGTGTAAACATACAAAGAAAAATAAATAAAACACGCTTAACCCAATCTTTCTTGAATCGCTTAACACACCCTTCTCAATGTTCTTCCTTCAGAACTAACTCGTTAGCATGGCAACGGCAGCGAGTAAACGCTCAGCGGACAGTGACACAGAATGCTCCGTGTGTCACGAGCTGTTCAAGAACCCCAAACTGCTGCCCTGTGCTCACGTCCTG
>NC_090253.1:52068828-52093828 GCF_037325665.1 Littorina saxatilis | reverse complement strand
CTGTTCTCCCTTGCAACGTTTACACTATGTTCCCAGCGGCCACAGCAGCCCCGTTTCTGGCCACCATGGACAAAACGGGAAGCACGTAAGACAATATGGGGGGGGGGGGGGGAGGGGGGGGACAGAATGGGCAAACGTGACAGACCGTGATTGCCGTGGATGGCGTGCCAGATTTGTAAACTGTCAAAAAATGTGCCACGGCAGTCACGGTGCGGATTAGAAACCTAGTATGTCGTAGCGAAACGGACTACACACAACAGAACGTGACAGTACGCAATAGGCCTTAACAAAACTTGGAGGCGGTCCGCAGTGGGTCCGCAGTGGGACGGGAAGGATGTGTATTCCCCGGCATCTCACGGTCCTTTGAAGTTTTTGCACGTTCTGTCGCGGTTAGTGCGCGTTTTGTAACGGTTGCTTCACGGCTGATGCGCGTTTTGTCCCGTTTTGCCACGTTTTGTCACCGTTCTCACAGCAAGCTAGGGTGTATGGTAGGCGTTTCGTCGCGTCCAATCACGACGCGTCCCGGTGTGTGACGGTTTGCGGGCCCGGCGCGTTACGGCGCGTTGCGTTCTACTACGGTGTGACACGTCGCGCGCGATCTGGGAGGGAGCCGGGCTACAGTGATACAGTACAGGATACAATGAGTGCTATTGCTTGGGAGGCCTTCTTTTTATACAGTAGACACAAACGTGCTCCAAAGCTGCCCGGCGTCCACGTTTTATCCGTAAAAAGCCTTGACAGAACGTGAAAAATGTGTCAGACCTTAATCAAAACGTGAGAAACGTGAGGGACCCCATCAGAACGTGTCGGGCCGAGAAGGAACGTACTGACATCCATTGCGGACCGCGGGCCGAACCGTAGTGCGCCGTGAGAAAACTTGATAGGACCCAACACAACTTGAGTACAGAGACAAAATATGGCCAAAATCCCACGGCGCACTACGTTTGGGAAAAGGGGGCTGCCGTGGCCGCCGGGAACTCGTAGTGTAAACGAAGCATTACAAGAACATTCTTTCTCGTGCAAAGTTCGGCTCATTATCTCAGATCTGGTAAAGTGTTTACACATGATATAAGACCCCCCTCCCCCCTAGTCACATGCCCACAATCAGACCATCCCTCCCCCCCCCCCCCCTAGTCACATGCCCACATTCAGACCATCCCTCCCCCCCTAGTCACATGCCCACATTCAGACCATCCCTCCCCCCCTAGTCACATGCCCACATTCAGACCATCCCTCCCCCCCTAGTCACATGCCCACATTCAGACCATCCCTCCCCCCCTTGTCACATGCCCACATTCAGACCATCCCTCCCCCCCTTGTCACATGCCCACATTCAGACCATCCCTCCCCCCCTTGTCACATGCCCACATTCAGACCATCCCTCCCCCCCCCTAGTCACATGCCCACATTCAGACCACCCCCCCCCCCTAGTCACATGCCCACAATCAGACCATCCCTCCCCCCTAGTCACATGCCCACAATCAGACCAGGGCGGGGAGATAGTTCAGTCAGCAGCAGCATTGGCATGGAAATCAGTTGTTGCTAACGGCATGATTGGTTCGATCCCAACGTTCGGCGAGGTATTTGATTCAAGATTCAACGTTATGCAGGCTCTCCTCGGTGTCCGAACACCCCCATGTGATACTAATACATGAATGAATGGATGAATGAATGAATGAATGAATGAATGAATGAAAGAATGGATGGATGAATCAATGAATGAATGAATGAATAAATGGATGAATGAATGAATGAATGGATGAATGAATGAATGAATGAATGAATGAGTTAATGAATGAATGGATGAATGAATGAATGAATGAATGAACACAGAAAGAATGGGATCCAGGAGCAAAGAATTCCTATCTGAATCACTAATGTAAAAACTATGTAAATGAATAAATAACGAAAGAAATAAACGACACACAATGTGGCACCCGAACCCAGATACTCCCCCTCACCCTCTTTCCTAACCCGTCTCTCCCCCAAACACACTCTGTCAAACTCACAGCTTCTCCAGCTAGCAAGTAGAAAGCTCCGGACGCAGAGATGGCTTTGTCACCGTTACAGAAGACGTTGAAGAGTCCACCCCCAACGTTCAGACTGACATCACCGCTGCCGCAGTCTGGTCTTGCACTCACCCAATAAATCCCATTATGTTTGGCTCTGAACGTTGAAGTGGCTGGAATGGACTTCCAGGTCCAGCCGGAGAGGTACTGGTGATGGAAGTGTACGGCGTTGGACTGGCTCGAGGAGTACCCGTTGCTGCGTACAGTTACGAAGCTGTCCTGTAACAGTATAGCTGTCGTTTATCTATCCGTAGCTAGGTGTTTGAAACACCTGTACCGAATTCTGCACAGCGAAGGTGGCCTGAAACACGACCAGCACTGGCTGCATGGCAGCTTCATTCAACGTCTGACGGTTGCGCTAGTAACTTCCTGTTTGCTCTTTCAGGGCTGAGCATACATTCTTTTCAAGAGGGATCGTGGGGGGAAACTAACTGCCTCGACAGAGATGCGAATTGTCTTTCTTTAAACAATCTATTATTCAAACAGGTTTCTTTTACATATAATTCCGATAACTAGGACTGCATATAGTGATTGTTTTGAAACCGTTTTTCGAAACAATGTAAATTAAACTGGTCATGCCAAAAAAATAGGAAGGCCCAGAGCATTTAGAGTCAATTCAACCTATTCTACAATGCAGCGCTCTCCACGGACGCCCATCAGAGGGTCCCCGCTTTTAGTGTTTAGGGGTCCACGGACACCAAACCCCATGTGTTCTTAAAATGCATTGTGTTCGTGAATAGTGAGATATGAATTTTTTCTCTCAAAATATTCGCAGAGGGCACTTCGACTATACCGTGTTAAATACATATCTTTTCGTCGTGAAATGGGCAGTTGTGCTTGCACTATAC
Organism: Littorina saxatilis; assembly: GCF_037325665.1. Taxonomy (NCBI): domain Eukaryota; kingdom Metazoa; phylum Mollusca; class Gastropoda; order Littorinimorpha; family Littorinidae; genus Littorina; species Littorina saxatilis. Next base: position 52,090,911 of record NC_090253.1, on the reverse strand, counting down.
TTGACTGACGACTGCAGTCTGAAGGAGTTCTTACGGTATGCACGAAAGAGGAAATGTAGTGCGTCCTGGGACCCGCTCTTTATATGTTCCATGCGTCCCGGGACCCTCTCAAAGAATTTCTAGTACGTGATTTTGGCTTCTAGTGCATATAGAACGCGGGGACGCGCACTTTAGGGAGCCCTGAAAAAGGGTACAAGCACCAATAACGTCAAACGATTTCTGGCAGACAACATACGGCAAGAACATGTCTGATTTTTTGGACAGTCAGCAATCATAGTCATACTGAAACTAAGTGATAAAAGCCTGACCTTTATGTAGGAGGCTAAGGCCATGCCGTAGTTGGTGGCACCTTCGGGATCTCCAGTGAACCTGGCACCTACTCTGGTTCCAGCCTTGAGGTAGAGTCCCACCGTCAGACCCGCAATAACATATTCTTCAGCGTAAGCCACGAAGCCAGCATCGTGTCCGTCGAGCTGCAGGAACATATCCGTTCTACCGTCGGGGTCAGCAACCATGGTGATGATGAACACGCCGTCTTCAGGCACTATGGTACTCGTCACCAGTCTCATCTGGCCGAGGCTGATGAATATCAGCAGCATGCGGAGTGTTGATGTCATTGTAGACATTTTTATCGCGAACGTGCTTGCAGGGGTTGTAGCAGTTAGTGGTGATGATGTTGTCGTTGTTGTTTTACCAAATGTTGTTGGAGTCAAGTATACGGGGAGACCACCTGTTTACAGGAAAGATGATGAAATCACTTCGGCGGCGAGACCTAAACCAATCTCTCACATCTGGAGACGAAGTGAGAAAGAAGCCAATGACGACTGTTGGCCTTGCTTGAATATATATATGTAGCCAGGATAAAAACTGAGACTCGCTTTAAAAGGTCACTTTCAGTTTATCCTAGGAATCATGTAAAGAGATCAATACCAGCTGACAGCTTAAACCCCTTGAATTACACGTGGAGGTGACTGTCAGTTTACAGCTTAAACCCCTTGAATTACACGTAGAGGTGACTGTCAGTTAACATCTTAAACCCCTTGAATTACACGTAGAGGTGACTGTCAGTTAACATCTTAAACCCCTTGAATTACACGTAGAGGTGACTGTCAGTTAACATCTTAAACCCCTTGAATTACACGTAGAGGTGAACATATAGCGCAAGTCCCGATAACAGGTTTACAATTCAAATGCAAGAAACAGAAGAAAAAACCCGCAAAAATGCGACCTAAACTAACATAGCCATAACAACACACACACACACACACACACACACACACACACACATACACACGCACACGCACACGCACGCACACACACACACACACACACACACACACACACACACACACACACACACAAATCGAAGATTGCGTGCTTTCCTTCAGTAACGATACTCCCGTACACGACGTCCTAGAAAGCCAGCATATTATTCAGATTCACAGGCTTCGTTCACAACGAACACGATTCCGGAGTCTCAGGAGAATGCACACGGTTATTATAGGCAGGGCCAGCAGAGCCGTGTTAGTTATTCCCTTGTTTTTGTCACTGAAGATATGATCAAGAGCGTTTTGTTTTGTGCATGCGCAACCGTGCTAGCTTAACTCGTGTTCCGGATCTCGTTCGGTCGTCACTTAAACGTAACTTCCAGAACACTTGTTTTAATCAATATAAAGTTGAAGATCTGATTTGCCCCCGGACAGGATTTAGGGATAACAGATAAAATCCCCTGAATAGGAGTGGATGCAGTGCAGATAACGTAAGACTGCTGAAGCAACGATTTGTCTTTTTGTCGCCGATTACAATATAAACAGTCAAACGGTTTGCACAGCTATCTCACAGATGACACTATTATTAATCCACAACACGTTGAAGATACGGTTTGCCTCCGGATAGGATTTAGGGATAACAGAGAGAAAATCCCCTGTATAGAAGTGGATGTGCGGCTTTAAAAAGACAACAGATGTCGAGAATGGTCCGCGTTGGTATTTTCCGACCATGAAGGTCTGTGCTTGATCCCAAGTGTGTTCGAGCCTCTGAGTCAATACAATTGAGTCAATACAATTGAGTCCAGCTTAAAGACGCAGTGCAGGTCACAGCATTGCTGCAGCAAAGATGTGTTTTTGTGTCACAGATTACGATAATATAAACAGTCAAAAGCTGCACACAACTATCTCACAGATGACTTCACATACCTTTTAGTATTTCCATCCAAATGTGGTTTGTCAGTTTGCATCCTCCGCCTTTTTTAATTGACATTTCTCGTGACCCCGTTCTGGGACTGAAGGCTGTATGCGGTGTGCCAACATGGACCCACATACCATCTGTTACAATGCTCTTACGTAATCAAACACAATGTCTTGACGTAAAGTACCCAGTCCAGAAAGGAGTACCCCGTACGCCGGTGTCACGAACTGAAAACTCTGCCTGGACAATCCTTCTCATTGCGGTCAATGCGCCATGCGCTAACATTGGGAGATTAATCAGGTCGTGAACAACCTAACCCTAACCCTAATCCTAACCCTAACCCTAACCCTTGGTCCGTTAGGTCAAAGGGTCGCACAAGTCCAGGATTGGCTCATGCGCATTGACCGCGCTGAGAGGGATTGTTTAGCAGAGGTTTCAGTTCGTGACACCTTGACTTCTAGACTTCCATAAAGCCTTTTGACGTAATAAAATCCCGTCCGGGACGTGACGTCAGCCTGGTCTAGGGGCCACGACGTCCTGTTCGAGCAATGATCTTTGCAAGAGGGTCAATCAAACTTGGTATAATTTCAAATGGAAAGATGCCTGATTCCGGCTTTTTACACAAGTTGAGGCGGCACCGTCCTGTCCTTGTTCTATGAGCAAAATTATTGTCTAGTTGAGTAATGTTGATTGTTTGCGTTGTACATTCAGAGCTCAAACTCTGATGGCATCCCATCATTATTTGTTGATAAATGTCGTATTGAATCCAACCAAAAACTATTTCTCGTGAAATTATTTGACGAATTGAGCTCCCAAATAAAAGCATAATTATTGAAATTGGTCATTTGTTGGAGAAAACAATTACTGCCATGATTGTCTCCCTCAAGGGAAAATGCAAACGTAGTATCGACATGGTTGTCCCCCTTCATTCGTGTCTCGGTGTTTTCCTTTTAAACCCTATGTAAATAAAAGGCATGAGAATCGATTAAACATTGGATTTTCCTTCTGTGAGCCATGTGACGTCTGAGGCCGACACAAATTTATATTCAGGGCCAAGACTTTGAAGGAATTACTTGCGTCATATTTGAGACACACGGATTAACCCACAGATTAAAACACACGTCTGCCAAACTGCAACAATGAAGTGATTTGCAAATCATTTGTTGTTGTTTCTTCTTCTTCTTGTCGTTCGCCAATGCTAAACTTGGAGTCCAGCTCTGGTAATGAAGCTGGTGGTCTTATGAAGAGCCTCCACAGGTCCATGCAGCTTCTCATGAAGGGGCACCGGCCTGGTCCAGATCTCTCTGTTGTTGTTTTATTCGAATTATTTCCTTTCTAATTCATGTAACCCAAGGTGTTTTTTTAGAATAAACTTTTGCCTTGCCTTGCCTTGTTTGGCCTAATTAGAGCGAATTAGATAGACGTTCAGCACAATTAAATAAAAAAAACATAATTATCCACACCTGGTTTATATTAAGGGCCAAGGCTAGGTGTGTGTGTGTGTGTGTGTGTGTGTATGTGTGTGTGTGTGTGTGTGTGTGTGTGTGCCTGTGTGTATGTGTGCGAGTGTGTATGTATGTGTGTGTGTGTGTGTGTGTGTATGTGTGTGTGTGTGTGTGTGTGTGTGTGTGTACGTGTGTGTGTGTGTGTGTGTGTGCGTGTGTGTGTGTGTGTGTATGTGTGTGTGTGTGTGTCTGCGTGTGTGTGTGTGTGTGTCTGTTTGTTCGTTTGATTGTGCTTGTGTTGTTATGACAGTGTGTTTTATCTCTTACGTACACAAGTAGCTAAGTCTATGTCTGTCGATAGATCTGTCTAAGAGAATGTTGATTGTTAGCAACAATATCAGTTTTTATTTTGCTCTTTTATTGCATTCCAACGCTTAATTTTTCAGGTATCCGTTTGTCCCCCAAGACACGTGGACTGAAAGAGAACACAGAGATCAGCAATACCTGATGTAGGGGACGCGCCCTGAAGAAGGACGACTTTATTTGCATTGCTGATAACTAGCTTGTTTTCAAGCGAAGAAGTTTTATTTTGTGCTTGGTAGTTGTTCTCAATAAAAGTTTACCGCTAGGCATGATTAGGGCGTCACAGTGGAAAACACTAGTAATACACCCCTTCGGAGTTTCGAGTGCGCATGCGCGGCTAGTCACATTTTTGGCGGCAGGGGGCGCTCCGTTGTACCAAACACAATCGAGATCCATTCCGCTTAAAGGCATATGTACTCGATGACTATACACGCTAATTGCTTTACCAACAGCTGGAGACATGCTAAATTAAGTTCCCTGCAAAATATTGTGGTCTAGGACCCCTTCAATGTTGAGATATGTTAATTTTCATTTTGATCTGGATCGTCCTATTTATAGATTTGGCAACACATGTAACGTTGATGCAAGGGAGCTAACACCGCGGCTTTGTTGACATCCTCACTTTTTCAGAGGCTAGAACAAGCTGTAATGCATATATTATGGTCCGCGCATGGTGACATATCGTCATTATATGGTCTTATGGTGCGTTTGACATCGATTATGGGCAAACTACACTTTGTAAACACGGGAGCGCGTACATATGCCTTTAAATCATGAAACTATCGTGGGACAAAAACCACAGAAATATCAAAGAGATAAGAGCTTACGAGGGAAAACTTGAACGCAATCGGCAATGTACCTCTTCTGAAGACCTCGTGTTTGGTACAATTTGCAATCCCAGCATGCAATGCGCGGACTCTCGCCTGAGACTCCGAAAGGGTGGATTGTGACACGTGGGTTCTTGAGCATGTGTCAGTATTGCCTCGCCGGTTTCCGAGTTTCTCCCTTCATATTTGTGTACTGCACGTTCTGTCGATCTCACTGTTCGAGGTTAGTTCAGTTGATAAGTGACCTAACGCTCCCGTTAACTTTGTATCTGTTTGGAAAAGAAACTCAAATAGCATGCATTTGGAGTTTGACCGACATCATGTTTGCAGTCCAGCTCCCAAATGCATGGAACAATCGCGGACAGGCGTAGAAGTCATTTCATAACAGGATTTCCCGGCCCAGCATTCCAAACGTTTTTTTTTGGGGGGGGGAGATTTTTGAAGATTTATTTCGGCACGACGATGGTGGGGGGTAGGGGTGTACCACACCGGAAAGGCAGATTATACCACTGTGAAAACTGTACGTAATGAGCACGATGATGCATGCGTATAGTCAATAAGCTCCCCTCCAAAGGGAAGAGAATTCTAGTATTTTCTATGCAGAGTAGTTGTCTCCCATAACGCCATTTCAAGCATACAGCAGATTAAAACTAAGATGTCTGATATCTTATACGTTATCTATTAAAAAACCAATACACTTATGAGCTTTATTGTGGTGTGTGTGCGTCTGTTTGTTATTATGTGTGTTATTGTGTGTGTGTGTGTGTGTGTGTGTGTGTGTGTGTGTGTGTGAGCGCTCCTTATACCAGTACTGTAACGCTAAACAACATTATTCTTTGTAAATTCTAACGCCGAAAACGTACGATAGTAAAGTGTGTCGGAAGTCAATTCTGACGACGAAAGAGAGTTTGTGTTTGTTTGTTTGTTTGTTAATGCTAACATTCTAAGGTTAAAACGTGTAAGGGGTTGCAATTTGTGACACTAAAAGATAAAACAGTATAATTATGATGCAAAATCGGCTGTGTTGATACATAACTTAAAATGTGAAAAAGAGTGGGGCACTGTTAAATCCGATACCGAAACACACACACACACACACACACGCGCGCGCGCATCCACACTCACACACACACACACACACGCACACACACACACGCACACACACACGCACACACACACACACACACACACACACACACACACACACACACACACACACACACACACACACACACAAAGGAGAACTTACACACAGGAGAACACACAGTTACACGCCCGCACACATTTCATGAAACAGAATACCCAACAATGGTGCATTGCATAAATAGATTGTTTTCCCATTAACGTTAAACGCTAAAACAGGTGTAATATCAACTTTAGCAAAATTCATGTCCGTCAGAATGATGTATCGACGGAGGTGGTAACGCCTGTAGCAGAAATGACGATGTCTTGGGTAACATCATCTGTGTAAAAAAGAATAATCTGAAATTAGAGAAATAATCCTATTGTAGAGATGGCTAATATTTATTGTTGAAAGCCGTTCTTTTCATACTTTTGCAAAAGGCAATACCGTATATACAACCAAGATAAGCAACCACACGGAGAGTTAATGAAAAGCGGATATGACGAGGTGGAAGAGGAAGAGGAACACAATGATACTGACGACGATGATGATAAATGATGATGACAAGCGCACCTGATACAGCGCGGCGTAGCTCTCACTCATATAAAGGCATAGCCGGACCCGGTCCACAGCAAAGCGATGGACATGAAGGTCTCGGGGCCGAGGTACCTCTCGTTGGGAGAGATCATAAACAACTTGTCGCCCGACGCGAAATCGAAGATTCCGGCTTGGCCGCTCTTGGTGCCGCCCTCATTATACCAAGCGAACACGTACTTTGTGTCGTCGTTCTTGTAGAGATGTACATTCAGGGTGCTGCTATCTGGATCACCTCGCAAGGACACGATGTATCTCCCAGCCGTGCCGATGGTCCATGTACGATAAGTGGGGTTGTAGAGCCAGCCGTAGTCGGTGGCAATTCTGCCGTCGAAGCTGAGTGTCTCATTCTTGTAGATTGTGCCCGTACGGTCTGCCCAGGCGGTGTAGGCTGCGTGCTGGTAGTTGTTGAGGTACGTTCGCTGGTTGCCTTCAAGGTATACGAAGGAGAAGGAGGTGCCGCCTTGCAGGGTCCCCCCGGAGTTAAAGGTTAGTTGGAGCTGTGGAGTGATTATTACATGAATGGAGTTGAGCTCAGAAAGTAATGAATACAGAAAGTAACTAATGATGTTGACATAAGTATGCTCAATCGTTGACAGTTAGGCCCCGTCGCGATATAACCTTGAACGGTTGAAAACGACGTTAAACACCAAATAAATAAAGAAAGAAAGACAGTTAGGTTGTTCTCCCATGCAACGTTTACACTATGTTCCCAGCGGCCACAGCAGCCCCGTTTCAGGCCACCGTGGACAAAACGGGATGCACGTAAGACAACGTGTGTGTGTGTGTGTGTGTGTGGGGGGGGGGCGAAATGGGCAAACGTGACAGGCCGTGATTGCTGTGGATGGCGTGCCAGATTTGTAAACTGTCAACAAATGTGCCACGGCAGTCACGGTGCGGATTAGAAACCTAGTAGGACGTAGCGAAACGGAGTTCACGCAACAGAACGTGACAGTACGTAACAGGCCTTAACAAAACTTGGAGGCGGTCCGCAGTGGGTCCGTATTGGGATGGGAAGGATGTGTATTCCCCGGCATCTCACGGTCCTTTGAAGTTTGTGCACGTTCTGCCGCGTTTAGTGCGCGTTTTGTAACAGTTGCTTCACGGTTGCTGCGCGTTTTGCCACGTTTTGCCACGTTTTGTCACGGTTTTCACAGCAACCTAGGGTGTATGGTAGGCGTTTCGTCGCGTCCAATCACGACGCGTCCCGGTGTGTGACGGCTTGCGGGCCCGGCGCGTTACGGCGCGTTGCGTTCTACTACGGTCTGACACGTCGCGCGCGATCAGGGAGGGAGCCGGGCTACAATGATACAGTACAGGATACAATGAGTGCTATTGCTTGGGAGGCCTTCTTTTTATGCAGTGGGCACAAACGTGCTCCAAAGCTGCCCGGCCACACTCAGACCAGGGCGGGGAGATAGTTCAGTCAGCAGCAGCATTGGCATGGACATCAGTACCCAATATTGACGGACTGTGTGATATCTTCTGCTATGGTCTGTTAAGACAGTGATATCAAAATCGAGACCGGAAACAGACCAATAGCAGAAGATATCATCACACAGTCAGTCAATGTTAGATATATTGCTATTTCTCTGGACATTTTGTATTTACTGTAAAGAAATTACAAAAGTATTTGTCTCAGTTTTGGCTGTTCCATATCCCTCCTTCTGATTATTATTTCTTTTTGTTCACGCTTTTCTTGTACTTTTCAGTAGTTCAAAATGTCTTTCCTTTCAAAACGTCTTTAGTCACTTGCTCAACTAAATTCTGGGATCATTACATTTTCATATATATTTGTTTGTTTTTAAATTTAGGTGTTTTGTTTTTGAAGTGGGGAAGCAATAAAGAGGTCGTCGATATCAAAACTGATATCGACGGAAATGTCGTCGATATCACTTTTGCACTGAGCTCAGTTTTGCCCAATTGACCAATGGAAATCCACGTAACATATGAAATAGCAATATTTGATGTTATCAGCATGATTGGTTCGATCCCAACGTTCGGCGAGGTATTTGATTCAAGATTCAACGTTATGCAGGCTCTCCTCGGTGTCCGAACACCCCCATGTGATACTAATACATGAATGAATGAATGAATGAATGAATGAATGAATGATTGATTGAATGAATGAATGAATGAATGAACACAGAAGGAATGGGATCCAGGAGCAAAGAATTCCTATCTGAATCACTAATGTAAAAACTATGTAAATGAAGCTAAAAAACAAAGGATTACTGTACTCACCGATACAAAGACGACACAAGACGATTACGAATTTTCGCTTCTGGAAGCTTCATCAGGAAAAGAACACAAAAGACAACAAAAAGCAGACGCAACACGGAACGAACAGGGTTTGAAAGAAAATGGAGGGGAAACACGCAAAAAGGGGAAGAAACTCTAGGAACGGAAATGAATGAAAGGGGAGAGAATTGGTTGAATGATGTCAAGGGCACAGGCATACAGACTAAAAGTAATACACACTCATAAGGGAGGGGGGGGGGGGGGAGGGAAAAATGGGGAGAAATAAAAAATAAATAAATAAATAAATAAATATACAAAAAATTATTTAAAAAATAAAAGGAGAGGAAAAACACACGCACGCACGCACGCGCACACACACACACACACACACGCACCCAGGCACGCACACACACACACACACACACACACACACACACACACACACACACACACACACACACACACACACACACACACACACACACAGAAAGAAACACACACAACACACACACAAATACAAATACACACACACACGTACCGTAACTCCACAGTATGTTTGGGGAATACAAGTACATCACATTTTCGCATTCATACCGTCAGGTGTGGATGTGCCCAGGGATAAAAGGAAATTCGACTCTACTTGTTTTCTGTCTGTGGAGGTGCTGTACATTTGCCAGACACCTTCACACGCGCATCCAGGGAGGTGTGGTTACTGCTGTTGAAATGTTGGGCAACAGACCTACAGCGGCGATGCCGAATATCTGCCAGATGTTCGGTGAAGCGGGTAGAGAGGGTTCTTTCGGCCTCACCAATGTAGAGTACTTTGGGGCATTTGAGACAGGATATGGCATATACGAGGGTGCGGCTGGTGCAAGAGAACGTGCGTTTAATTTTGAAATCTTTTTGGGGGCCGGTCAGAGTGGTAGAATGGCAAATGTGGGGGCAGGTGTGGCAACGAGGGTTCTGACATGCGTTTGTGCCGGGTTGTAGGGGAACTGGCGAACGAAGAGAGGATCGAACCAGGGAATCTCTAAGGTTGCAGTCCCGTCGGGAGGCCAACAAGGGTGGCAGGCTGAAAGTGTCACCAACAGAGGGGCTGGACTTAAGGATGAACCAATTAGTTTTCAGAATGTGGCGAACAGGTAGGTTGTGGGGATGGTGGGTCAGAACTGCCACAGGTCTGTCTGATCTGTCTGAGGTGGATGATGGCTGCAGAGCTTCCTGTCTCGGTATACGACGAACTTTATTTAAGGCCACATTCAAGAGGCTGGATGGGTAGTCACGTTGAAGGAAGAAATCAGACATTTCTGCTGCTTTCTCTTCAAAGTCATCTGTGTCAGAACAGATGCGGCGCAGTCTGAGAAACTGGGAAAATGGAATGCTCCGGATGGTGGAAGAAGGGTGAGAGGAATGGAAAGTAAGGTAGGTGTGAGCATCAGTGTCTTTGTAATGAACACTGGTGGACAGAATGCCGTCAGACAGGGAAATGTTCAGATCCAGAAAGACGACTGCGGAAGGAGAGATATCTCAAAGGTGAATTTGATGGAGGGATGGTAGTTGCTGAAAAAATGTATGTAATTAGTGAGGTCAGACAACGAGAGAGAGGTGGCACCGAGGCAATCATCAATGTAGCGTTTGCACAGTTCAGGCGTAAGTGAACGAATCTGGGATTCCAGGTGGCCCATGAATAGGCAGGCATAGGAAGGTCCCATTTTAGTGCCCATGGCAACACCACTTATCTGATGAAAGACTTGTCCATCAAACTCAAAAGTATTGAGCGTGAGGACAAGCTCTGCGAGACGGAGGAGGATCGGAGTGGGTGGGTCGCGAACAGAACGATTGTCCAGGAAGAACTGAAGTGCTTGAAGTCCGTCGGAATGAGGGATGGATGTATACAGAGAACACTTCTTCTTCTTCTTCGGCGTTCCAGTCAGAGAACACACATCCACAGAAGGTTGGGATGAAAAGAAGGGTTGTTGTTGATTTCACACAGAAGGTGAAGCGTATGAGTGGTGTCTTTGATGTAAGAAGGCAGTGTCTGAACGATTGGTTGCAAGAGATGGTCGAGGTACTGAGACAGATGCTCAGTGGGGCAACTGCAAGCGGACACAATAGGTCTGCCTGGAGAGTCAGATTTGTGTATCTTGGGCAAGAGATACAATTTGGGTTGTTGAACTTGAGACTTGTTCAAGTGTTTCGCAGTAGGAGGAAGCTTGTTTTGTGTGACAGCAGTTTTAATGGTCTGGGCAATGAGTTTTTTGTCTGACAGAAGTGTTGGTTCCATTAGGGATTGATAAGCAGTAGTGTTGTGGAGCTGCCGATTGGCTTCTTGGATGTACATGCCGCGGTCCCAAACCACAACGGCCCCTCCTTTATCTGCTGGTTTTATGACGATGTCAGATCTGTGTTGAGGGCGACAAGTTCTGATTCAGAGAGGTTGCTTTCTTTGATGGGTTTGGGCTTAAGAGCTTTGATGTCTGCCTGACATTGTGAAATGTACAGTTCCACATGGGCAAACTTGCCACATGGTGGAAGGTTGCGGCTGCCTGGTTGGAAGAGTTGAATGAAGATGTCCTGTGATGTAGGAGGTCTAGGGACTGAACCTAACAAAGCCATCCATCAAAATAAATTCTTTCATTCATTTCCGTTCCTAGAGTTCCTTCCACTTTTTGCGTGTTTCCCCTCCATTTTCTTTCAAACCCTGTTCGTTCCGTGTTGCGTCTGCTTTTTGTTGTCTTGTGTGTTCTTTTCTGATGACTTCCAGAAGCGAAAATTCGTAATCGTCTTGTGTCGTCTTTGTATCGGTGAGTACAGTAATCCTTTGTTTTTTAGCTTTGTTCATTTTGCCACAGTCACTTCGTTGTTTAGATTTTTATATAAATGAATAAATAACGAAAGAAATAAACGAGTCACAATGTGGCACCCGAACCCAGATACTCCCCCTCACCCTCTTTCCTAACCCTTCTCTCCCCCAAACACACTCTGTCAAACTCACAGCTTCTCCAGCTAGCAAGTAGAAAGCTCCGGACGCAGAGATGGCTTTGTCACCGTTACAGAAGACGTTGAAGAGTCCACCCCCAACGTTCAGACTGACATCACCGCTGCCGCAGTCTGGTCTTGCACTCACCCAGTAAATCCCATTATGTTTGGCTCTGAACGTTGAAGTGGCTGGAATGGACTTCCAGGTCCGGCCGGAGAGGTATTGGTGATGGAAGTGTACGGCGTTGGACTGGCTCGAGGAGTACCCGTTGCTGCGTACCGTGACGAAGCTGTCCTGTAACAGTATAGCTGTCTTTTATCTATACGTGGCTAGGTGTTTGAAACAAGGAGAGGTCTGAGAATCCTGTACCGAATTATGTACAGCGAAGGTGGCCTGAAACACGACCAGCACTGGCTGCATGACAGCTTCATTCAACGTCTGACGGTTGCGCTAGTAACTTCCTGTTTGCTCTTTCAGGGCTGAGCATACATTCTTTTCAAGAGGGATCGTGGGGGAAAACTAACTGCCTCGACAGAGATGCGAATTGTCTTTCTTTAAACAATCTATTATTCAAACAGGTTTCTTTTACATATAATTCCGATAACTAGGACTGCATATAGTGATTGTTTTGAAACCGTTTTTCGAAACAATGTAAATTAAACTGGTCATGCCAAAAAAATAGGAAGGCCCAGAGCATTTAGAGTCAATTCAACCTATTCTACCATGCAGCGCTCTCCACGGACGCCCATCAGAGGGTCCCCGCTTTTAGTGTTTAGGGGTCCGCGGACACCAAACCCCATGTGTTCTTAAAATGCATTGTGTTCGTGCATAGTGAGATATGAAATGTCTTTTTTCCTCAAAATATTCGCAGAGGGCACTTCGACTATACCTTGTTAAATACATATATTTTCGTCGTGAAATGGGCATTTGTGCTAGCACTATACTTGACTGACGACTGCAGTCCGAAAGGAGTTCTTACGGTATGCACGAACGAGGAAATGTAGTGCGTCCTGGGACCCGCTCTTTATATGTTCCATGCGTCCCGGGACCCTCTCAAAGAATTTCTAGTACGTGATTTTGGCTTCTAGTGCATATAGGAAGCAGGGATGCGCACTTTAGGGAGCCCTGAAAAAAGGTACAAGCACCAATAACGTCAAACGATTTCTGGCAGACAACATACGGCAAAAACATGTCTGATTTTGTTGACAGTCAGCAATCCTAGTCATACTGAAACTAAGTGATAAAAGCCTGACCTTTATGTAGGAGGCAAAGGCCATGCCGTATTTGGTGGCACCTTCGGGATCTCCAGTGAACCTGGCACCTACTCTGGTTCCAGCCTTGAGGTAGAGTCCCACACTCAGACCCGCAATAACATCTTCTACAGCGTAAGCCACGAAGCCAGCATCGTGTCCGTAGAGCTGCAGGAACATATCCGTTCTACCGTCGGGGTCAGCAATCATGGTGATGATGAACACGCCGTCTACAGTCGCTATGGTGCTCGTCACCAGTCTGATCTGGCCGAGGCTGATGCATATCAGCAGCACACGGAGTGTTGCTGTCATTGTCGTCATCTTTATCTTGAACGTGCTTGTAGGGGTTGTAGCAGTTGGTGGTGATGGTGTTGTCGTTGTTGTTTTACTTGCAACAAATGTTGTTGGAGTCAAGTATACGGGGACAAAATACCACCTTTTTACAGAAAAGATGATGAAGTCACTTCGGCGGCGAGACCTAAACCAATCTCTCACATCTGGAGACGAAGTGAGAAAGAAGCCAATGACGACTGTTGGCCTTCCTTGGATATTATATATAGCCAGGAGAAAATCTGAGACTCGCTTTAAAAGGTCACTTTCAGTTTACAGTTTAAATCCTAGGTATCACGTAAAGAGATCAATACCTGCTGACAGCTTAAACCCCTTGAATTACACGTGGAGGTGACTGTCAGTTTACAGCTTAGCCTAAACCCCTTGAAATACACGTAGAGGTGACTGTCAGTTAACATCTTAAACCACTTGAATTACACGTAGAGGTGAACATATAGCGCAAGTCCCGATAACAGGTTTACAATTCAAATGCAAGAAACAGAAGAAAAAACCCGCAAAAATACGACCTAAACTAACATAGCCATAACAACACACACACACACGCACACGCACACACACACACACACACACACACACACACACAACACAACACACACACACACACACACACACACACACACACACACACACACACACACACACACACAAATCGAAGATTGCGTACTTTCCTTCAGTAACGATACTCCCGTACACGACGTTCAAGAAGACCAGCATATTATTCAGATTCACAGGCTTCGTTCACAACGAACAAGATTCCGGAGTCTCAGGAGAATCCACGGGGTTATTATAGGCAGGGCCAGCAGAGCTGGGTTAGTTATTCCCTTGTTTTTGTCACTGAAGATATGATCAAGAGCGTTTGGTTTTGTGCATGCGCAACCGTGCTAGCTTAACTCGTGTTCCGGATCTCGTTCGGTCGTCACGTAAACGTAACTTCCAGAACACTTGTTTTAATCAATATAAAGTTGAAGATCTGATTTGCCCCCGGACAGGATTTAAGGATAACAGAGATAAAATCCCCTGAATAGGAGTGGATGCAGTGCAGATAACGTATGATTGCTGAAGCAACGATTTGTCTTTTTGTCGCCGATTACAATATAAACAGTCAAACGGTTTGCACAGCTATCTCACAGATGACACTATTATTAATCCACAACACGTTGAAGATACGGTTTGCCTCCGGATAGGATTTAGGGATAACAGAGAGAAAATCCCCTGTAGAGAAGTGGATGTGCGGCTTTAAAAAGACAACAGATGTCGAGAATGGTCCGCGTTGGTATTTTCCGACCATGCAGGTCTGTGCTTGATCCAAGTGTGTTCGAGCCTCTGAGTCCATACAATTGAGTCCATACAATTGAGTCCATACAATTGAGTCCATACAATTGAGTCAATACAATTGAGTCAATACAATTGAGTCAATACAATTGAGTCAATACAATTGAGTCAATACAATTGAGTCAATACAATTGAGTCAATACAATTGAGTCAATACAATTGAGTCAATACAATTGAGTCAATACAATTGAGTCAATACAATTGAGTCAATACAATTGAGTCAATACAATTGAGTCCAGCTGTGTTCGTCCCTTAAAGACGCAGTGCAGGTCACAGCATTGCTGCAGCAAAGATGTGTTTTTGTGTCACAGATTACGATAATATAAACAGTCAAAAGCTGCACACAACTATCTCACAGATGACTTCACATACCTTTTAGTATTTCCATCCAAATGTGGTTTGTCAGTTTGCATCCTCCGCCTTTTTTAATTGACATTTCTCGTGACCCCGTTCTGGGACTGAAGGCTGTATGCGGTGTGCCAACATGGACCCACATACCATCTTTTACAATGCTCTTACGTAATCAAACACAATGTCTTGACGTAAAGTACCCAAGCCAGAAAGGAGTATCCCGTACGCCGGTGTCACGAACTGAAAACTCTGCCTGAACAATCCTTCTCATTGCGGTCAATGCGCCATGCGCTAACGTTGGGAGATTAATCAGATCGTGGACAACATAACCCTAACCCTAACCCTTACCCTTACCCTAATCATCTGCCCTGATATGGCCCTTCGTGGTCGGCTGGGCGTTAAGCAAACAAACAAACAAACAAAATACCTTAATCCTAACCCTAACCCTAACCCATGGTCCGTTCGGTCAAAGGGTCGCATTTTTTTAAGTCCAGGATTGGCTCATGCGCATTGACCGCACTGAGAGGGATTGTTCAGCAGAGGTTTCAGTTCGTGACACCGGGACTTCTAGACTTCCATAAAGGCTTTTGACGTCATAAGATCACGTCCGGGACGTGACGTCAGCCTGGTCTAGGGGCTACGCTGCCCTGCTCCAACAATGATCAACATTAATTCGCACAACAAAATTAATTACAGTTTTTAACTCTTTGCAAGAGGGTCAACCAAACTTGGTATAATTTTAAAATGGAAAGATGCCTGATTCCGGCTTTTTACACAAGTTGAGGCGGCACCGTCCTGTCCTTGTTCTATAAGCAAAATGATTGTCTAGTTGAGTAATGTTGATTGTTTGCGTTGTGAATTCAGAGCTCAAACTCAGGTGGCATCCTAACATTATTTGTTGATACATGTCGTATTGAATCCAACCAAAGACTATTTCTCGTGAAATTATTTGACGAATTGAGCTCCCAAATAAAAGCATAATTATTGAAATTGGTCATTTGTTGGAGAAAACAATTACTGCCATGATTGTCTCCCTCAAGGGAAAATGCAAACGTAGTATCGACATGGTTGTCCCCCTTCATTCGTGTCTCGGTGTTTTCCTTTTAAACCCTATGTAAATAAAAGGCATGAGAATCGATTAAACATTGGATTTTCCTTCTGTGAGCCATGACATTGTGACGTTTGAGGCCGACACAAATTTATATTCAGGGCGGAGACTTCGAAGGAACTACTTGCGTCATATTTGAGACACGCGGATTAACCCACAGATTAAAACACACGTCTGCCAAACTGCAAAAATGAAGTGATTTGCAAATCTATCTCGGGAAGAAATTCAGTGAAAACAAAAGACTACTTTTAACTCCTGTTACAACGCAAAAAGCAACAACATCGGCTGCCAAAGTTTTTCGGGATTATTTTGCTCAAAATGAAAAGCAGGTCGATTTTGAACAGTATATGACGTCACAAACAGGAATTGGATGCCGCTGTCTCGTCTTTCTACATTGACGCAAGAACAAAAACAGGCGAGTTATACACACAAAAACCAAGTCTGGACGCAGCTAGTTCGGGACGGCATCAACCGTCATTTGAAAAGTCCCCGATAGAACAAGGGCGTGGACATCCTCACAGACCCTAGCTTTGCCTCTTCTAATGAAATGTTCAAAGTCGCCGCGAGGGAGATCAATTCAGCACAGGGAAAAGCCGCCATCAATTTCCTCCAACCACCTGTGTCCGACACTGACCGCACCAAGCTGTACAACAGCATCTAAACAGCATCTACCTCACTCAGGCAACACCTAACCGGGCTGTACAATAAGGTACACTTTGACACAAGATATTACTTCTGCAGGCTGCAGGGCCGGACCAAATGAGTTGTAAGGGGGGGGGGGGGGGGTTCCTTCTTTTTTTTTTTTTTTTTTTTGGGGGGGGGGCAAATCAGCACCAAAAAAAACCCACAAAAAACCACTCAAAGCAAGGTACATGCTTTTTCCAGGGGTGGGGTTCCGGAACCCCTGGAACCCCCCCCCCCCCCCCCCCCTGGGTCCGGCCCTGGGCTGGGTGCCGACAATATGCACACAATGACCATGCAAACATTCGAAGTCAAGACGAATGTAAACTCGAAATCAAGCGCATGTCAAATGTCACCTACTCGCGTGACCCAGCTGTCTGACACGCTCGCAATGCGCTGTGTTGAAGGCGTAACACTACTTGGACAAAGTGTGTCCCAGTCTTGACGCTGTGTGTGCAGATATACTTATATCTACTCGGGGAGTTGTGTACATCACAACAGGTAAGTGTGTGATCTTTCAAACTCCTCTTCTTATGTAGACCAATTTGATTGGTTGGTTGGTTGGTTGGTTGGTTGGTTGGTTGGTTGGTTAATAGTCTGTATCGTCTCTTCAATAGATATTGCTATCAGAGACTGTTGCACATTTTGCTCCCTTTAATGTCCAGGTTCTCATGGCGAGCACCATGCTTAAAACTGTTAACATCCTGATCTCTCACTATAAAAAGAAGGTTCTCAAGGTTATAACGTTCACATAATTTGTTACTTCCAATCATTACGAATGTTGTCACCAAGACGTGTTCATAAATAGTTAAATGAGGATTATAAACTGAGAAAGGTTCTGCTTTCAGTTTCCGGGAAATGTGTTTTCGGTTAGCCTGAATCGATCATAGCTGTGAGATACTTGGGGTGATAGCTAGACTTGCTGTGCGTGGTTATAGTTGCTGTCCTAATTGTGCTTGCTGCATTGTGTTTTGTATTGACCAGAGCCTTTCTTCTCTCCTGTATGTAGAAAGCCTATCTAGCTACTTTGTGGTCAGGTTATGCTGATTTGTTCATACTGCTGAGAGTAAAATAGTTATACTTGTCAAAGTAACACTGTGCGAACTGTGTTACCTGTCATAGAATACTAGGCCACATGTGTTTGCGTGTAGATCTGTATGATGTCAGATGATGCTGTTTATTGTATACACTGCCATTTGTTTTTTGTTGACTATGGTTTGGGAAAGGATGTCTGTTAAAGACAAACTTCATCTTCAACTGCCACAATGTCCTTTCTAGTCAAACAACTGGTTTGAACATAAATGGTCTAACCACACAAATCTGCATTTAAACATATCTGCCTTGCCTTAATGGCGGGTGGTATAGAAGAGTGTTAGCAAACAGATTCCGTCAAGTGAAATCTTCGTCAGCGCTTTCTCGGGTGACGCAGAGTGTGTCTGTGTGTCAGTCCCATGTTGTGGACAGCGCTGTCTGGCCATTCTGTGCTAGATGTTTTATCAAGCGTTTCACACGGCTCTCGCATTGTTTGTGTAACAAGAACGGCGGTCGTGTAGAATACTATCTGCTGTCGTATACAGGTGTATATACTCACTTCCTCGTTGAGCAACTTGGTTTCAATTGAATGTTTCTTTTCTTTACATGTCAGTATGGTTGAGAATGAAAGTAGTTAGTGTGTTCATTGCAATGCTTGCCTTGATAAGAGGTGTAAGCTGACAGGTTCACCCGGCGGAATTCACAGATTTCTCTGTGCCGCTATGTTTTGTGTCTGGCAACAGTAGCACTGGCACAAACAGCTTGGTGTTGTTGTTGTTGTTGTTGTTGTTGTTGTTGTTGTTGTTTTCATAAAATCCTTTCTCATACTGTCTTTAAATCCCTAAACACACCATTCTCATTTATCTCCCTTCAGAACTAACTCGTAACCATGGCTACGGCAGCTAGTACAAGCTCAGCGGACAGTGACACAGAATGCTCCGTGTGTCACGAGCTGTTCAAGAACCCCAAACTGCTGCCCTGTGCTCACGTCCTGTGTCGCCACTGTCTTCTCTCCTGGCTCGCCTCCAATCCCGAGGCCCTCTGTCCGCTCTGCAGGGGCGCCATCGCGGACCCCAAAGAGAAAAGCAAGACGAAGGGGTGGGAGGAGGTGGTGGACGCCTTACCGGATGACGTCGCCATGACAGCTCTGGTGGAGAGTACACGTGTACTGAGCCAGGATCACGTGTGTGGAGGATGCAAGACAGCGGCAGTGTCCATCTGTCTCAACTGTAACGATATGATGTGCAAGTCCTGCAGTGACCTACACACAAACTTCTCTGCGACACGTCATCATAAGGTGGAAGACCTGTCCAGCATGACAGCGGAAGAGCTAGCCGCCAGTCAGCCTGACCACTGCAGCGTGCACACCTGCAAACCCTGCGAGCTCTTCTGTCCCACTCACGGGGCCGCCATTTGCCACCTGTGTGCCAGCGCCAAGCACCGCGCATGCCCAGACCTGACGGAACTGGCGGAAGCAGCAGACAAGTCACGTGAGGAGCTGAGTCAGATGGTGACGTCACTGCTGACGGAAGAGCAGCAGCTGGAAGAAGCTGTGGCAGAGTTGGAGCGCCACCTGGAGGCCACGGAGAAAGTGGTGCAGGAAGCTGTTGCTGAGATCGACAGGACCTGCGACAAGTTGGAGAACTCCGTCAAGGAATGCAGGCGTCGTCTGAAGAAGATGACGCTCGATGCCAAGGCCAAGGTTAAGGACACAGTCTTAGCCGTCAAAGTCACCTTGTTGGATCATCGAGGCAGGCTGACGTCACACCGACGTGTTGCTGATCGCACCACCAGAGGGACGAACAATAGAGGGATGTGTGACGTCACTCGTGCTCTGAGGGACCGCGTGAAGGACATACTGGTCACTTGTGGTCAACGCCGAGCGGACTTGAAGTCGGTTTCCATGGTTACGCTGACCATTGACGCTGCTGTAGTGGCCCGCATTGAGAAGGAACTGTCAGCACTGGGTCAGGTGAAAGTCAAGCCTGTCAGCATCGGTACACGTCAGGTAATGAGGATCTTGTTCATGAATCGGTATGGCCAGCTTATTGACCTTCCCCACCAGTCTTGAGATCCCAATTTTAATGGTAATATCCAGCTTGGTGTTGAAGAATTTCAAGCAGAATTACTCACTTTTAAATTCCACGTGCATGCATGGTCAGTCGAGCAATATCTTCACACACTTATGATTACTCCAAATTGCGTGTCACTGTGAACGTTTAATTGCAGATAAAAATATATTTTTAAAAAACACTGTGATATTTAGTGTAATAGTAGTTAGCACTATGTTGAACTTGACACCGCTCTTAAAAGCAACTCCTATCTTGATCTAAATGTGTGCAAAAGCGTAGCTTTTTGTGGTCACAAGTGTTTCAAATAATTATACGTTATGCCTCCCCATCTTTCTGAATACAGTTTGTTTAATCACTCTTCTCCTGCGTAATTCTTTCGCATATATTGTATTTTACTTATTGCTTTCGGTATTGCTGTAAACAGCCCAAACATATCTCTCCTGTCGAAATACATGTTTTTAATGTTTTTCACATTGCCAAGAATAATCTTCCCATGAATCGATGCCTCTGTTTTTCGGGTTTATTCTGTTCTTCCTACCAGAATAAGATAATCACGGTTAACCGGCTCGCCAGTAGGTGTTCAATGAGCAGATTTGCAGTGTTCCGCAGAGATTAACACCCACAATCTGACCAATCACAGAATATGTAGCCTACATAATCTAGCTTAATTGATATATTAATATTAAAGGACAAATTAAAAGTTCCGGTATACACAGCAGTTAAAAACCATCACCATGTTTTAAGGTACTTACTTTAGTGGACACACTGTTTTTCTCATTACAAATGTAATTGCAAGCAGCCTTTTCTTCAATTACCGTTGAAGCGATACCTGGTGATTTTCTAATTCTATATTCTTACAACTGTCTACAGCAACAGGATTGGCGTTTTCACACAAACCACGGGAAGAACATTGTGCTGAGCAACGACGGTCTGACAGCAGAGAGAGTGAAGGATTATTACAATGGTATTGTTGTTGCTGACCAGCCCATGGTGCCCGACGTGTTGTATGAGGTGTGTGTGTGTGTGTGCGTGTGTGTGTGTGTATGTGTGTATGTGTGTGATTGTGTGTGTGTGTGCGTGCGTGCGTGCGTGCGTGTTTGCGCGCGTGCGTGTGTGTGTGTTTGTGTGTGTGTGTGTGTGTGTGTGTGTGTGTGTGTGTGTGTGTGTGTGTGTGTGTGTGTGTGTGTGTGTGTGAACAGGCATGAAGTGTCCAACCGTACACATGCACAAGCATGAACGCACAATGTGACGTGACCAATACACCATTTTTATAACACCTGCAACAGTCAACACAAGGAGAAAACGCAACAGAATCCAATGTCAGTACTTTTATATCAATATTACGTCAGCTTACTGTCTTTATACACATTCATCAGTATTGTAAAGAAAACATCTGTCGTACAGGTACAACTAGACAATGTGGACAAGCAATTCATTGTCCACCTGCCGTGTGGAGTGGTGCTGACTGATCCCGATCACCTCCGTCTGCCTGGCACAGCTTACTATGGATGGGGCAGTGAGGCTGTTGTCATCAGTCATGCTGTGTTCAACCGTGGTCACAAGGTAAGATCACTTACACATGCCTTTGCTGGCATTTTTTAACAATACTCTCCTAGATTTATTCCGATTAAATAATGCCATGTACAATGATTTCTTTACTTTCGTTTGGTACGTATCCATCCCGTTTGAAGACATTTCATGATACAGAGGGTTTTTTCTTTCCAATACGTATATATTTTAAAAATATATTTTGTTATCCATTTAGATACAGATCGACGTTCTAATATGGTCGGTGTACGAGCGCATCCATTCGAGCACTCACTTTGTCAGTTATCATTTAGACCCAGACACACACAAACACACACAAACACACACGTACACCCACGTACACACGCACACACTGACACACACACACACGTACACCCACGTACACACACACACACACACAAATAAACACGCACACACATACACACGCACACACACACATACACACACACACACACACACCCACCCACCCACCCACACACACACACACACACACACACACACACACACACACACACACACACACACACACACACACACACACACTCTGACACTGTGACTGACTCATCAAAACAAAATGATGTCAACAGGAGAACAACAA
>NC_090253.1:52061328-52063828 GCF_037325665.1 Littorina saxatilis | reverse complement strand
CTGTTGCTGCTGTTGTTGTTGATGTTGTTGTTGTTGTTGTTGTTGGTCTTGTTGCTGTTGCTGTTGTTATTGTTGAACTCTTTCTTGATTCGCTTAACGCGCCCTCTCATTGTTTTCCCTACAGAACGTAACCATGGCAACGGCAGCTGGTGCAAGCTCAGCGGACAGTGACACAGAATGCTCCGTGTGTCACGAGCTGTTCAAGAACCCCAAACTGCTGCCCTGTGCTCACGTCCTGTGTCGCCACTGTCTTCTCTCCTGGCTCGCCTCCAACCCCGAGGCCCTCTGTCCGCTCTGCAGGGGCGCCATCGCGGACCCCAAAGAGAAAAGCAAGACGAAGGGGTGGGAGGAGGTGGTGGACGCCTTACCGGATGACGTCGCCATGGCAGCTCTGGTGGAGAGTACACGTGTACTGAGCCAGGACCACGTGTGTGTTGTGTGTCAGTCAGCCGCCGTGTCCATCTGTCTGACCTGCAACGACATGATGTGTAAACCTTGCGGGCAGGCACACACCAAATACTCCGTAGCCCGTGACCACAAGGTGGAAGACCTGTCCAGCATGACAGCGGAAGAGCTAGCCGCCAGTCAGCCTGACCACTGCAGCGTGCACACCAGCAAGCCCTGCGAGCTCTTTTGTCCCACTCACGGGGCCGCCATTTGCCACCTGTGTGCAAGCGCCAAGCACCGCGCATGCCCAGACCTGACGGAACTGGCGGAAGCGGCAGACAAGTCACGTGAAGAGCTGAGTCGAATGGTGACGTCACTGCTGACGGAAGAGCAGCAGCTGGAAGAAGCTGTGGCAGCGTTGGAGCGCCACCTGGAGGCCACGGAGAAAATGGTGCAGGAAGCTGTTGCTGAGATCGACTGGACCTGCGACCAGTTAGAGAACTCCGTCAAGGAAAGCAGGCGTCGTCTGAAGAGGATGACGCTAGACGCCAAGGCCAAGGTGAAGGACACAGCCTTGGACGTCAAGGTCACCTTGTTGGATCATCGAGGCAGGCTGACGTCACACCGACGTGTTGCTGATCGCACCACCAGAGGGGCCACTAATAAAGTAATGTGTGACGTGACTCGTGCTTTGAGGAATCGTGTGAAGGACATACTGGTCACTTGTGGTCAACTTTCAGTGAACTGGAAGTCGGTTTCCACGGTTACGCTGACCATTGACGCTGCAGCAGTGGCCCGCATTGAGAAGGAACTGTCGGCACTGGGTCAGGTGAAGGTCAAGCCTGTCAGCATCAGTACACGTCAGGTAAGGATCTTCTTCTTCTTGCGTTCGCCGGTCAGGTAAGGATGATCTCATTCATCAGTACACGTCAGGTAAGGATGATCTCATTCATCAGTACACGTCAAGTAATATGGATCTCATTCATCAGTACACGTCAGGTAAGGAGGATCTCATTCATCATATCAGAACACGTCAGGTAAGATGGATCTCATTCATCAGTACACGTCAGGTAAGGTGGATCTCATGCATCGGTACACGTCAGGTAAGGATGATCTCATTAATCGGTACACGTCAGGTAAGGAGGATCTCATTCATCAGAACACGTCCGGTAAGGAGGATCTCATTCATCAGTACACGTCAGGTAAGGAGGATCTCATTCATCAGTACACGTCAGGTAAGGATGATCTTGTTCATCAGTACACGTCAGTTAATGATGATCTCATTCATCAGTACACGTCAGGTAAGGATTATATTGTTCATCGGTACACGTCAGTTAAGGATGATCTCATCCATTAGTACACGTCAGTTAATGATGATCTCATCCATCAGTACACGTCAGTTAATGATGATCTCATTCATCAGTACACGTCAATTAATGACGATCTCATTAATCGGTACACGTCAGGTAAGGATGATCTTGTTCATCAGTACACGTCAGGTAAGGATAATCTCATTCATCAGTATACGTCAGGTAAGGATGATATCATTCATCGGTACACGTCAGGTAAGGATGATCTCATTCATCAGTACACGTCAGGTAAGGATGATCCTGTTCATCGGTACACGTCAGGTAAGGATGATATCATTCATCGGTATGGCCAGCTTGTTGACCTTCCCCACCAGTCTTGGGATCCCAATTCGAATGATGAGTAACAGCTATTGTGTTTTCAGCGTAGCAATAGGGTCCGATATTTAGACGAGACAAGTATAATGCGACGAGTCGAAGACGAGTCGCATTATACTTGTTCGAGTCTAAATATCGGACCCTATTGCTACGCTGAAAACATAATAGCGATTATATAGCTGTTATGACCTTGATTTGTTGTTCCAAACTTACAAAATGAAAGTTTTTGCGTCGATGCGTTGATCTCAGGTTTTGATAGCAGACAAACTTCTTACGCGCATCATGTTCGCGCAGACATGCACACCGCTACACGCTTTCTGACTTTGGAAGAAAAACTGACTCCAAGTGCATTCGATTTCACAACACAGTTGTTGAAACAGCTTTTTAAGTTAAAGTGTATGCTGTTGTCGATAGAAACATCGCCGCGT
>NC_090253.1:52053828-52056328 GCF_037325665.1 Littorina saxatilis | reverse complement strand
GGGTGACGCACGCGGCAAAAGAAAACACAAACAATTAGACTTCATGTTATACGCCACCGATGCTTGGTGTAATTCGCCACCGCAATTTCACGTCTTGGATGTTATTCGCCACCGCAACTTTCTAATGAATTGCATAATATGTTGAAGAGTTCAGTGATTCTGTCACTTCCAATTGAAAATATTGATTTGGAGTTGTTCAGTCAGCTTTTGTAGAAAACGTTTCTGAGACGCACCTGGCGGCGTTTCACTCCCACATTCTTCGTCATTCTTCTTTCCCGAAAAACGTCACGTCTGTCAGAGGCGTTCTTTTCTCTTCCAGCGTCAAACTGATGAGTTTTTGTGTTGTCGCAGGTAATAGGAATGACTGAATTTTAGAATTATTTCACACACATAAACACCAACGAAGCTTAAGAATTTTAGAATTATGTGGTATTTGGCCCCACAATGTTTTTAACAGGAGCGTTCCAGGCCCAGTTTCAGACTCACGTGACCGCAAATCAAACAGGAAGAGGTAGGTTCCATATTGTCAAACTTAGTGATTTCAGCCACTGAGTGTTTATTGCTAGAATGGCAAGAATCGCTGCGCTCTTCAATCACATATGCTTATACAATAACTTTTCTGACGGGATACGAGTGGTTTTGTTGCAGATGGATTTGGAACAGTCCGGGCAAACCATTGACAGCTTCCTTGATGTCAGTGATGTGGTAGAAGTTACTACTCGACCACCAGTGACTTCGACACCGCAGAAAAAGAAGTCAGAGCAAAAGCAGTGTTTATGCCCAGAATGTGGGAAAACATATAAACACCAACGAACATTAAGAAACCACAGGCTCTTCCATCACACAGAGGGTGGGGGGTCCAAGGGTTACCTGTGGGATGTGCAAAAAAACATTCACGAGGTCTGCAGACCTCCAGTCACATGTGAACAAACAGCACATCGGGCAAAAACCTTTCGACTGCTCCAAGTGCCACACAAAATGTGCGTGCAAACGCAATGCAAACCCAAACCGCCACACATGTGTGCAAATCACTAAGTACGCGTGTGATGTCTGGCAAAGAGTATAAACACAAATCAACACTCAAGGCTCACACCAACACACACACACACACACACACACACACACACACACACTTGCTCACTCCTGCCCAAGAAGAAGAAGAAGAAGAAGAAGAAGAAGAAGAAGAAATACTACAGTTTGATTTGTCAACTCATGGTGCCTTTAAATCCTTTGCATAGGCAAGATCACGCCACGCCCCTGAGTTTAAAACTTGCAGCACTAAAGTTAAAATGCTCCTATCAATTGCTGTCAGTTTTGTGACAAAAATAAAGGTTTAAATGCCTCCACGATGTTGATGCGTTTGAAAATAACAATTTGCGTAGTGCGGTGGCGCCCCCCCCCCCTTTCCCCTATCCCATCTCCCCCCTTTCCCTCGTCGCGATATAACCTTCGTGGTTGAAAACGACGTTAAACACCAAAGAAAGAAAGAAAGAAAGAAAGTGCGGTGGCGAATAACAAAAAATGCGGTGGCGAATTACATCTAACATTGAATTGATGCGGTTGCGAATTACAGAGAGTTGTTGACACTCTCTTTTTATCTGCTTCTTGCAAAGTATATATGGAACTATATACAGAGAAACTACACGTGGAGATTCATAAAACATTAAAGTTATCAGTGAACATGTCCAAGAATAACCAGTAATCTCCGTTTTGTTGCATTTGACGCAGAAACTGAAAATATGCCCAAAACATGGGGAAACGAGAAGAAAAACAGATCGTCACGATCACCAGGGCCATCAAAGCATACAAAAATATATACAGAAATATAGCTAAGGATATAAATATGTGAAATGCAACACTTGAGAACATGCTGAGTGCCTAGCATTCTAACAATTTAATTTATCATTCGAGAGATCTACCTCGCAGCTTGCCTCTTCGTCGGCGTGAAGCGATAAAAAGTTGCGGTGGCGCAAATGCAGAGTTACACGATCCACGGCGTGGGTTTGGTCTCGGTGAGACTGAAAGAGAGACAGAGAGCACGAGAGAGAGCGACAGGGACACTGTATCAGTCTCAAGGTGGTGGCTTGGTGGCCAAAGGGATCCGGGTTCGATTCCCGGCATGGGCGGTCTATTTTTTTTTTATTCTTGTTTACTATTGCTTATTATGAACGTTTTAATGTTTTATTTTACTCAAATAATTTTTTTAATTGTGTAAAATAAATATATATATTTTTTTTTTAATCCACGTGCACAAGACAAAAACTTTCATACTGGGGGAGCGAGCCAGTCTGAAGAGTACTCGGGTCCAGCGCCAGCGTTTTTTATCCCCGAGTACGCAGTACTAGGGTCCAACAGACTTTAATTGTGTGTGTGTGTGACGTGTGCTGTCTCGACTTAACGGCTTATTACTGGGCGCAGTTCTTTCAAAAGTTGATACACTAACTTGATAATAGGTCCGATTGATCGTATTAAAACTTCATAATGTTACCTGGGACCTAAA
>NC_090253.1:52038828-52046328 GCF_037325665.1 Littorina saxatilis | reverse complement strand
TAAATTTAAAAAGTTGTTTGCTACTAAGAAAAAGAAATTGCTAAAGAATATTTTGGACTTTACTAATAGAATTTGTAACAGTTTTTCATAATTTTTTTTTTTTATTTTTTATTTTTTTATTTTTTATTTTTTTATTTATTTATTATATTAGCATATATCATGATTGTATTGATTGTATTTATTGTTCAAAATGCCCCCATGGGTTATGGACCAATAAACTTGAAACTTGAACTTGAAACTTGGCTCTGGGCCGAGTTTGTGAACTGTTCAGTCTTAACTGAATTTCACCAGGACTGTTCCGCTTTAACTGCTTTAACCTTGTGTCCTTTTGTTTTCTGTGAGCATTTTGTACATCTTGTACTTAAGCTTACATTATCTAGTATCCCGTTGTTTGTTGTGGGATTTTCTTTGCCTTTTGTCGGTCACCCTTCATTTTAAGCAACAGTTTGTTCTCTATTGTTGATTGCATACCTTTGTGTGCTGCTATCTCATCCTGTATCAGTACTGCTGTTTGTTACAATATTGCACTTCGTTCTAATGTCAACAACATCAAACACTGTTCTCCGTATAGGGCATGTGAATATTTATCATTTAGTCAACAAAGTACATGATGTCTGTGTATTGCTAAACCAGCAACCAGAGCTGGTACAGCTCTTCGGTGTAAGTGAAACGCGTCTAGATTCGCGTATCTCAGACAGCCTTGTTAACATTCCGCATTATTCGGTTTTGCGACGGGACAATGCACGAGTAGGCCAAACAGGCATCGCTGTTTATGTTCATCAGTCCATTGCTGGGATTGTCAAACGTAGAACTGATCTTGAAGATGAAAATGTTGAATGTATGTGGTTAGAACTGAAGCATGACAAATCCTCTCCCTTGCTTATTGGCTATGTGTATCGTAACCCTGCTGAAACGTCAAGGTGGATTGATGATTTTGTTTCTATGATGGACAGAGTGAAGGCTCGTGACGAGAATGTTGTATTGCTTGGCGATTTTAACATTAACCTACTCAGGCCTCAAACAACATGGTGCTCAACCACAGCTCTGTTTGGTCTTCATCAGCTGGTAAAAACCCCTACAAGAGAAACAAATACTTCATCAACCCTGATTGATCATATTTATACTGATAATAAGAATATCGTTGCAAATGCGCAAGTAGTGCATTCCAGTTTTAGTGACCATCATTCTGTGTTTTGCTCGATTTCGCTTATATTGCCAAAATCATGTCATAAAGGCCACACAACAATCGAATACAGAAGTTTCAAGTATTTTGTTGAATCTGCCTTCTTCTTTGACCTTAACCAAGCCCCATTTTATAGCGTATTCAATTGTAGTGACGCAGAGAGCGCCTGCAAGATTTTTCACGATATTTTGTGCTCTATAATTGATAAACACGCACCACTACGTCAGCATAGAGTGAAACATCCCCAGCTCCCCCCTTGGTTAACCTCAGACATTATCGAGGCTATGGCGATGCGTGATCATTTCAAAGAGCGCAACATGAAAACAGAATATAAACTACAAAAAATAAAGTGTTGGACACAGTGAGACAAGCAAAGACTGAATATTTTAATAAACTAATTTCTGGAAAAAAGGATACAGCTACAATCTGGCGAGCAGTGAATGAAATTCTTGATAAATCTAGGAAGGGATCAACCAATTCTCATTCACAAATATCTCCAAATGACTTCAACAAACACTTCATTTCGCTAGCAGACAACCTAAAATCTTGTCTCAAGCAAAATGATTCCCTTGATACGGATGATTGTCTTGAAAAATTAAAAACATTCTGGGAACAAAAGTTGACTCAAACTGACACATTTTCTATTCCTCCAATCTCAGTGCACGAGGTAGGAAAACTGGTAGAACAAATGGCGAATAAGAAGTCAATGGGTCCAGACAAGATTCCAGTCAAGTTGCTAAAACTTGCTTTACCTTACATTGTCGATTCCCTAACTTATGTTTATAACCTAAGCATACAACAAAATGTGTTCCCTTCTATTTTAAAGTGTGCAAAGGTATTACCACTTCCAAAAACTAAGGATCTTACAGACCCAAACAACTTTAGACCTATTTCCCTCTTACCTGTTCTATCTAAACCCTTAGAAAAGCACATACAAAAACACCTACTGGCATATATGGAACAAATGAATCTGTTTCATTCTTTTCAGTCTGGATTCCGCTCCAAGCATTCCTGCCACACCGCCTTAAGCTCTTTATGCGAGACTTGGCTGTCAGCAATAAACAAAGCAGAAATAACGGGAGCGTTGTTTCTGGACTTTAAGAAAGCCTTTGACCTAGTAGATCACTCACTTCTACTGACAAAACTAAAGTGCTATTTAAAAGACGACTCCGCCTGTGCCTTTTTTGAATCGTATCTTTCAAAACGGAAACAGTATGTATCCATTAACTGTAAAACTTCGTCAAACGAGTTTGTCAGGAGTGGTGTCCCTCAAGGGTCTGTATTAGGACCTATCTTGTTCTGTATTTATATAAATGACTTACCCCTTCATGTGTCCGATGAAAAAGTTAGATGTGAGTTCTTCGCGGATGACTCTTCTGTTCACACCAGTCAAAAATCTTTGGAATCCGTCAACTCTTCTCTTCAAACAAGTGTGGATGAAATCACTGAGTGGTGCGTTTCTAATGCAATGATCATTCATCCGATTAAAACAAAGAGTATGGTGATAACCACGAGACAAAAACACCAGTTAAGTCCTTTACTATTACAACTGTCAGTTGGTTCAACTCAAGTGCAGCAAGTTAAGGAACATAGACTATTAGGTGTTACCATTGATCAAGAGTTGAAATGGCAAACTCATTTGAGTAATATTTGCAAAGTAGTATCAAAGAATTTGTACCTGTTATCAAAATTAAGGCATTACGCCGATTCTGAAGCACTCAAAATTTTCTATTACGCCCAAATAATGGCTCATAATTATAAACTTCGCTTCGACACTTTGGGATAACTGCAGTGATGTTCATTTAAAAAGACTCAATTCCCTGCATCGCCGAGCTGCAAAACTTATTCTGCATGATTTGAATAGGTCCACGGATGAAAAACTAAAGCTCCTAAATTTCCTCCCCTTGAAAGATCAGTTGACGTTAAACAAGGCTGTGTTCATGTATAAAATTCTAAATGACGACTGTCCTAAATATTTGCAATCACATTTCAAACATGCCACAAAAAGATATGGGTCCCAAAAAATCATCCCTCCTATACCTCGCATAGACCTCTACAAATCGAGCCTAGCCTTCTCGGGAGCTTTTCTCTGGAACTCCTTCCCCCAACAGATAAGAAATGCAACTTCAGTGAAATTGTTTAAGAGACAGTCCCGTTCACACATCATTCGTGAATGAAATGTCTTGTTCGATTGTTATTTTGTTGAAAATTTTGTACTAGTGTTAACGGATGTGTAGCTTATCTGAGCAACTTAATTCTCAAAATGAAAGGCTTAACTATGTCAATGTAATTTTGTAATTTTTGAGTTCTCCTTATATAATTCCGTAACTGCACATAGTATTGCAATACATACAATGTATTTCTATATCTTATATGATTGAATTTTTATTTGTTATGTTCGTCTGTCTTTATGTGTTGTATAAAGGACAGGTTGGAAGAATAGGCTTTGCCTAAAACCTTTATCCTTTTGTAATAAAGTTCTGAGTCTGAGTCTGAGTCTCTCTCTGTCACTCTCAGTCCGTCTCTGTGTCTCTCTCTCTCTCTCTCTCTCTCTCTCTCTCTCTCTCTCTCTCTCTCTCTCTCTCTCTCTCTCTCTCTCTCTCTCTCTCTCTCTCTCTCTCTCTCTCTCTCTTTCTCTCACTCAGTCGCTCCCAGTCTCTCTTTCTCGAGTCACAGTCTCTCTTGCTATCGGAGAATAAAGCCAGTGATTTTCCCATACAACTATAAATCACTTGAAAGTCACAAATGCGGCCATACATCACTAGTCACGAGCTTTTACACGATATAATAAAATGTTTCTATTCAGGCAAACCTGATTAAAAGACAACAATTACTGAGATATCAGTTGCACCCAGCACTGCGATAACATCAAGTATGGTATGCGGTCCGAGGCAACGTTACACTTACTGAAAATAATTCGCTGGTGACACACACATGTTGGGCATTTTGCCACAGCGAAAAACTACTGTAGGCTACAACTGACTTGGGTATCAGTCTTGCCCTTTGTTCGAAGATGTCAACCTTCGTCTAATATATACAGAGAGAGAGAGAGGGAGAGAGAGAGAGAGAGAGAGAGAGAGAGAGAGAGAGAGAGAGAGAGAGAGAGAGAGAGAGAGAGAGAGAGAGAGAGAGAGAGAGAGAGAGAGAGAAAGAGAGAGAAAAAGAGAGACAGAGAGTGAGAGAGAGAGGGAGAGGGAGGGAGAGAGAGAGAGAGAGAGAGAGAGAGAGAGAGAGAGAGAGAGAGAGAGAGAGAGAGAGAGAGAGGGAAAGAACAAGAACAAGAACAATTCTTTATTTAACGATGGTAATAGAGTAAGCAGTGATCTGTTTGGAGGACACTAAGCAAACCCAACCTCATAAGTCAAAAAGTGTAACAGTCTTCATTAAACCGAGGAACGGCAAAATCTTGAGTCAGAGTCTAAACGTGGCACAATCGCATCAACATATATCCCACGCTTGCAGGCCAGCCAGTCAACCATACATCCTGCAAAGTGTGTGACGGATGAGGCAACCCTAGCTAAGAATTGCTTCACACCCTCAAGGTTGCGTAAATGTGGGTCACCCCGCGGCTGAGCGTTACACCTTTTGCCCGCCTGACGAGATCCTTGTGCGAAAAAAAGCTGGCGCAGACTTCTTGCTTTTTAGTGTGAACGATGTCCAGCCTGCTCAGCGTTCAACTACACTTCCAGAACTCCTGCATTTCCGACTAACGCGGAAATCACCCAAGACTTTGCCGTTACCATCAATATCTTCAACGCATTCGATTCTGAAAGGTGGTACGACATTTAAATTTGTTTCTTCTTTCGCCGCGTGAGGAAGATTTTACAAAGGCGTTTATACACGAAAAATATCGGGCGCCTGTGACAGTTTCCTGTTTCTCACATTGAACCACGGACAACGTCAGTTTCAGCCGAGGAAGACACAGCACGGTATTATTCACACCGCTGAAAAAAAATTCGAGGGACTGAGTAAACGAGGGACTGCTCAAAAGTGTTATCAGCTGTGCTTGACATTTTGCGGTTTACTTCAACGTTTTCTGGTGAGTTCAGTTTATCAGCTTCTTGATGTGTGTGTTTTGTTCAGATCTCTCCGAGGCTCTGCCGGCTTGGCCAAGTACGTGTCTGTCTGAATGACTGTATGTTTGCCTGTCTGTCTGTTTGTCTGTCATGTCTGTTTGCCTTGTCTGTCTGTGTGTATGCTTGTGCGAGAAGAGAAAGAGCGAAAGAGAGAGAGAGAGAGAGAGAGAGAGAGAGAGAGAGAGAGAGAGAGAGAGAGAGAGAGAGAGAGGGAGAGAGAGAGAGAGAGAGAGAGAGAGAAAGAACAAGAACAAGAACAAGAACAAGATTTTATTCCTTTAAGGCCTTAGCCCCTTTCGGAAGGGGGCTGGTTACACAAAAGTAAAGCGTATGTGCAGCAGCAATCCACACACGCGTCGTTTCAAGTGAACAGAAGAAAAGACAATGTATAATCACAAAATACTAATGCTTAAACAGCATTTTCTAAACATTTAAATGAAAAATACAAGAACTTAGCTACATTGCAAAGTATAGTTTCATTTTTCACAGACAACAACAGTGCAAGTTTGAAATTCGAAGGACATCTACAAAATTTTGCTGGAATAAATTGACGTCTTAGATTTTCCAGTGCAGGGCAGCATAAAACAAAATGCAATTCATCTTCAGTACTAGATTGACACAAACGACAGACCAAATTATTTTCACTTACAGCTTTATACCTTTCTGTATGTAAAGCAAGTCTGGAAATACCCAATCTAAATTTAACCAAAACATTTAAAATGTGTCTGTTTACTGGAATTGACAAGTATGTTTCTACAAGATTTGTTGTCTTAAAGGTACGGTACAATGCAAACCGGTCGCTAGTCTGAATATGATTATCCCACTCTTGCCACCGGCAGTCAATAATGCGTTGCCTAAAACATGCCAAAAATGAATTAATACAGGCTACACCTTGGTTAATCCATACATACTGAAAACCATATCGACACAGGCACAACCGTACCTGTGATGCCCAAGTAGATTTACCTCTGCTATCTAGAGTAAACAACATCTTATATGCTTTACGAGGTAATCTACTGTCATCCATTCTTGTCAGTTTCAGCCAGTATCTTATGCAACGTACATATGAATTTAAGTAAATGGGATAACGTCCAAATTCACCATATACAAGATCATTAGGAGTACGCCTGTCAACACCTAAAAAACGTTTTAAAGCAAACAAATGCACCGTTTCTACTGTTGCTGCCTGCATCAGACCCCATACCTCAGCACCATATTGAACAATAGGTTGAACTTGTGAGTCAAAAAGCTTGATAAAAACATCCAAAGACAATCTATCGAATTTATACAAATTACTCATAATACACAGTACTGCACGTTTTGCTCTGGCAACTAAATCTTGACAAGCAAAATTAAAGCTTAATTTGGTAGAAAAATAAATACCTAAATACTTGTATGCATTTACTACCTCCATTCTTTGCCCACCAAAATACCAAACTTCACGAGCAGCTAGATATCCACCTTTACGAAAAACCACGATGTTACTTTTCCCCATGTTTACTTTAAGCTCAAGGCGCTGTGAAGCAAAATATAGACAATGTAGTTGTGACTGCAGACCAACAACAGTTTCAGACAGCAAAGTAATATCATCGGCAAACAGTAGAATGAACAATTCAACAATGTCAGGGTTTAAAGTAATACCATGCCTACCATTATCCATGATTTCCAATGCCAGCTCATTTATAAATAGAGCGAATAAAATTGGACTGCACACGTCTCCTTGCTTCACACCTTTTGTACAGTTAATGAAATCTGTTAGTTGAGCACCACATCGTATTTTAGCCTTAACCACTGCATACATACTTTTAATACATCTATACAACTTTCCCTTTATACCATTTTTAATCAAAATTGGCCAGAGCAGTCTGCGTGAGATACTATCAAAACATTTCTCAAAATCAATGAAAGCTACATAAAGTTTGCGATTATTAGAAAATTGTTTCTGTACAGCAGCAAGCAGAGTGAAGATGTGGTCAACAGTAGAATAATTTTGTTTGAAACCAGCCTGACATTCACCTGTAATATTATGTAATTCAGTCCACTCTTTAAGTCTATTATTAACAACAGTACCAATTTTACTACATATATCACACAATGAAATTCCCCTATAGTTGTTACTATCATTTCTATCTCCTTTCTTAAATAACGGTACAATAACTGAATCGTACCAGTTCTGTGGATAGATTCCCTCATCAAACAAAGCGTTAAACAGTTTCACTAAAAACAACACCACATCTTCGC
>NC_090253.1:52030901-52038628 GCF_037325665.1 Littorina saxatilis | reverse complement strand
GAGATTTTTAGTTCAGGACGACGACGTTCTATGGGTTCTATGGGTGGTTATTTATATAATGAGAGACAAGCGGTTAAAAACGGGCGTCGACAGAATAAAAGGAGGTAGATCATATACCTATGGTCGCAATCAAAAGCAGGCAGAACCTGCAATGTCTGTGACTACCTACGGTGGAGGTTATGTCAACCCGGCAATACGTACGACAGTCACAGTGTTCAAATACATCGTGCATCTTCGTTTCTTGACCAGTACTCTTGATGTTGATTCCCATGACTCTGCACTTTCCTTTGATATAGGCTGTCTGTGTATCACTAGATCAAATACGTGATAGTCGCTAATGATTGAAGTAATTAGTTTCTTTTCGTCGGATTGAGGTACATACTGTGACTAATTTGAACCTGGCAGTGAGAAGGTATCATCGCAACATTTAGTCTCCATCTGTATGTACTCGTGTTCGCACGTTTGGTTGGGATTATCTGCTGGAGGAAATAAATTGATATCAGCAAAATATTATTCATGGTCGCCATTTCCATTTCCTATTTTCCAAAATATCCACTTTCTCTAGCAGATAATCAAAACCAAACATGCGAACACGGGTACACACGGACTAACTGTTGCGGTGATACCTCTGACTGCCAAGTACCAATTAGTCACAGTATGTACCTCAATCAGAACAAAACTAATTACTTCATTCATTAGAGACTCTCACGTGTTCGATCCCGTTTTGCAAAGTGAGCTTGATATCAGAGGAAATAGCAGAGTCTTAGGGACACAACGGTACCAACATCCAGCAAATTAGTCAAGGAACAAAGTCGCACGAAGTATTTGAAAAATGTGACTTCCATACGTATGAGTTGACTTAACTTCCATCAGGCGTTTGTTCTTGAACAGCCATTTGGTCGTCTCTGTAACGACAAAATGGGGGGGGGGGGGGGAGGGGGGGGGGGGGGGGGTGTATGCAACTCCAAAAAAGCCAGATTACACCACTGTGAAAACTGTACACAATGAGCACGAGGATGCATGCGGATGGTCAATTGGCTCCCCTAATGACTGGGGGAGATAATTCTGGGTTTAGGCATATATAGGAATATTTTCTATGCAGAGTTGTTGTCTCCCACAGAACAGTCGCTAACGTCATACCAAGCATACACCAGATTAAAACTAACATTTCGGAAATCTGGGTTCTACACTTTACTATACCAAGCAAACAGCAGATTGAAACTAAACTATGCATTACAATTACTTTTGTTCTGAAAACCTATCTGCACACTTTAAAACAAGATGCTAGGTTAACTGTGTTTACGTAGTTTTTGTGTGGTTGAATTGTGATTATTGTTCATCTATAAAAAACACACACCACGGATGCGCTTTGTTGTTGTGGTGTGTGTGTGTGTGTGTGTGTGGGTGTGTGTGCGTGCGTGCGTGTGTGTGTGCGTGCGTGCGTGCGTGCGTGCGTGCGTGTGTGTGTGTGTGTGGTGTGTGTGTGTGTGTGTGTGTGTGTGTGTGTGTGTACTGTAACGATAAAAAGCATAATACTTTGTAAATTCTATCGCCAAAAACGTAGGATAGTAAATTACGTCGGTAGTCAATTCTGGCGATGAAAAATTAACTAGTGTTATTGTTTGTTTGTTAATGTTTTGCAATGTTTGACACTAAAAGGTAAAACAGTCTGTGATATACATTCTGGGGTTTAAGCTTAAAATGTAAACAAAATAAAAGAAAGGTGGGGCAATGTTGAATTCGATACCGAAAAATCAAAAGTAATGGTTCTGTATGTATCCGGACTGACACTACTTAAGACACACACACGCACGCACGCATGCACGCACGCACGCACGCATACACACACAAACACACACACACACACACACACACATGCATATCATGATTAATTTCTAATTATTTGTTCACGCCTTTGATTGAAAAAAATATGTCCTGTTCACACACTTGTGATTATGATCAGTTGGTTATAAATCCTGTTTGACCTATTTATGGTTATTATTGACGAAGCGTTGTGTCCCATAAATACATTTGTTGTTGTTGTTTTATTCGCATTATTTCCTTTCTAATTCATGTAACCCAAGGTGTTTTTTTAGAATAAACTTTTACCTTGCCTTGCCTTGTTTGGCCTAATTAGATCGAATTAAATAGACGTTCAGCACAATTAAATAAATAACATATCCACACCTGGTTTATATTAAGGGCCATTTGGCGGGGAATTGTCGTACTGGGAACATTTGAAGACGAATTGTCGTAGTGGGGACGTTGGGCGGGGAATTCTCGCAGTGGAGGCCATTTAGCGGGAAATTGTCGTTGTGGGAACATTTGGCGGGGAAATGTCGCAGTGGGAGACACTTGGTGTGAAATTGTCGTAGTGGGGACATTTTGGCGGGGAAATGTCGCAGTGGGAGACACTTGGTGGGGAATTGTCGCAGTGGGGGACATTTGGCAGGTAGTTGTCGTAGTGGGGGCATTTGGCGGGGAGCTGTCGTGGTGGGGACATTTTCCAGGGCGAGTGGCAACATTTCGCGGGGAATTGTCGCAGTTGGAATATTCGGCGGGGAATTATCGCAGTTGGTATATTTGGAGAAGAATTATCGCAGATGCAGACATTTGGCGGGAAATTGCGACAGTGGGGACATTTGGTGGGGGAGCTGTCGTAGTGGGGACATGTTCTAGGGAGCCCATGCTTGTAAAATCGTGCCGAATGAGCCCGAGTGTTCTCAGATAGTCTCTGCGTGACCCCACATGTTCTAAAATCGTTACCACGTGTTTTCGTCACACTCAACAATAGGTCATTGCTTTGGGTTGATAATAAACATCACTGTGTTTCTTGGCTCGCTCACCTTTTCTGTTTACTCATCCAAAAGACTTTGCCATTTTTTTGGACAAAATCATCAGGCTCAAACAGGCGATGCAAAAGTCCCACGCTTTGAAGTAAGTTACTTCAAAGTGTGGGAAGATCCCCCCACACTTTGAAGTAAAAACTGAGTTTACTTCAAAGTGTGGGAAGATCCCCCCACACTTTGAAGTAAAAAATGGGTTTACTTCAAAGTGTGGGGCACATCCCCACACTTTGAAGTAATTTACTTCAAAGTGTGGGATTACTTCAAAGTGTGGTGCAACACCATGCTTAACACTATTTGCATTCATGTCTATCACTGTAAAAATAGGGTTATAAAGTTCATTACTTTCACATTCCTTACTTCCAATCTTGTATCAACTGTGTAACCGATCGAAACACGTTCGTAACAGTAAAACAAGTCGCGTAAGGCGAAAATACAATATTTAGTCAAGTAGCTGTCGAACTCACAGAATGAAACGCAATGCCATTTTACTCGTAGCATCGTCAGGCCACCGCTCATGGCAAAGGCAGTGAAATTGACAAGAAGAGCGGGGTAGTAGTTGCGCTAAGAAGGATAGCACGCTTTTCTGCACCTCTCTTTGTTTTAACTTTCTGAGCGTGTTTTTAATCCAAACATATCATATCTATATGTTTTTGGAATCAGGAACCGACAAGGAATAAGATGAAAGTGTTTTTAAATTGATTTGGACAATTTAATTTTGATAATAATTTTTATATATTTAATTTTCAGAGCTTGTTTTTAATCCGAATATAACATATTTATATGTTTTTGGAATCAGCAAATGATGGAGAATAAGATAAACGTAAATTTGGATCGTTTTATAAATTTTTATTTTTTTTTACAATTTTCAGATTTTTAATGACCAAAGTCATTAATTAATTTTTAAGCCACCAAGCTGAAATGCAATACCGAAGTCCGGGCTTCGTCGAAGATTACTTGACCAAAATTTCAACCAATTTGGTTGAAAAATGAGAGCGTGACAGTGCCGCCTCAACTTTCACGAAAAGCCGGATATGACGTCATCAAAGACATTTATCAAAAAAATGAAAAAAACGTATGGGGATATCAATCCCAGGAACTCTCATGTCAAATTTCATAAAGATCGGTCCAGTAGTTTGGTCTGAATCGCTCTACACGCACGCACACACACACACACACACACACACATACACACACACATACACCACGACCCTCGTTTCGATTCCCCCTCGATGTTAAAATATTTAGTCAAAACTTGACTAAATATAATGAGGAGTATCAACTGAGAAAGGTTCTACTTTCGGTTTCCGGCAAGGCGATCGCTAGACTTGCGGTGTGTGGCTTGTTGCTGTTCTCATTCTGCTTGTTGCAGTGTGTTTTATATTGACCAGAGCGTGTTTTCTCGGCTGTGCGTAGAAAACCTATTTTGTGGTCAGGTTCTGTTTATTTCTTCGTCCTGTTGAGAGTATAATAATGGTCTGCGTGTAAATCATACTGTGTGAACTGAACTACCTGTCATGAAATACAAGGCATGTGAGTTTGAATGTAGCGCTATATGATGTCAGATGAGGCCGTTTCTTGTAAACACTGCCTTCTGTATAATCACTCTGTTTGTTGAATAGGGGAAGCCTTTCCAGTCATAATTATAACTGTTTTAGCAGTAAACGTTATCACCACAAAATACTGCACTTAAACGCATCTGTCTAGTTTTGATGACGGCTAGTATAGAAGAGAACTAGAAAACAGATTCCGTCAATTGAAATCTTCGTCAGCGCTTTCTCGGGTGACGCAGAGTGTGTATGTGTGTCAGTCCCATGTTGTGTACAGCACTGTCTGGCCATTATGTGCTTGAGGTTTAATTATCAAGCGTTTCACACGGCTCTCGCATTGTTTGTGCAACAAGAACGGCGGTCGTGTAGAATACTATCTGCTGTCCTATACAGTTGTATGTACATGTATTCACTTCCTCGTTGAGCAACTTGGTTTCAATTAAAGGTTTCTTCTCTTCACATGTCAACGTGGCTGCAAATGAAAGTCATGTGTTCATTTCAATGCTTCACATTTCTGAGGAATCAAGAGACTGGCTGTGACTGTCACATGTTGTTTTGGTCTGTAGTTATAGCGATTAAGTTCTTTTGTTTGTTTGATTGAAAGGTTATCACGTTTCAAGTCTTTTGTCGCTTGGGCTATATGGACTTTGTTCCTTCTGTATGAATATATTGATATGGGTTTCTGTATCTCTGAGGTAAAGACTCACTGTGACACTTAACTTTCTTCCAAGTTCACTCAGCGGTATTCAGGGGTTAATCTGAGCCACAATGTTTATTACGGATATAAACGGTTGCAGCAGCACGAGCAGCGGCTGTTGTTGTTTTTGTTGTTGTAGTTGTTGGTTTAGTTGTTGTTGCTGTTGTTGTTGTTGTTGTTGTTGTTGTTGCCACGTGTTGTTGTTGTTGTTGTTGTTGTTGTCACGTGTTGTTGTTGTTGTTGTAGGTGGTGGTGTTGTTGTTGTTGTTGTTGTTGTTGTCACGGGTGGTGTTACTACTGTGTTCTACATTACTGCTTGTTATCGTTCTATATGTTGTTCTTGTCTCAAACGTGTATACATACACAGAGAAATGTATAAAACACGCTTAATCCAATCTTGCTTGAATCGCTTAACACACCTTTCTCATTGTTAACCCTTCAGAACTGACTCGTAACCATGGCAACGGCAGCTAGTACAAGCTCAGCGGACAGTGACACAGAATGCTCCGTGTGTCACGAGCTGTTCAAGAACCCCAAACTGCTGCCCTGTGCTCACGTCCTGTGTCGCCACTGCCTTCTCTCCTGGCTCGCCTCCAACCCCGAGGCCCTCTGTCCGCTCTGCAGGGGCGCCATCGCAGACCCCAAAGAGAAAAGCAAGACGAAGGGGTGGGAGGAGGTGGTGGACGACTTACCGGATGATGTCGCCATGACAGCTCTGGTGGAGAGTACACGTGTACTGAGCCAGGATCACGTGTGTGGAGGATGCAAGACAGCGGCGGTGTCCATCTGTCTCAACTGCAACGATATGATGTGCAAGTCCTGCGGTTGCCAACACACGAACTTTTCTGCGACACGTCATCATAAGGTGGAAGACCTGTCCAGCATGACAGCGGAAGAGCTAGCCGCCAGTCAGCCTGACCACTGCAGCGTGCACACCAGCAAGCCCTGCGAGCTCTTCTGTCCCACCCACGGGGCCGCCATTTGCCACCTGTGTGCCAGCGCCAAGCACCGCGCATGCCCAGACCTGACGGAACTGGCGGAAGCTGCAGACAAGTCAAGTGAGGAGCTGAGTCAGATGGTGACGTCACTGCTGACGGAAGAGCAGCAGTTAGAAGAAGCTGTGGCAGCGTTGGAGCGCCACCTGGAGGCCACGGAGAAAGTGGTGCAGGAAGCTGTTGCTGAGATCGACAGGACCTGCGACCAGTTAGAGAACTCCGTCAAGGAATGCAGGCGTCGTCTGAAGGAGATGACGCTCGATGCCAAGGCCAAGGTGAAGGACACAGTCTTAGCCGTCAAGGTCACCTTGTTTGATCATCGAGGCAGGCTGACGTCACACCGACGTGTTGCTGATCGCACCACCAGAGGGGCCACTAATAAAGTAATGTGCGACGTGACTCGTGCTTTGGGGACTCGTGTGAGGGACATACTGGTCACTTGTGGTCAACTCTCAGTGGACTGGAAGTCGGTTTCCACGGTTACGCTGACCATTGACGCTGCAGCAGTGGCCCGCATTGAGAAGGAACTGTCGGCACTGGGTCAGGTGAAGGTGAAGCCTGTCAGCATCGTTACACGTCAGGTAAGGAGGATCTTTTTCATCGGTATGGCCAGCTTTTGACCTTCCTCACCAGTCTTGAAATCCCACTTTTAATGATAATCTCCAGCTTGTCCACGAAGCATTTCAAAAAGAGTTTACTCACTGTTATATTCCACGCGTATGCATGGTGAGTCGAGCAATATCTTCACAAATTCATGATTACTCCAAATTGCGTGTCATTGTGAACGTCTAATTGCAGATATAGATAAATTTTAAAAAAACCTGTGATATTTAGTGTAACAGTAGTTAGTACTATGTTGAACTTGACACCACTCTTAAATGTGTTCAAAAGCTCTGTATTGTCGGTAGTTACATGCGTTTCGATTGTACTTTATGCCTCCCCATCTTTTCTGAATACATTTTGTAAAAGCCAAGTGTAACACTAACAGCTGAACTTTATTAGAGCAAGTACAATGATGAAAGGAGAGAGGGATAAAGAACAGGGGTGGCTGGATCAGAGCGTAGAGTATTGAAGCAGGGTGTCCGGACAAATGCATGTGTGCTCTGAATTTACTTGACTGGCATTTTACCGCGTCTGGTATTAATTATGTATACATTGATAGGCTTCCTTTTGAAACTTCGAGGTTGTCACGGTCGATTGGTGCCCGACCAACGTCTCTTTGAGGTCCAACTGGGTGAAGCGACTTTGGGCTTCAATTAGGCTTTGGGAGAGCGTCAATCGAGTATGACAAGTTCACGGAGAAGTTTCAAATGGAAGTCTGTCAATGTTATTGTCATTCAGTCTGTCATGTCACCGAACTTGATTACGCTTTCATGCGATTACAACATGGGCGTAATAATGATGTTCTGTTCACATACACCTTTCAGTTCATAAGTGACAGAGTGAGTCAGGTCCCAAGAAAAAAACCATGTCTCGGTGTCACCAACCTATCACTCTGCTCCTGCTTAATTCTTTCACATATATTTTGTTCATGTTTTTCGTTATCGTTGCATGAACAGCAACAAATTTCTCTTCTCTCAAAAGATATTTTCGAATTTTCTTACATTGCCTAAAATAATTCATACATCAAGTTACGTGG
>NC_090253.1:52003401-52025901 GCF_037325665.1 Littorina saxatilis | reverse complement strand
AGGTCTCGGGGCCAAGGTACCTCTCGTTTGGAGAAATCATAAACAACTTGTCGCCCGACGCGAAATCGAAGATCCCGGCTTGGCCGCTCTTGGTGCCGCCCTCGTTGTACCAAGCGAACACGTACTTCATGTCGTCGTTCTTGTAAAGATGTACATTCAGGGTGCTGCTATCTGGATCACCTCGCAAGGACACGATGTAGCTCCCAGCCGTGCCGATGGTCCATGTACGATAAGTGGGGTTGTAGAGCCAGCCGTAGTCGGTGGCAATTCTGCCGTCGAAGCTGAGTGTCTCATTCTTGTAGATTGTGCCCGTACGGTCTGCCCAGGCGGTGTAGGCTGCGTGCTGGTAGTTGTTGAGGTACGTTCGCTGGTTGCCTTCAAGGTATACGAAGGAGAAGGAGGTGCCGCCTTGCAGGGTCCCCCCGGAGTTAAAGGTTAGTTGGAGCTGTGGAGTGATTATTACATGAATGGAGTTGAGCTCAGAAAGTAATGAATACAGAAAGTAACTAATGCTGTTGACATACTTATGCTCAATCGTTGGCAGTTAGGCTGTTC
This sequence comes from Littorina saxatilis, assembly GCF_037325665.1. Lineage (NCBI taxonomy): Eukaryota > Metazoa > Mollusca > Gastropoda > Littorinimorpha > Littorinidae > Littorina > Littorina saxatilis. The sequence continues at coordinate 52,025,346 of NC_090253.1, read as the reverse complement.
TCCCTTGCAACGTTTACACTATGTTCCCAGCGGCCACAGCAGCCCCGTTTCTGGCCACCATGGACAAAACGGGATGCACGTAAGACAATATGGGGGGGGGGGGGGGAGGGGGGGACAGAATGGGCAAACGTGACAGGCCGTGATTGCCGTGGATGGCGTGTCAGATTTGTAAACTGTCAAAAAATGTGCCACGGCAGTCACGGTGCGGATTAGAAACCTAGTAGGACGTAGTGAAACGGAGTTCACGCAACAGAACGTGACAGTACGTAATAGGCCTTAACAAAACTTGGAGGCGTAGTGGGTCCGCAGTGGGTCCATAGTGGGACGGGAAGGATCTGTATTCCCCGGCATCTCACGGTCCTTTGAAGTTTGTGCACGTTCTGTCGCGTTTAGTGCGCGTTTTGTAACGGTTGCTTCACGATTACTGCGCATGTTGTTACGTTTTGCCACGTTTTGTCACCGTTCTCACAGCAAGCTAGGGTGTATGGTAGGCGTTTCGTCGCGTCCAATCACGACGCGTCCCGGTGTGTGACGGTTAACGGGCTCGACGCGTTACGAGGCGTTGCGTTCTACTACGGTCTGACACGGCGCGCGCGATCTGGGAGGGAGCCGGGCTACAATGATACAGTCCAGGATACAATGATTGCTATTGTTTGGGGGGGCCTTCTTTTTATACAGTGGGCACAAGCGTGCTCCAAAGCTGCCCGGCGTCCACGTTTCATCCGTACAAAGCCTTGACATGTGTCAGACCTTGATCAAAACGTGAGAAACGTGAGGGACCCCATCAGAACGTGCCGGGCCGGGAAGGAACGTACTGACATCCATGGCAGACCGTGGGCCGAACCAGAGTGCGCCTTGGAGCCTCCGGGACTCAGCCCTTTTCTCCCCCACGGCCCGTCACGGATACCGTGATAGACCGTGAAAAAACTTGACAGGACCACAAAAAAACCGACTTGAATACAGAGAAAACAAGTAGACAAAATCCCACGGCGCACTACGTTTGGGAAAAGGGGGCTGCCGTGGCCGCCGGGAACTCGTAGTGTAAACGAAGCATTACAAGAACATTCTTTCTCGTGCAAAGTTCGGCTCATTATCTCAGATCTGGTAAAGTGTTTACACATGATATAAGACCCTCCCTCCCCCCTAGCCACAATCAGACCATCCCACCCCCCTAGTCACATGCCCACATTCAGACCATCCCTCCCCCCTAGTCACATGCCCACAATCAGACCATCCCTCCCCCCTAGTCACATGCCCACAATCAGATCATCCCCCCCCCCCCCCGTAGTCACATGCCCACAATCAGACCATCCCTCCCCCCTAGTCACATGCCCACAATCAGACCATCCCTCCCCCCTAGTCACATGCCCACAATCAGACCATCCCTCCCCCCTAGTCACATGCCCACAATCAGACCATCCCTCCCCCTAGTCACATGCCCACAATCAGACCATCTCCCCCCCTAGTCACATGCCCACAATCAGACCATCCCCCCCCCCCCTAGTCACATGCCCACAATCAGACCATCCCCCCCCCTAGTCACATGCCCACAATCAGACCATCCCTCCCCCCCTAGTCACATGCCCACAATCAGACCATCCCCCCCCCCTAGTCACATGCCCACAATCAGACCATCCCCCCCTCTAGTCACATGCCCACAACCAGGCCACCCCCCCCCCCCCTAGTCACATGCCCACAATCAGACCATCCCCCCCCCTTGTCACATGCCCACAATCAGACCATCCCCCCCCCTAGTCACATGCCCACAATCAGACCATCCCCCCCTCTAGTCACATGCCCACAATCAGGCCATCCCCCCCCCCCTAGTCACATGCCCACAATCAGACCATCCCCCCCCCTTGTCACATGCCCACAATCAGACCATCCCCCCCCCCTAGTCACATGCCCACAATCAGACCATCCCCCCCCTAGTCACATGCCCACAATCAGACCATCCCTCCCCCCTAGTCACATGCCCACAATCCGACCACCCCCCCCCCTAGTCACATGCCCACAATCAGACCATCCCTCCCCCCCCCCCAGACACATGCCCACAATCAGACCATCCCCCCCCCCCCTAGTCACATGCCCACAATCAGACCACCCCCCCCCCTAGTCACATGCCCACAATCAGACCATCCCTCCCCCCCTAGTCACATGCCCACAATCAGACCATCTCCCCCCCCTAGTCACATGCCCACAATCAGACCATCCCACCCCCCTAGTCACATGCCCACAATCAGACCATCCCTCCCCCCTAGTCACATGCCCACAATCAGACCATTCCTCCCCCCTAGTCACATGCCCACAATCAGACCATCCCTCCCCCCTAGTCACATGCCCACAATCAGACCAGGGCGGGGAGATAGTTCAGTCAGCAGCAGCATTGGCATGGAAATCAGTTGTTGCTATCAGCATGATTGGTTCGATCCCAACGTTCGGCGAGGGATTTGATTCAAGATTCAACGTTATGCAGGCTCTCCTCGGTGTCCGAACACCCCCATGTGATACTAATACATGAATGAATGAATGAATGAATGAATGAATGAATGAATGAATGAATGAATGAATGAATGAATGAATGAATGAATGAATGAATGAATGAATGAATGAATGAATGAATGAATGAATGAATGAATGAATGAATGAATGAATGAGTTAATGAATGAATGGATGAATGAATGAATGAATGAACACAGAAAGAATGGGATCCAGGAGCAAAGAATTCCTATCTGAATCACTAATGTAAAAACTATGTAAATGAATAAATAACGAAAGAAATAAACGACACACAATGTGGCACCCGAACCCAGATACTCCCCCTCACCCTCTTTCCTAACCCTTCTCTCCCCCAAACACACTCTGTCAAACTCACAGCTTCTCCAGCTAGCAAGTAGAAAGCTCCGGACGCAGAGATGGCTTTGTCACCGTTACAGAAGACGTTGAAGAGTCCACCCCCAACGTTCAGACTGACATCACCGCTGCCGCAGTCTGGTCTTGCACTCACCCAATAAATCCCATTATGTTTGGCTCTGAACGTTGAAGTGGCTGGAATGGACTTCCAGGTCCGGCCGGAGAGGTACTGGTGATGGAAGTGTACGGCGTTGGACTGGCTCGAGGAGTACCCGTTGCTGCGTACAGTTACGAAGCTGTCCTGTAACAGTATAGCTGTCTTTTATCTATCCGTGGCTAGGTGTTTGAAACAAGGAGAGGTCTGAGAATCCTGTATCGAATTCTGTACAGCGAAAATGGCCTGAAACACGACCAGCACTGGCTGCATGACAGCTTCATTCAACGTCTGACGGTTGCGCTAGTAACTTCCTGTTTGCTCTTTCAGGGCTGAGCATACATTCTTTTCAAGAGGGATTGTGGGAGGAAACTAACTGCCTCGACAGTTATGCGAATTGTCTTTCTTTAAACAATTAATCTATTATTTAAACAGGTTTCTTTTACATATAATTCCGATAACCAGGACTACATATATATATTGATTGTTTTGAAACCGTTTTTCGGAACAATGTAAATTAAACTGGTCATGCCAAAACAATAGGAAGGCCCAGAGCATTCAGAGTCAATTCAACCTATTCTACAATGCAGCGCTCTGCACGGACCCCCATCCTAGGGGGTCCCGGGCCCCAGCTTTTAGTGTTTAGAGGGTCCATGGACACCAAACCCCCCGCTTTTACTGTTTAGAGGGTCCATGGACACCAAACCCCCCGCTTTTAGTGTTTAGAGGGTCCGTGGACACCAAACCCCTTGTGTTCTTAAAATGCATTGTGTTCGCGAATAGTGAGATATGAAATGTCTGTTTTCATCAAAATATTCGCAGAGGGCACTTCGACTATACCGTGTTAAATACATATCTTTTCGTCGTGAAATGGGCAGTTGTGCTAGCACTATACTTGACTGACGACTATACCGTGTTAAATACATATCTTTTCGTCGTGAAATGGGCAGTTGTGCTTGCACTATACTTGACTGACGACTATACCGTGTTAAATACATATCTTTTCGTCGTGAAATGGGCAGTTGTGCTTGCACTATACTTGACTGACGACTATACCGTGTTAAATACATATCTGTTCGTCGTGAAATGGGCAGTTGTGCTAGCACTATACTTGACTGACGACTATACCGTGTTAAATACATATCTTTTCGTCGTGAAATGGGCAGTTGTGCTAGCACTATACTTGACTGACGACTGCAGTCTGAAGGAGTTCTTACGGTATGCACGAAAGAGGAAATGTAGTGCGTCCTGGGACCCGCTCTTTATATGTTCCATGCGTCCCGGGACCCTCTCAAAGAATTTCTAGTACGTGATTTTGGCTTCTAGTGCATATAGAACGCGGGGACGCGCACTTTAGGGAGCCCTGAAAAAGGGTACAAGCACCAATAACGTCAAACGATTTCTGGCAGACAACATACGGCAAGAACATGTCTGATTTTTTGGACAGTCAGCAATCATAGTCATACTGAAACTAAGTGATAAAAGCCTGACCTTTATGTAGGAGGCTAAGGCCATGCCGTAGTTGGTGGCACCTTCGGGATCTCCAGTGAACCTGGCACCTACTCTGGTTCCAGCCTTGAGGTACAGTCCCACCGTCAGACCCGCAATAACATATTCTTCAGCGTAAGCCACGAAGCCAGCATCGTGTCCGTCGAGCTGCAGGAACATATCCGTTCTACCGTCGGGGTCAGCAACCATGGTGATGATGAACACGCCGTCCACAGGCACTATGGTACTCGTCACCAGTCTCATCTGGCCGAGGATGATAAATATCAGCAGCATGCGGAGTGTTGCTGTCATTATAGACATTTTTATCGCGAACGTGCTTGCAGGGGTTGTAGCAGTTGGTGGTGATGGTGTTGTCGTTGTTGTTTTACTACAACAAATGTTGTTGGAGTCAAGTATACGGGGAGACCACCTGTTTACAGGAAAGATGATGAAATCACTTCGGCGGCGAGACCTAAACCAATCTCTCACATCTGGAGACGAAGTGAGAAAGAAGCCAATGACGACTGTTGGCCTTGCTTGAATATATATGTAGCCAGGAGAAAAACTGAGACTCGCTTTAAAAGGTCACTTTCAGTTTACAGTTTAAATCCTAGGAATCATGTAAAGAGATCAATACCAGCTGACAGCTTAAACCCCTTGAACTACACGTGGAGGTGACTGTCAGTTTACAGCTTAAACCCCTTGAAATACACGTAGAGGTGACTGTCAGTTAACATCTTAAACCCCTTGAATTACACGTAGAGGTGAACATATAGCGCAAGTCCCGATAACAGGTTTACAATTCAAATGCAAGAAACAGAAGAAAAAACCCGCAAAAATGCGACCTAAACTAACAATAACATAGCCATAATAACACACGCACACACACACACGCACACACACACACACACACACACACACACACACGCACACACACACACACACACACACACACACACACACACACACAGACACACAGACAGACACACAGACAAATCGAAGATTGCGTACTTTCCTTCAGTAACGATACTCCCGTACACGACGTCCTAGAAAACCAGCATATTATTCAGATTCACAGGCTTCGTTCACAACGAACAAGATTCCGGAGTCTCAGGAGAATGCACACGGTTATTACAGGCAGGGCCAGCAGAGCCGTGTTAGTTATTCCCTTGTTTTGTCACTGATGATAGACAGGGCCAGCAGAGCCGTGTTAGTTATTCCCTTGTTTTGTCACTGATGATAGACAGGGCCAGCAGAGCTGTGTTAGTTATTCCCTTGTTTTGTCACTGATGATAGACTGGGCCAGCAGAGCCGTGTTAGTTATTCCCTTGTTTTGTCACTGATGATAGACAGGGCCAGCAGAGCTGTGTTAGTTATTCCCTTGTTTTGTCACTGATGATAGACAGGGCCAGCAGAGCTGTGTTAGTTATTCCCTTGTTTTTGTCACTGATGATAGACAGGGCCAGCAGAGCTGTGTTAGTTATTCCCTTGTTTTGTTACTGATGATAGGCAGGGCCAGCAGAGCCGTGTTAGTTATTCCCTTGTTTTGTCACTGATGATAGACAGGGCCAGCAGAGCCGTGTTAGTTATTCCCTTGTTTTTGTCACTGATGATAGACAGGGCCAGCAGAGCCGTGTTAGTTATTCCCTTGTTTTTGTCACTGAAGATAGACAGGACCAGCAGAGCCGTGTTAGTTATTCCCTTGTTTTTGTCACTGATGATAGACAGGGCCAGCAGAGCCGTGTTAGTTATTCCCTTGTTTTGTCACTGATGATAGACAGGGCCAGCAGAGCCGTGTTAGTTATTCCCTTGTTTTGTCACTGATGATAGACAGGGCCAGCAGAGCCGTGTTAGTTATTCCCTTGTTTTGTCACTGATGATAGACAGGGCCAGCAGAGCCGTGTTAGTTATTCCCTTGTTTTTGTCACTGATGATAGACAGGGCCAGCAGAGCCGTGTTAGTTATTCCCTTGTTTTGTCACTGATGATAGACAGGGCCAGCAGAGCCGTGTTAGTTATTCCCTTGTTTTGTCACTGATGATAGACAGGGCCAGCAGAGCCGTGTTAGTTATTCCCTTGTTTTGTCACTGATGATAGACAGGGCCAGCAGAGCCGTGTTAGTTATTCCCTTGTTTTGTCACTGATGATAGACAGGGCCAGCAGAGCCGTGTTAGTTATTCCCTTGTTTTTGTCACTGATGATAGACAGGGCCAGCAGAGCCGTGTTAGTTATTCCCTTGTTTTGTCACTGATGATAGACAGGGCCAGCAGAGCCGTGTTAGTTATTCCCTTGTTTTGTCACTGATGATAGGCAGGGCCAGCAGAGCCGTGTTAGTTATTCCCTTGTTTTGTCACTGATGATAGGCAGGGCCAGCAGAGCCGTGTTAGTTATTCCCTTGTTTTGTCACTGATGATAGGCAGGGCCAGCAGAGCCGTGTTAGTTATTCCCTTGTTTTGTCACTGATGATAGGCAGGGCCAGCAGAGCCGTGTTAGTTAGTCCCTTGTTTTGTCACTGAAGATATGATCAAGAGCGTTTTGTTTTGTGCATGCGCAACCGTGCTAGCTTAGCTCGTGTTCCGGATCTCGTTCGGTCGTCACTTAAACGTAACTTCCAGAACACTTGTTTTAATCAATATAAAGTTGAAGATCTGATTTGCCCCCGGACAGGATTTAGGGATAACATATAAAATCCCCTGAATAGGAGTGGATGCAGTGCAGATAACGTATGATTGCTGAAGCAACGATTTGTCTTTTTGTCGCCGATTACTATATAAACAATCAAACGGTATGCACAGCTATCTCACAGATGACACTATTATTAATCCACAATACGTTGAAGATACGGTTTGCCTCTGTTACGAAGCGGTTTACTCGTATCTGTGGTAATGTGTATTGTTGTAAATAGAATAGACTATAGCGATGGTCAGACATTGGAAAGGGCTATAGGCTGCATACCGTCGCGTTGACCGCAGTTGAACCTTGTGTAACTGACAAGGTTTTTCACGTGCAAGTAATGCAGGCGACAGCTCACTGGCAATGTCATAGCAAAAACGACTTTGTAAAATCAGTCGCCGTCAAGGAGCCAAGCTCGACTCATGTTTTTCGTAACACGTTAGCAGACGGGCTCCTGTTTTAGGTATCTGACTGAAGAAGGATGAAGACTGACGAACTTTCCCTATCAGTCTACGTGATATCTTCCATTTTCATATTCATGCCAGGCCGGCGACTGTACTAAATGTTGGCTTTACACTCTTTTGAGGTATGTTTGAAACCGGTTATATTTTCATGTCATGCTGTCGTATGTGAGAAGAGTGACTGTTTCTGTGTTTAATGTTATTGTGTAGGCCTAAGCTATTGTGCTACACTGCTTAAACATGTGAGGGTTTTACGTAACGTTTTCTTGGCTTTAGAAAACAGGAATTAACGTGTAAATAATTATATTGGCTCATGCAGCTTAATATGTTGGACGAGTGAGTATTTTTATTGTGCGAGTGAAAGAAACTAAAGACAAGTTGATTTATGGACTATAAACTTTACAGTGTTCCAACTGGAGGGTTTTCATCGACGGAGGCTGAACTGAACTGGTGACTGCGGCTTGATGTACATGACCATGGCATGGAGAGCTGGCAGGGTTCTACAGTTAGCCGCCGAGACGAACTGGAAGGATCAAGGACTACGTCAAGCAATGGTCGCGGTGTCGTGAGGACTGGTGCATCCTTGTCAGTCGTCTGAAGGACTTACAGCCATACCAACATCTTGAAAGCCGAAAGATGGCAGTAGGGTAACGTACAGTAGAATACCTATTCGTCTTACCTGTTAAGCTGCTTTGTTTGAGCCAAAAGGTGTCTGCGTCTTGGACTGTAGAGTTTCTTGCGGTGTTGTCGGCCTAGGGTACTGGTCGAAGCCCGGAAATGATTTTGTGATGTAAAAAGCTTTGTAAACTAATAATAATTAGTCTTGGCAGTGTCAAGATCCATTTAACACCAGGTTTTTGCGTGTGTGAGTGCGTGTGCGCTTGTGCCTTGTAAGCTACGGTAGCGGACAACTATTCAGATTACATTCAAGTCTGTAAACAAATACTAAATTTATAGAGTTGTGTAGAGGCATTTATGATTGTCTAAAAACCGGGCTATACCACTCCATAACATCTGGCGCCCAATAAGGGACCATAACATCTGGCGCCCAATAGTGTTTGTTTGTTTGACCCTTTAGCAGTATTGTTTTCTATCTCAAGGCACGTGCGCTTACACGGGTGTGAATGATTGTTTTGTTTGTCCTGTTTGTCCAGTAACATTTTCAGATTTGATTTGATTTTTGATTTGATGTGTTGACTGGCATATTCTTGCAAGGTCTTACTCGAGTTTCATTCATGATATTTTTTTTAAACAGCTTCTGAACATGACCTATATATAATTCTTTTGACTTTTTGGATAATCTCTGATCGAGATTCAGAAAATTTCATCGTTTTTTCAACAATTCATTTTCTTTTGAGGAAAGGGGGTGATGTTACGAAGCGGTTTACTCGTATCTGTGGTAATGTGTATTGTTGTAAATAGAATAGACTATAGCGATGGTCAGACATTGGAAAGGGCTATAGGCTGCATACCGTCGCGTTGACCGCAGTTGAACCTTGTGTAACTGACAAGGTTTTTCACGTGCAAGTAATGCAGGCGACAGCTCACTGGCAATGTCATAGCAAAAACGACTTTGTAAAATCAGTCGCCGTCAAGGAGCCAAGCTCGACTCATGTTTTTCGTAACACGTTAGCAGACGGGCTCCTGTTTTAGGTATCTGACTGAAGAAGGATGAAGACTGACGAACTTTCCCTATCAGTCTACGTGATATCTTCCATTTTCATATTCATGCCAGGCCGGCGACTGTACTAAATGTTGGCTTTACACTCTTTTGAGGTATGTTTGAAACCGGTTATATTTTCATGTCATGCTGTCGTATGTGAGAAGAGTGACTGTTTCTGTGTTTAATGTTATTGTGTAGGCCTAAGCTATTGTGCTACACTGCTTAAACATGTGAGGGTTTTACGTAACGTTTTCTTGGCTTTAGAAAACAGGAATTAACGTGTAAATAATTATATTGGCTCATGCAGCTTAATATGTTGGACGAGTGAGTATTTTTATTGTGCGAGTGAAAGAAACTAAAGACAAGTTGATTTATGGACTATAAACTTTACAGTGTTCCAACTGGAGGGTTTTCATCGACGGAGGCTGAACTGAACTGGTGACTGCGGCTTGATGTACATGACCATGGCATGGAGAGCTGGCAGGGTTCTACAGTTAGCCGCCGAGACGAACTGGAAGGATCAAGGACTACGTCAAGCAATGGTCGCGGTGTCGTGAGGACTGGTGCATCCTTGTCAGTCGTCTGAAGGACTTACAGCCATACCAACATCTTGAAAGCCGAAAGATGGCAGTAGGGTAACGTACAGTAGAATACCTATTCGTCTTACCTGTTAAGCTGCTTTGTTTGAGCCAAAAGGTGTCTGCGTCTTGGACTGTAGAGTTTCTTGCGGTGTTGTCGGCCTAGGGTACTGGTCGAAGCCCGGAAATGATTTTGTGATGTAAAAAGCTTTGTAAACTAATAATAATTAGTCTTGGCAGTGTCAAGATCCATTTAACACCAGGTTTTTGCGTGTGTGAGTGCGTGTGCGCTTGTGCCTTGTAAGCTACGGTAGCGGACAACTATTCAGATTACATTCAAGTCTGTAAACAAATACTAAATTTATAGAGTTGTGTAGAGGCATTTATGATTGTCTAAAAACCGGGCTATACCACTCCATAACAGCCTCCGGATAGGATTTAGGGATAAAAGAGAGAAAATCCCCTGTATAGAAGTGGATGTGCGGCTTTAAGAAGACAGCAGATGTCGAGAATGGTCCGCGTTGGTATTTTCCGACCATGGCGGTCTGTGCTTACTCCAAGTGTGTTCGAGCCTCTGAGTCAATACAATTGAGTCAATACAATTGAGTCAATACAATTGAGTCAATACAATTGAGTCAATACAATTGAGTCAATACAATTGAGTCATTACAATTGAGTCAATACAATTGAGTCAATACAATTGAGTCAATACAATTGAGTCAATACAGTTGAGTCAATACAATTGAGTCAATACAATTGAGTCAATACAATTGAGTCCATACAATTGAGTCAATACAATTGAGTCAATACAATTGAGTCACTACAAATGAGTCAATACAATTGAGTTAATACAATTGAGTCACTACAAATGAGTCACTACAATTGAGTCAATACAATTGAGTCAATACAATTGAGTCAATACAATTGAGTCAATACAATTGAGTCAATACAATTGAGTCAATACAATTGAGTCAATACAATTGAGTCCAGCTGTGTTCGTAGTGCAGGCCACAGCATTGCTGCAGCAAAGATGTGTTTTTGTGTCACAGATTACGATAATATAAACAGTCAAAAGCTGCACAACTATCTCACAGATGACTTCACATACCTTTTAGTATTTCCATCCAAATGTGGTTTGTCAGTTTGCATCCTCCGCCTTTTTTAATTGACATTTCTCGTGACCCCGTTCTGGGACTGAAGGCTGTATGCGGTGTGCCAACATGGACCCACATACCATCTTTTACAATGCTCTTACGTAATCAAACACAATGTCTTGACGTAAAGTACCCAAGACAGAAAGGAGTACCCCGTACGCCGGTGTCACGAACTGAAAACTCTGCCTGAACAATCCTTCTCATTGCGGTCAATGCGCCATGCGCTAACATTGGGAGATTAATCAGGTCGTGAACAACCTAACCCTAACCATAATCCTAACCCTAACCCTAACCCTAATCCACGGTCCGTTTGGTCAAAGGGTCGCATTTGTTAAGTCCAGGATTGGCTCAAGCGCATTGGCCGCACTGAGAGGGATTGTTCAGCAGAGGTTTCAGTTCGTGACACCGGGACTTCTAGACTTCCATAAAGGCTTTTGACGTAATAAGATCACGTCCGGGACGTGACGTCAGCCTGGTCTAGGGGCTACGCTGCCCTGCTCCAACAATGATCAACATTAATTCGTACAACAAATTATAGTTTTTAACTCTTTGCAAGAGGGTCAATCAAACTTGGTATAATTTTAAAATGGAAAGATGCCTGATTCCGGCTTTTTACACAAGTTGAGGCGGCACCGTCCTGTCCTTGTTCTATAAGCAAAATGATTGTCTAGTTGAGTAATGTTGATTGTTTGCGTTGTGAATTCAGAGCTCAAACTCAGGTGGCATCCTATCATTATTTGTTGATACATGTCGTATTGAATCCAACCAAAGACTATTTCTCGTGAAATTATTTGACGAATTGAGCTCCCAAATAAAAGCATAATTATTGAAATTGGTCATTTGTTGGAGAAAACAATTACTGCCATGATTGTCTCCCTCAAGGGAAAATGCAAACGTAATATCGACATGGTTGTCCCCCTTCATTCGTGTCTCGGTGTTTTCCTTTTAAACCCTATGTAAATAAAAGGCATGAGAATCGATTAAACATTGGATTTTCCTTCTGTGAGCCATGTGACGTCTGAGGCCGACACAAATTTATATTCAGGGCCGAGACTTCGAAGGAATTACTTGCGTCATATTTGAGACACGCGGATTAACCCACAGATTAAAACACACGTCTGCCAAACTGCAAAAATGAAGTGATTTGCAAATCTATCTCGGGAAGAAATTGAAAACAAAAGACTACTTTTAACTCCTGTTACAACGCAAAAAGCAACAACATCGGCTGCCAAAGTTTTTCGGGATTATTTTGCTCAAAATGAAAAGCAGGTCGATTTTGAACAGTATAATGACAAACAGGAATTGGATGCCGCTGTCTCGTCTTTCTACATTGACGCAAGAACAAAAACAGGCGAGTTATACACACAAAAAACAAGTCTGGACGCAGCTAGTTCGGGACCGCATCAACCGTCATTTGAAAAGTCCCCCATAGAACAAGGGCGTCGACATCCTCAGTGTCACAGACCCTAGCTTTGCCTCTTCCAATGAGATGTTCAAAGTCGCCGTGAGGGAGATCAATTCAGCACAGGGAAAAGCCGCCATCAATTTCCTCCAACCACCTGTGTCCGACACTGACCGCACCAAGCTGTACAACAGCATCTAAACAGCATCTACCTCACTCAGGCAACACCTAACCGGGCTGTACAATAAGGTACACTTTGACACAAGATATTACTTCTGCAGGCTGGGTGCCGACAATATGCACACAATGACCATGCAAACATTCGAAGTCAAGACGAATGTAAACTCGAAATCAAGCGCCTGTCAAATGTCACCTACTCGCGTGACCCAGCTGTCTGACACGCTCGCAATGCGCTGTGTTGAAGGCGTAACACTACCAGGACAAAGTGTGTCCCAGTCTTGACGCTGTGTGTGCAGATATATCTACTCGGGGAGTTGTGTACATCACAACAGGTGAGTGTGTGATCTTTCAAACTCCTCTTCTTATGTAGACCAATTGTGTTGGCTGGTGGGTTGGTTGGTTGGTTGGTTGGTTGGTTGGTTGATATTCTGTATCGTCTCTTCAATAGATATTGCTATCAGAGACTGTTGCACATTTGCTCCGTTTAATGTCTAGGTTCACATGGCAAGCACCATGCTTAAAACTGTTAACATCCTGATCTCTCACTATAAAAAGAAGGTTCTACAGTTTATAACTTTCACATTTGTTACTTCCAATCGTGTACGAATGTTGTCACCAAGACGTGTTCATAAATAGTTAAATGAGGATTATCAACTGAGAAAGGTTCTACTTTCAGTTTCCGGGAAATGTGTTTTCGGTTAGCCTGAATCGATCATAGCTGTGAGATACTTCGGGTGATCGCTAGACTTGCTGTGCGTGGTTAGTTGCTGTCCTAATTGTGCTTGCTGCATTGTGTTTTGTATTGACCAGAGCCTTTCTTCTCTCCTGTATGTAGAAAGCCTATCTAGCTATTTTGTGGTCAGGTTCTGCTGATTTGTTCATACTGCTGAGAGTAAAATAGTTATACTTGTCAAAATAACACTGTGCGAACTGTGTTACCTGTCATAGAATACTAGGCACATGTGTTTGCGTGTAGATCTGTAACTGTGATGTCAGATGATTCTGTTTATTGTATACACTGCCATTTGTTTTTTGTTGACTATGGTTTGGGAAAGGCCTGTTAAAGACAAACTTCATCTTCAACTGCCACAATCTCCTTTCTAGTCAAACAACGGGTTTGAACATAAATGGTCTAATCACACAAATCTGCATTTAAACATATATCTGCCTTGCCTTAATGACGGGTGTTAGAGTGTTAGCAAACCGATTCCGCCAAGTGAAATCTTCGTCAGCGCTTTCTCGGGTGACGCAGAGTGTGTCTGTGTGTCAGTCCCATGTTGTGTACAGCGCTGTCTGGCCATTCTGTGCTAGATGTTTTATCAAGCGTTTCACACGGCTCTCGCATTGTTTGTGTAACAAGAACGGCGGTCGTGTAGAATACTATCTGCTGTCGTATACAGGTGTATATACTCACTTCCTCGTTGAGCAACTTGGTTTCAATTGAATGTTTCTTTTCTTTACATGTCAGTATGGTTGAGAATGAAAGTAGTTAGTGTGTTCATTGCAATGCTTGTTAAGAGGTGTAAGCTGACAGGCTGTATTCACTTCCTTGTTAAGCAACTTGATTTCAATTGACATTGTTTTTTCTCCAGATGTGGCACATTATTAAGACAAAAATAAGTAATGTGTTGATTGCAATGTTTTTAAGAGGTGTCAGGAACCTGTCACAGGATAACTCTCTCTCATGGTTGTGTTTGTCCTTAGACCGCGTACGTTCCTTTGATTGTATGACAATCACGTTATTCCATATCAAATCGTCCTCTTCTGGTAAATCGGGTTTTTTTAATTCTAAGAAATCGTTGTATTATATTGTGTGCCTGTATTTCTGAAGCAGAACACATTTTACTTGCATCCTGGTTCACCCGGCGGCATTCACAGATTTCTCTGTGCCGCTATGTTTTGTGTCTGGCAACAGTAGCACTGGCACAAACAGCTCCTGCTGTTGTTGTTGTTGTTGTTGTTGTTGTTGTTGTTGTTGTTGTTGTTGTTGTTGTTTTCATAAAATCCTTTCTCATACCGTCTTTAAATCGCTAAACACACCATTCTCATTGTTCTCCCTTCAGAACTAACTCGTAACCATGGCTACGGCAGCTAGTACAAGCTCAGCGGACAGTGACACAGAATGCTCCGTGTGTCACGAGCTGTTCAAGAACCCCAAACTGCTGCCCTGTGCTCACGTCCTGTGTCGCCACTGTCTTCTCTCCTGGCTCGCCTCCAACCCCGAGGCCCTCTGTCCGCTCTGCAGGGGCGCCATCGCGGACCCCAAAGAGAAAAGCAAGACGAAGGGGTGGGAGGAGGTGGTGGACGCCTTACCGGATGACGTCGCCATGGCAGCGCTGGTAGAGAGTACACGTGTACTGAGCCAGGACCACGTGTGTGTTGTGTGTCAGTCAGCCGCCGTGTCCATCTGTCTGACCTGCAACGACATGATGTGTAAACCCTGCGGGCAGGCACACATCAAATACTCCGTGACCCGTGACCACAAGGTGGAAGACCTGTCCAGCATGACAGCGGAAGAGCTAGCCGCCAGTCAGCCTGACCACTGCAGCGTGCACACCAGCAAGCCCTGCGAGCTCTTCTGTCCCACTCACGGGGCCGCCATTTGCCACCTGTGTGCCAGCGCCAAGCACCGCGCATGCCCAGACCTGACTGAACTGGCGGAAGCGGCGGACAGATCACGTGAGGAGCTGAGTCAGATGGTGACGTCACTACTGACGGAAGAGCAGCAGCTGGAAGAAGCTGTGGCAGCGTTGGAGCGCCACCTGGAGGCCACAGAGAAAGTGGTGCAAGAAGCTGTGGCTGAGATCGACAGAACCTGCGACCAGTTGGAGAACTCTGTCAAGGAATGCAGGCGTCGTCTGAAGAAGATGACGCTAGACGCCAAGGCCAAGGTGAAGGACACAGTCTTAACCGTCAAGGTCACCTTGTTGGATCATCGAGGCAGGCTGACGTCACACCGACGTGTTGCTGATCGCACCACCAGAGGGGCCACCAATAAAGTAATGTGTGACGTGACTCGTGCTTTGAGGAATCGTGTGAAGGACATACTGGTCACTTGTGGTCAACTCTCAGTGAACTGGAAGTCGGTTTCCACGGTTACGCTGACCATTGACGCTGCAGCAGTGGCCCGCATTGAGAAGGAACTGTCGGCACTGGGTCAGGTGAAGGTCAAGCCTGTCAGCATCAGTACACGTCAGGTAAGGAGGATCTCATCCATCAGTACACGTCAGGTAAGGATGGTATTATTCATCAGTACACGACAGGTAAGGATAATCTCATTCATCAGTACACGTCAGGTAAGGATGATATTCATCAGTACACGACAGGTAAGGATAATCTCATTCATCAGTACACGTCAGGTAAGGATGATATTATTCATCAGTACACGACAGGTAAGGATAATCTTATTCATCAGTACATGTCAGGTAAGGGGGATCATATTCATCAGTACACGTCAGGTAAGGATGATCTTATTCATCAGTACACGTCAGGTAAGTTTGATATTATTCATCAGTACACGTCAGGTAAGGATTATATTATTCATCAGTACACGTCAGGTAAGGATGATATTATGCATCGGTACACATCAGGTAAGGATGATATTATTCATTGGTACACATCAGGTAAGGATGATATTATTCATCGGTACACGTCAGGTAAGGATGATATTATTTAGTCTCGGTACACAGACTAGACGGCAATTTCTAATGATTAGAGAGAACGCATGCGCAACCAATCACTTTTGGTTTCGCGCGTAACCAGGAAGCTTTCAGAATGTTTCTGTGCTCATAGAAATGGATTATTCATTTGGATTACAATGAGTTGGGTGAACAATTTTCTTTGTGATGTGTGCCTCGGAGTGTTATGTTTCGTGAGGACGATGTCATTAGCTCGGATGAATCAAGGTGAGAACTGACTTTTCATGATTAAATTTCACGCCGGACGCTCGCCGGTTTCTAACTGTTGAAGATGGCGGATTCCGCAGCAAAAAAGGACGCGGAGTCTGCTAGTACAAGTGGTGGTAAAAACATTAACAATGAAATGGTGGAAACTGTGCGTGATTTGATGGGGTCGATCATGAGCCCGCTTTTGGATAAACTGAAATCTCTGGAATCGAAATATGACGATCTCTTTCGTAACAATGATGATGATGAAAATCAATCTGTAAACAGTGATCTTGGCGATCAGTCTTTCTCCGTTTCATGCGGTGCTACCGGTGTTTCTAGCGGAGATTTTTCCAGCGGTGCTACCGTGGAAAACGTGAAGAAAAATGAAGCTATTGTTGACCCCGGCAGAGGTTCTGTGGCAGAGGGTTCAACAGAATCAGAATTTGACTTTTGCGTCAAAGCATCAGCTCAGTCAGGGGATCAGCTTGATGATATTTTTGCTGCGATGGAGGCAGACTTGGAAGTTGAAGAGAAAATAGGCGGTGTAGTGGATGAGAAGCTCGCAAACATCACTAAAAGCAGATTCACTGTCAAATTACCAGATCAAAAGCTCAAGGATAAGATGGAAAGTATCCTTATTCCGGCAAACTGTGTGGAAATAAAGGCTCCTATCCTTAATGAGGAGGTGATAGAGAAAGCAAATCTCGACAGAGGTGCAAGACAAAATGACACGCGACTGCTCAATGTACAGAAGCTGATTTCTAAATCAACCGCAGCACTCGTTACGGCAGCAAGCAAACTTCACACCTTCACAAAAGAGGTGTGCACTGACAACAGCAATGGTAGTACCGTGACAGTAGAGAGTACGAAGTTCAGGGCAGAACTGAATGGGATGTTGTCCGCATGTGGTGATGTTATCTGTCTGTTGGGAACAGCGCAGCAAGAGCTCAGCATCCGCCGTAAATACCAATTAGCTCGCGTTCTGCCAAAGGACATGGCAGCTATTTGCACAAACGAAAGCCTCCCCAGTCGTGACATGCTTTTTGGCGGGGATATCGAGAAAGCGATCAAAGGTGCTAAGGAGACTTACAAGATGAAAACTCCGCACACTTCAAGCTACAACAATCGTTTCCAACCATACCAGCGCAAGGGGCAAGGTGGTAGGCCTTTTTTAGGTCAAGGGAACACATACGGAAATCAACGAGGGCAGTCTTTCAGTCCCAGAGCTCGGGGGAGAGGTCAGAATCGGGGATTCGGAAAATTCAGAGGAAAACAGTAGACACAGAAGTTTCAAAAACTCCCGATGTGCGCAAAGACAAAGAGGTGAGGGAGTTTTATGATGAAGTTGAAAACATTAAAAATAGATTACAGGAACAAGCAGATCATTTTCAAGCAGGTCAAATTCGTTACTGCCTTCCCTCTTGGAAGGAAGTCTCAATAGATAAAGACATTTTGGAAATGGTACAAGGGATAAACATTGATTTCACAGAGACCCCTGTACAGAGAAAAAATCCTCAAAACTATAATTTTTCCGAAGAACAGAGAACAGCAATTGATTCAGAAATTGTCGAACTTCTCAAAAAAGGGGTGATAAGAAAAACAGATCACTCGGAGGATGATTTTCTGTCTCCAATTTTTGTGAGACCAAAAAAGAACAATACATGGAGATTAATTTTAAATCTGAGAGATTTGAATGAAAACATGATTTATCAGCATTTCAAAATGGAAACACTGAAGACAGCTTTGGAGCTAGTCACCAGAAATTGCTTCTTCTGTTCTTTGGATCTCAAAGATGCTTATTTTTCAGTGCCGGTAAATAAAGCATCTCAGAAATATTTGAAGTTTCTCTGGAAAGGAGAAGTATTTGTTTTCACTGCATGCCCAAACGGACTAGCACCCTGCCCACGTTTGTTCACAAAGTTACTGAAACCAGTCATGGCCCAGTTACATAGACTAGGATTTCTTTCAACAATCTTCATTGATGATACATTGCTTTTTGGAGATTCTGAAAAAGAATGTGTGCAAAATGTAAAAGAGTCATTGTCTCTTCTGGAAAAATTAGGATTTGTTGTGCATCCGGTGAAATCTGTTTTGATACCTTCCCATAATATAAGATATCTTGGGGTTGAAATTAATTCAGAGGACATGACAGTCACTTGAACAACAGAGAGGAAGGAAAGGATACATAAACTAGCCACTGAGCTGTTACATCAGGGGTATGCCACAGTAAGAACACTCGCAAAGTTCATTGGGCAAGTAGTGTCTGCTTTTCAGGCGGTGAAATTTGGTCCTCTCTGGTACAGATGCATGGAACAAGATAAAATTGCTGCTTTGAAGCAAAACAATAATGATTATGACTCCTCTGTGGAGTTCTCTGCTGAAGCCAAAACCGAAATGTTATGGTGGAGGGAGAATATCATGTCATCTGTTAATGATGTGGACACTGATCATGGTGACCCAGATTTCATAATGTTCACTGATGCATCAAAGAAAGGCTGGGGTTGTTCGTGTAGTCAAGGTAGAACAGGTGGACTATGGAATCAACAAGAAGCACAGCAGCACATCAATATTCTGGAATTGAAAGCTGCACTGCTGTCTTTGCAAACCTTTGCTAGGGACAAAACTAACATTCATCTCAGGCTTATGATGGACAATGTTACAGCCATTGCATGTGTTGACAAAATGGGGTCTACTTCGGTAACATGCAATGCAGTTGCTAAGGAAATCTGGTCATTTTGCATTATGCGAGGCATTTGGGTTTCATCGGCATACATACCAGGGATAGACAATGTAGAAGCAGATGAAGAATCTAGAGTACACAATCTAGATACAGAATGGGCCGTGAAGACTGACATTTTAACAAGTGCTCTGGATATTCTGGGTGCTAAACCAGAAATAGATTTGTTTGCGTCAAGGATAAACTGTAAATTCCCTCAATATGTATCATTTAGACCAGATCCAGAAGCTGTAGCGGTGAATGCTTTCACTCTATCATGGTCTAATAAACGTTTTTATGCTTTTCCACCCTTTTGTGTTATTGCCAGCATGCTGCACAAAATCAACAAAGAAAAAGCTACGGGAGTTGTAGTAGTTCCAGACTGGCCCAGTCAACCGTGGTTTCCAAAACTGGCAAAGATGTTGATAAACAATCCGGTGCTTGTGTCAGCAAGGGAAAATCTGCTATTCATGCCCTCAAATCTTCAGGAAAAACACAGACTGAGAAAGTCCTTAAGGTTGATCATTTGCGAAGTCTCAGGATCAGATATCGAATGTCAGGACTTTCGGCACAAGCTTCAAATATCATCTTTTCGTCATGGAGAGAGGGAACTAGGAAAGTTTACGCGTCCTATATCGCAAAATGGAAAAGCTATGCGTGCAGGAGATGTATACATACCGTTTCGCCGACTGTGAATGATGCGATCAACTTTCTAGCAACACTGTTCAGGGCAGGACTTGGCTATAGTGCCATTTGTGCGGCCAGATCGGCTCTATCTTGTTACTTAGACATTGCAGGATGTCCTCAATTTGGTGAACACTATTTAGTGAAACGATTTGTGAAAGGTGTGTTTGAACTTCGACCCGCTTTTCCTAAATATGCGTCCACATGGAATGTGGATGTTGTGCTGGAGCATTTGGAATTGTACTATCCACATGAACAAATAACACTGAAGGAATTGTCATACAAACTTGTAATGCTTTTGGCATTGTTATCTGCTCAAAGATGCCAAACTCTTCACAGTCTGTCAGTGAATTCAATGCATCTTTCCAACTCAAAATGTGTGTTTTATTTGAATGTATTGCTAAAACATTCTTGCAAAGGAAAACACTTAGCACCGCTGGAATTTTTAGCCTTTCCACAGAACAAGGCTTTGTGTATTGTGTCTGTGCTCAAAGAATATCTTCGAAGAACTAAGGAGTTTCGGGGATGCGAAAACAAACTGCTTTTGAGCTATCAAAAACCCTACAAACCCATCAGCAAGGACACCTTGGCTCGGTGGATGAGAGACGTTCTCACACGAGCTAATGTGGACACCCAAGTATTTGGTGCACACAGCACACGGGCAGCAAGTACGTCAGCTGCAGCATCACGGGGGGTCCCCATGGATGTTATCCTCAAAGCTGCAGGTTGGAGCAGCGAGTCAACGTTTTCGCGCTTCTACCACAAAGCAGCGACCGTTAATTTGGGGCAGTCTCTGTTGGACTCATATTTCTGCAAGGCTTAGGGGTGAGTTTCTATGTTATATAAAATTGTATTGGAGGTTGAGCAATATGTCACAAAGACAATCTCTAAAAAATCATTAGAAATTGCCGTCTAGTCTGTGTACCGAGACTAAATTGAAAGGACAGACGAGGCTTACCTGGTAAGGTGAAGGCTGGACCTGATTTAGTAGAGGTACACAGACTGCGACAGCTGTTCTAATCCCACCCTTAAGTGAGACTGTAATTCCCTCCGCATTTGGGATAAAATTAGGGCACTTAATTATTTGAAAACATGTGTTTGACTTTGTAACATATTGTTATCTGAAAGGTGATTGGTTGCGCATGCGTTCTCTCTAATCATTAGAACAGCCGTCGCAGTCTGTGTACCTCTACTAAATCAGGTCCAGCCTTCACCTTACCAGGTAAGCCTCGTCTGTCCTTTCAATTCATCGGTACACATTATGTAAGGATGATATTATTAATCAGTACACGTCAGGTAAGGATAATATTATTCATGAGTACACGTCAGATAAGGATGACATTTTTCATCAGTACACGTCAGGTAAGGATGATAATATTCATCAGTACACGACAGGTAAGGATAATCTTATTCATCAGTACACGTCAGGTAAGGGGGATCATATTCATCAGTACACGTCAGGTAAGGATGATATTAATCATCAGTACACGTCAGGTAAGGATACTATTATTCAGCATTACACGTCAGGTAAGGATGATATTATTCATCGGTACACATCAGGTAAGGATGATATTATTCATCGGTACACATCATGTAAGTATGACATTATTCATCAGTACACATCAGGGAAGGATGATATTATTGATCGGTACACGTCAGGTTAGGAGGATCTCATTCATCGGTACACGTCAGGTAAGGATGATCTCATTCATCAGTACACGTCATGTAAGGATGATCTCATCCATCAGTACACGTCAGGTAAGGATGATCTCATTCATCAGTACATGTCAGGTAAGGATGATCTCATTCATCAGCACACGTCAGGTAAGGATGATCTCATTCATCAGTACATGTCAGGTAAGGATGATCTCATTCATCAGCACACGTCAGGTAAGGAGGAATGTATTCATCGGTTTTTTCCTTCCCCACAAGCCTTGAGATCCGAACACTTTTCACAATAAACTACAGCTTGTTGATGATGTATTTTAAACAGCGTTTACTTATTTTAAACATTCAGATATGGTCAATCGAGTGATCTCTTCACAAATTATGT
>NC_090253.1:51990901-52000901 GCF_037325665.1 Littorina saxatilis | reverse complement strand
TTAAAACACAGGTAGTGCACCACGCTAAAAACAGGGGACACGCTTATTGCTGGGAAAAATACGTACACTTCCTGAAACAAAGTTGTACAGAGATTTCACACAATGATTCGTGATCAGTAAAACTGTTTCGTGCACACATTATTTTTCAAAGTGTCTATTTTTCGCAATTTATAATGTTTAACAATACTGAAAGTCATTGAAACAAACTATAGTTTTTGAAAAAGATTTTAGTGGACATAACCAAGCTAAGAGAAAGTAACTCTCGCAGAAAATCGGAAAAAACAGGGAGATAAAAAAAATAACACACTCTCACATTGTGCAGTTAGGCAGTTCGAACGTGTCTTTTGCGTTGTTTTTGGTGTTACAAACTGACCTACGATTAAAGAGCAGACATTGACCTCGAGGTGCACCGCATTTTTGAAGAATTCGTAGACTTTTCTTAATGAGTATTTTTTTCTGCAAAACATATTCAGGATCATCAAGACTTGAAAAATAGAGTGCACCCTGCTGAAAATACGGGTTCGTGGCGGTTCGTTCGTTACTCTTACCGTCCCGATCAGTTATACGTACTATTAGCACCAGAGTGTGCGAAAGACTCAAAAATGCAAATGAAACATACCAACCTTGCTACTTCAGAGGTTTTTGTTAGCAAACTCAGTCACTAACTATTTTTCGATTAAATGCTTACGTAAAACCATAACGTCAAAAGATGTTCGAATTTGTGTGTGCAACAATGTGAATGAAGTGATTTTACCAACAACGAACTTGAACTTGAATCCATGAACTTGTTTATATTACAATGGAAGAGAAGGTATTCAGTTTAGATGTACATATCGCATATTTTATTTGAATCACTTCTATGAATTTTGTTTGTTGGACAAAAAAGGGACTTACAATACAATACATGTAGTTGTTTTGTGTTGTCAATAAACGAATTGGGAATTCTGTTTAAAGCAGTGTGTGTGTGTGTTTGTGTGCGTGCGTGCGTGCGTGCGTGCGTGTGTGTGTGTGTGTGTGTGTGTGTGTGTGTGTGTGTTTATATGTGTGTGTGTATGCAGCCTGGTCAGAAAACTAATGCCTGTGTGTTTGTATGACAACAGCAACAACAACAACAACAACAACACAACCACAACAACAACAACAGAACAAACACATTGGGGATGTCTGAGATTCTTTATAGCGTGTAAATGCATGCTCTTTGAAACATCCTTTTCGCTGTAATGTAAAAAGCGCCTATTGTTGACATACAGTCGTGTGACTAGACACACTTGCACTGTGCTGTGATAAAGGCACAACTTTACGGGACACACTGCGACTCAGCAATCACCTTTCGTTCCTGTTCCGTTGTTGGCAGAAATTGTCGTTTTCGTTTCTTGGTGGAGTTTTGGGGAGGCTCATTAAACCCCGCGTCAACGGCAATGCTGCCCTCGTAGTCTTCATTCTCATTCTGGTGTTCTGTCTCTGCGTGGCCCACTGGCACTTGTGCGCTGGCTCCTTTGTCAGCTTCATGGAGTGTGGCATGTTCGTTTTGTTTTCTTCCTTCTTCTGCTATAAATTGCTTGATGTCTTCATCATTCTCCCATTCTGAGTCACTCAGTGATGAGAGACTCAACTCGAAGTTGCCTTCAGATTCCATTTTGACAGTTGCTAACTCTTGTGATTATGGAGAGACGAAACCTCCTTGGGTCATCAGCATAATGAATGTGATAAAGTTCGAGGGTAGACAGCCATTATTGATACCATTGTGTTCATACACGAAAATGATATTCATACACTCCACAAAACATGTGAAAATCACCATGCTTCACAAAACATGGGCAATCATCATTTTCTCATGTTTCTAAACCAATGAAATTGCCAGATTTTGATTTTTACTCATAGAGTATTGTAGAATATGAAATAGTTGATGAAAGTGAACCAAAATCAAAATCCAAGTCCAAGAAAGGAACACACAACAATATGTTAATAACACATATTGTTTTATCCATTATTTACTTGCAATAAAAAGAAAGGAAAAAAAATCTAAGGGCAAAGTGAAATTTTTGAAAGTCAAAGTAAAAAAAAATCCAAAAAAGTGATACTAAGAATGTACAAAAAAGTCAGTATGAAATGTTAGTTAATGTGGCTAAAAAACATTCACTTGTCAAAAACAAATGCAATGCCTCGACCAGGGGCTAGTCTGGGTGCTGGAACAGCTTTGTACTCGCTGCTGGCAGGGAGCCATGCCTTGTCTGCCCATACATAACTGTAGTGTCTGGCTTCAGCTTCAGATAGTGAAGAAGCAGGTCCCCACTACTGTCAACGTCAATAACTTTGGCGTAGAAAAAGACAGTTCTCTGACGACCAAGCAAAGGTACTTCAATGAAGCATCCTTCACTCACTTGAGAAGTATTGGTTGGCGAGATTGAAGGGGGCAGGGAAGGGCAGTCGGGCGACTGGTCTGTGTCAGGGTAGACAGGCGACTGGTCTGGGTCAGGGCAGTCAGGGGACTGGTCTTGGGCAGGGCAGTCAGGCGACTGGTCTGGGGCAGGGCAGTCAGGCGACTTGTCTGGGGCAGGACAATCAGACGACTTGTCTGGAGCCGGGTAGACAGGTGACTTGTCTGGGGCAGGACAGTCAGGCGACTTGTCTGGGGCAGGGTAGACAGGTGACTTGTCTGGGGCAGGACCGTCAGGTGATTTGTCTGGAGCAGGGTAGACAGGTGACTTGTCTGGGGCAGGACCGTCAGGTGACTTGTCTGGGGCAGGGTAGACAGGTGACTTGTCTGGGGCAGGACCGTCAGGTGACTTGTCTGGGGCAGGGTAGACAGGTGACTTGTCTGGGGCAGGGTAGACAGGTGACTTGTCTGGGGCAGGGTAGACAGGTGACTTGTCTGGGGCAGGGTAGACAGGTGACTTGTCTGGGGCAGGGTAGACAGGTGACTTGTCTGGGGCAGGGTAGACAGGTGACTTGTCTGGGGCAGGGTAGACAGGTGACTTGTCTGGGGCAGGGTAGACAGGTGACTTGTCTGGGGCAGGACAGTCAGGCGACTTGTCTGGGGCAGGACCGTCAGGTGACTTGTCTGGGGCAGGGTAGACAGGTGACTTGTCTGGGGCAGGACCGTCAGGCGACTTGTCTGGGGCAGGACCGTCAGGTGACTTGTCTGGGGCAGGGTAGACAGGTGACTTGTCTGGGGCAGGACCGTCAGGTGACTTGTCTGGGGCAGGGTAGACAGGTGACTTGTCTGGGGCAGGACCGTCAGGTGACTTGTCTGGGGCAGGGTAGACAGGTGACTTGTCTGGGGCAGGACCGTCATGCGACTTGTCTGGAGCAGGGTAGACAGGTGACTTGTCTGGGGCAGGACCGTCAGGTGACTTGTCTGGGGCAGGACCGTCAGGTGACTTGTCTGGGGCAGGACCGTCAGGTGACTTGTCTGGGGCAGGGTAGACAGGTGACTTGTCTGGGGCAGGACCGTCAGGTGACTTGTCTGGGGCAGGACAGTCAGGCGACTTGTCTGGGGCAGGGTAGACAGGTGACTTGTCTGGGGCAGGACCGTCAGGTGACTTGTCTGGGGCAGGACAGTCAGGCGACTTGTCTGGGGCAGGGTAGACAGGTGACTTGTCTGGGGCAGGACCGTCAGGTGACTTGTCTGGGGCAGGACAGTCAGGCGACTTGTCTGGGGCAGGACCGTCAGGTGACTTGTCTGGAGCAGGGTAGACAGGTGACTTGTCTGGGGCAGGACAGTCAGGCGACTTGTCTGGGGCAGGGTAGACAGGTGACTTGTCTGGGGCAGGACCGTCAGGTGACTTGTCTGGGGCAGGACAGTCAGGCGACTTGTCTGGGGCAGGACCGTCAGGTGACTTGTCTGGAGCAGGGTAGACAGGTGACTTGTCTGGGGCAGGACAGTCAGGCGACTTGTCTGGGGCAGGGTAGACAGGTGACTTGTCTGGGGCAGGACCGTCAGGTGACTTGTCTGGAGCAGGGTAGACAGGTGACTTGTCTGGAGCAGGGTAGACAGGTGACTTGTCTGGGGCAGGACCGTCAGGTGACTTGTCTGGAGCAGGGTAGACAGGTGACTTGTCTGGAGCAGGGTAGACAGGTGACTTGTCTGGGGCAGGACCGTCAGGTGACTTGTCTGGAGCAGGGTAGACAGGTGACTTGTCTGGAGCAGGGTAGACAGGTGACTTGTCTGGAGCAGGGTAGACAGGTGACTTGTCTGGGGCAGGACCGTCAGGTGACTTGTCTGGAGCAGGGTAGACAGGTGACTTGTCTGGAGCAGGGTAGACAGGTGACTTGTCTGGGGCAGGACCGTCAGGTGACTTGTCTGGAGCAGGGTAGACAGGTGACTTGTCTGGAGCAGGGTAGACAGGTGACTTGTCTGGAGCAGGGTAGACAGGTGACTTGTCTGGAGCAGGGTAGACAGGTGACTTGTCTGGAGCAGGGTAGACAGGTGACTTGTCTGGGGCAGGACCGTCAGGTGACTTGTCTGGAGCAGGGTAGACAGGTGACTTGTCTGGAGCAGGGTAGACAGGTGACTTGTCTGGAGCAGGGTAGACAGGTGACTTGTCTGGGGCAGGACCGTCAGGTGACTTGTCTGGAGCAGGGTAGACAGGTGACTTGTCTGGAGCAGGGTAGACAGGTGACTTGTCTGGGGCAGGACCGTCAGGTGACTTGTCTGGAGCAGGGTAGACAGGTGACTTGTCTGGAGCAGGGTAGACAGGTGACTTGTCTGGAGCAGGGTAGACAGGTGACTTGTCTGGAGCAGGGTAGACAGGTGACTTGTCTGGAGCAGGGTAGACAGGTGACTTGTCTGGAGCAGGGTAGACAGGCGACTTGTCTAGAGCAGGGTAGACAGGCGACTTGTCTAGAGCAGGGTAGACAGGTGACTTGTCTGGAGCAGGGTAGACAGGTGACTTGTCTGGGGCAGGGTAGACAGGTGACTTGTCTGGAGCAGGGTAGACAGGTGACTTGTCTGGAGCAGGGTAGACAGGTGACTTGTCTGGAGCAGGGTAGACAGGTGACTTGTCTGGAGCAGGGTAGACAGGTGACTTGTCTGGAGCAGGGTAGACAGGTGACTTGTCTGGGGCAGGGTAGACAGGCGACTGGTTCAGCACTTTCAGAACAATACACAAAGAAAAAAAACCACCGGATTATTCTTTGAAATCAAAAGGCTAAATAAAAAAAGATTCAAGCACACGGCAATCTTTTGACATCGCATCTAGCATCGTTACAAAGATGGCGACGAGTCGGGTCCGCGTGACGTTGACAATGAAGAACAACAACAACGCTGCAAAATAGTAGCATCTCGACTGCCCGAAAGTAATGCAGAAATGTCTTTTAAAGAAGTGAAATAAACACTGCCATTTTTAAGAACTTGCACGAAACTGTAAAGCGACTTTGACGACTCTTTTTCAACATCGTAACGAAGAACATCATTCTAACGGTTCCGAGTTACGAACGAGATCTTGTGAGGCCATTTTCAACCGCACTAATAAATCACCCATCTTTTCCCCAGGGATGTTGCTGCAAATTCATACCTATAGGACAAATGTCCTGAGTTCTTCAGCATCAATAGGACATTTGACCGCTTTCAGAAAGTGTAATAGGACATTATGAATTTGCGCCAAACAGCTTGTAACACATTCCATGGAATTGTTCCAAAGTCATGCGCCCACACACACACGCACACACACACACCCACGCGCGCGCGCTGTAGAACACACACATAATATAGTAAATACATCAACACAGTGTGCGTATAATGTTGTATTTGTTTAGTTTCAAAGAAACCACAAAAAAGAAACCAACATGAACAACTTCAGAGCTCGTACTTTGATTAAATACTGCATGATTTGGATAAAAGTTGACAAACAAAATGATCGGTTTGATCTAATGCTGATCTTTTGCAGGCTTTAGTTTTTTTTCAGCGGCATAATTCAGTGCTTCGTCTCGTATCGAAAACAAAAGCAGACTACAAATTTAGTCAGTTGGAGTTGTCTCCCGTACTCCTGTAGCATGCACTGATCTAAAAAGAATCCACTTATTTTACATCAGTGCGCTGCACCGAGACGGTTATACCCAAACGGCGCATACCGCAAACGGTTCGGGAATTCCCAACAAAAGAAAATCCGCACGCGGCACTGACAACTTCAGTGTCAGCTGAACACGAGAGCGTTCGGTCTTTTAGAAGATTTGTATCTTGAAATGAAAATTAACGAATGTCGCGCTGTCCGAAGGATTGGAGTACATATCGGACAATGACCACGCTCAGGCTAAAACGATAGGACATCTGACCGACATGCGGCAATGTGAATCGGACATTTGGGGATTTTCATCGTTATATGTCCGATGTCCGACCCCTAACGACATCCCTGTTTCCCGAACAGGTTTTTTCAGTTAAACAACAACATAAAATACAGCCGTGATTGATACACGTTTGGCTTCTGAAAAAGATTGTGTGTCCGATTACCCTACAAGGTTGATGAGAAATTTTAAATCGAAGCAAGAAAGTATTCAATCAAGGCGCGTATATGAATAGTACTGTTGAAAAGTTACAGAAGCAAAATCTGCACCAAAAAAATGCTATCTATTGTTGACAAAAAGTATCGGAGCACAAGTTTGAAAAGTTTCGCCGGAGATCCAAAAATTTACTGACTGCTGAAATCAAGTATATGAAACTGCGTTCAGATCAAGTTCGGTATTTTGTCAAGTCAAGAGCACACTCATCTTAGCCGAACGTAAAGAACAATCATACAGTTATTTATTTAAACAATGCATAAGCATTTATATGCATAGAATTTGCTGTAAACTTACCTTTAGATCAGCACAGAAGTGTCGGGATAACAACGTCACACATGCAACACAATCAGAACCCAAATTCAAACTGAATCTCGCTGGCGATGTAAACCGCGTGGTCAGCCGAAGTGCATTATATCCTTCCGCTTGGTAGTAGAGGGAATGTGTGTCAAAATAGTTTTGAAATATTTTGTCTTTTGTACGATCTAGTAAAATGTTTTGATAACAACCGTAACATCAGAAACTGGAAACAAAACTGGGTAATAGCATTACACAACGAAATATTTTTTGTTAGCTCAACCTTAATGTTTCTCATTGCGCGTACACACAAGGAACACAGTGGACATGTGTTCGAGACAAAAAGTAGTACCACCCAGATTTCGGAGCTTGCTGTAGAGTTGCAAAACAAAGCGTGTACATGTGGGAAACAGAGTGTTACGTTGTTGATCGTAAAGAAGAATGCCAATTTTGGCAAGATTAACAAATATTTTTAAAACAAACTTTCACAGCATGAGAAAAGTAACATCACATGATAATGTTATGCTGGAAACGATCAGTTATAATGATTCTGTTCAGTTTGCTGACCAACACTTTCAGTCAGTTTTTTCATGTCACAAAACGACCACCCATTTTCGCAAACGAATGAACACCATTCATTCAACTGAGTAAACACAGACCAACATTTTGAAACAAAAATAGTTGAATATTGTCTCTTACAATATTCTTCTATAGTCTGCACACAAAAAAATGGGAAAAAGTTTTAAACTTTGTTCACATTGCATCTATTTTTAGAAGTGGTATCGGCGGTGCGCAGCTTTGGAGAATGACCCATATATACACACACACACACACACACACACACAAACACACAAACGCACGCACGCACGCACGCACACACACACACACACACAAAAACACACGTACACACACGTACATATACACACACATACACTGACACGCACACACACAAACAAACACACACACACACTTTGCATTATACATCCTTTCTTGATTTTATTTAGCTTGCTTTCAATCCAAACACACCATGTGCTTCCCTCTTCAGATTGAGATGAAGATAGAGAGTGCAATGCAACCAGTTTGAAATAATGAAGTGGAACGACCGTAATGAACACACTAATTAGATGTTTAAGCTTCTGAGCTGAAAGTCTAGGTTATGCTGAACTGAGGCGTTTAAAATCAGGAATGGTTTTCTACCACAACCTAAGCCTCTAATTTGTCAAAACCTGCTCTTGTAAGCATAACAAGTCAGTTTTAAATAACATTGAATCCACTAGATGAGCTGTACATATGCCTTTAATTTACATGGGTTTTCGAAGGAAAACAATGGGACACGAATAAAGGGAGATAACTATGTCGATAATGCGTTTCTCTAAAGGGAGACAAGCATGGCAGTCATTTTCCGAGATCAAATGACCAAAACAATTAATTATGCTTCATTGTGGAGCTCAATTCCACATTATTTTACTTTCACAAGAAACAATCGTTTGTTTCATTAAAGTGAGGTGAACCCAAAAATAATTAAATAATGCTACCAGATTGTAAGCTTTAAATTTACAAGGCAAACAATCAACATTACCCAATGCCATGGTTCGTAAAGAGTCGAAGATATTTGTTACCACTAATTCAATCAATTTGCTGAAAGAATAAGGTCGTGACAATGCCGTCTCAACATTTGTAAAAAGCCGGACATCTATGAAACACAAATTGAAAAATAAAGTCGGGGAATACTGTTAAAGATATCACATGCAACCTTGCATAAACATCTGTCAGGATAGATTATAATCACACATGTGTGAACAGGACTTGTAATAAAAGTCGTGAGAAAATAATTTTAAAAAAAATTATAGGCTATGTATACCAAGTTCAATAACATTCGCGTTTTTTGTTATTTCAAATAATATAAGATGTTTGATGGGTTGTTGACAGACCAGCTTTTTTGTCGTCCGAGGGGGAGCATATCGTCTTTTGTTTCATATTTATTGACCAAGGCCGAAGGCCGCGGTCAATAAATATGAAACAAAAGTCGATATGCCCCCCGAGGACCGACAAAAAAAGCTGGTCTGACAACAAACCACCAAACATCGTTTTTGTCATCATTTTGGTAGTGAGAAAATAAGATCACAATCAACACAGGGAGCCATGCTTTGAAACACGGGTTCCGTGCTGATAACCACACGAGTTCCGTGCGGATAACCACTGGCATTCAAAGCTGGCGTGTGAAAGCAACTTTCTGTATTTTTGAGTTTATAAAATGTTGGGATGAATTATATGTCAGGTTTGAGGATGCACAGTTCTGTTTTTTCGTCTCGGTATTCCACTCCCTCGGCTTTCAGTTGTGAGTATTAAGCTTAGTAATCGAATGTGGAAGCTACGTTGGGTCAAAGGTCACAGAAGATTTGCGTCGTGCAGCGAAGGAAAGAATCGCGATCTTGTTTCCGACTCAGTACCTCTTTGTTTTTCATTAGACCTGTCAATCTGCTTGCTCGGCTTTGTGAGATGTTTGCATATCTTGTTGCTATTTTCTTTGCTTTTATCAGTATTTCTTATTTGTGCTTCGTTTATCGATACAACGTCTTGTGCACGGGTCAAAATGTGTGTGTCAGGGGTCAATTGGTTTGACTTGAACTTGACGTTCGTGTTTCTCACACAAAGATACACGCACTCCATGACTTTGTAAGAAGACATAACATATCGGTAGGTTTCATTTGTTTGTGATGAATTTATTGAAGTAGTTTTGTTTTTTTGTTTACTTTTGCCAGTTTGCCAGTTGGTTTTTGGAACTTTGCAAAGCAGTGTCGTGTCGTCTGTTTAGGTCTGGGGAAACGCCAATGAAAAGAGCCGAAGAATCCTCGAGCGTTTCTATTGGGTTTGCTTTTGATTATCCATGTAATAGGGCTTCCTGCAACTATGGTAACCGGGGATTTATTCCCCGGGGAACATGAGATTTATTTCCCAGGTGCTTGTGAATGAAAACTCGTGAAAATGATGACAAATGTTTATATTTCACTTTCTCAAAAAAGACACTGGTAACAACATTGTCCTTAAACGTTCAACAAAAAATACACTGAAATATATAATGAAATTCAAAGACACGGTAAACTAAAGAGAGACCAACTATCAAGCACTACATGAATCTGCTTTGCAAAAAATCCAAGCTACTTATCAATATGGAACATAAAGTCGTCCTCCCTTCGGGGCGCGTCCC
>NC_090253.1:51978401-51988401 GCF_037325665.1 Littorina saxatilis | reverse complement strand
TATTTGAACAAAACATATCACATGTTATTACCATTCCAATGCACCAAATGGCTTTTTGACCAATCAGGACTGATTATAGGTGACCCTCTTACTGTTATAACGTTCAGACAGGGACCCTTTTTGTTTATCACGCTTAAAATGTACAAGACAAAGTAAAAATTTGAAATAACAATGTCAGCGTGATTAATTCCAAAGAATGACACTTCAAATGCGGTCAGATACTATACGCTCTTTATCTAAATAAATACAGAAAAGCCAGTTTTGTCGGTGGGTGCTTTACAGAACGGCAAGGCACCACCCACCCTCTGCCATTGCAATGCCGACCCACTCACTGTAAAATGAGCTCTGACGATTCAAGTGAAATTTCGTCACTAAATTTACGTCAACTCTATCTTTACGTCATTTCCTTTCTCTCTGGCGTCCTTTCAAAATATGTCGTTCTCAGTTGGACAAGAGATATCGAAGCAACTGAAACGCATGTTCAACATGGTTTATCTTGTGCAATTGTTGTGTGAACGCATTTGACCTGTGAAAATTCATCACGTCAGGCCAGGTGAGTGACTCTGATTGGCTGACCCAGGTCACGAGAATGCTTTGACTGACAGGCATAATCAGATAAGAGCGATCTAGTTCCCATTGCGGCTGTTCTGTCTAATTCGCATGGTCGCTTCGAAATTTCTTTAGGTCAGAATAGACGATTATACAACTGTTATACAACGGTTATTCGCCTCCGGCTCATGCTGATAATCCATGTTTTCCACATGTCTGTTATATTTCCTAACAGTCAGCATATTAGAAATAACTCATAATAAATACAGATTAAATCGCAAAATCCTGGAAATTATGTGTACATCTTTCGTTTTACCACATTTTGACTATGCAGACATCCTATGGGATAACTGCACTGAATACCTGTCTAATGCACTGGAACATTTACGTTTGGAAGCTATTCGGACTATAATTGGCGGTGTTCGTGGCACCAGCCACTGAGAAACTTTATAAGGAAAGCGGATTTTGTAACCTAAAAGAAAGACGCAAAAGATATAAGTTGATTTCATATTATAAAATGGTACATGGCAACTGCCCTCATTATTTATTACATTTGTTGCCACCTTTAACTTCAGATGTTAACCCCCTATCATACAAGAAGACCGCTAGAACGAAGAGTCCTCGCGTGCAGAACGGAATTATATCGTCAAACCCCCATACTATCTACCACTGTGCTTTGGAACAATTTGCCTGACAACATCAAAACAACTAACTCAATTAGCGAATTTATACATTATTTAGTTTCTCCTGATTATAGTGTACCTGCCTAGTATTATTGTGGGGAAAGAAAGGATGAGATTCACCACTGCAGAATGCGCCTACACATGAGTAATTTGATTTATGACCTATGACGCCACTTACAGGAAAACCCGCAGTGCACGTGGGGCTATCTAAACGAAACCGCTGACCAGTATCTGATACATTGCCCTCTGTACATAGATGCTCGCTTGTCCACAATAAATGCACTACCTGTAAATTACAGACATGTTGATATTTTGTTAAATGGCAGTGAAAACCTTCCTCTTCGCACCAATAAGATTATTTTTGAAACTGTACACTCGTTTTGTGTGTGAATCTGGTCGCTTTTATTGACTCGCAATACTCATGTAAGCATATCTGTTAACCTGATAACCTGATAACTTTCATCTCTCTACATGTCTCTATCGTTCTTTCTCACCACTCCCCCCCCCCCACCCCACTCATTGTTGCCCCTGCTATAGTTCTGTCTTACTATTTGTTAGGTTTACCTTGACCCTGTTTATGACCCAGATAATGACATAGTATATATATAGGTTACATACTCCGAGCTCTGAGCATCGTGCATATTTTCCCCAGGGTCGATTTTCAGGTATTACCGAGCCTCTGGCGAATATAACAGTGAGTAAACTCTTTTTGAAATGCTTTGTCGACAAGCTGGAGATTATCATTAAAAATGGGATCTCAAGACTGTTTAGGAAGGTCAATGAGCTGGCCATACCGATGAATACGATTCTCCTTACCTGACGTGTACTGATGCTGACTGGCGTGACCTTCACCTGACCCAGTGCCGACAGTTCCTTCTCAATGCAGGCCACAGCTGCAGCGTCAATAGTCAGCGTAACCATGGAAACCGACTTAAAGTCCGCTCGGCGTTGACCACAAGTGACCAGTATGTCCTTCACACGGTCCCTCAGAGCACGAGTGACGTCACACAACACTTTATAAGTGGACCCTCTGGTGGTGCGATCAGCAACACGTCGGTGTGACGTCAGCCTGCCTCGATGATCCAACAAGGTGACCTTGACGGCTAAGACTGTGTCCTTCACCTTGACCTTGGCATCGAGCGTCATCTTCTTCAGACGACGCCTGCATTCCTTGACGGAGTTCTCTAACTTGTCGCAGGTCCTGTCGATTTCAGCAACAGCGTCCTGCATCGCTTTCTCCGTGGCCTCCAGGTGGCGCTCCAACGCTGCCACGGCTTCTTCCAGCTGCTGCTCTTCCGTCAGCAGTGACGTCACCATCTGACTCAGCTCCTCACGTGACTTGTCTGCTGCTTCCGCCAGTTCAGTCAGGTCTGGGCATGCGCGGTGCTTGGCGCTGGCACACAGGTGGCAAATGGCGGCCCCGTGAGTGGGACAGAAGAGCTCGCAGGGCTTGCTGGTGTGCACGCTGCAGTGGTCAGGCTGACTGGCGGCTAGCTCTTCCGCTGTCATGCTGGACAGGTCTTCCACCTTGTGATCACGGGCCACGGAGTATTTGGTGTGTGTCTGCCCGCAAGGTTTACACATCATGTCGTTGCAGTTCAGACATATGGACACGGCGGCTGACTGACACACATCACACACGTGGTCCTGGTTCAGTACACGTGTACTCTCCACCAGCGCTGCCATGGCGACGTCATCCGGTAAGGCGTCCACCACCTCCTCCCATTCCTTCGTCTTGCTTTTCTCTTTGGGGTCCGCGATGGCGCCCCTGCAGAGCGGACAGAGGGCCTCCTGGTTGGAGGCGAGCCAGGAGAGAAGACAGTGGCGACACAGGACGTGAGCACAGGGCAGCAGTTTGGGGTTCTTGAACAGCTCGTGACACACGGAACATTCTGTGTCACTGTCCGCTGAACTTCCTCCTGCTGCCGTTGCCATGGTTAAAAGTTTGTCCTGAAGGGAGAACAATTGGAAGGGTGTGGTAAGCGATTCAAGAAAGAGGGGATACGACAGAAATTCAGAACAAAACAGTAAAAACAGTACCATTGACAACAACAACAACAACAACAACAACAACAACAACAACAACAACAACAACAAGACTTGCTTGTGCTGGTGCTACAGTAGCCAGACACAAAATGTAGCGGCACATCCATCATTCATACAGTAAATATTGCCGGATGAACAAAGAAGAAAGCATCAACAACAGCATCGACGACGCTGCTGCTCGTATTGATTCGACTGTTGCCACTAAGTGACGGGTTAATGCGTGCCACTGCGTACGTAAAGGCTCAGGATGATTAACCCGTCAGTATCGTTGGGTGAACCGGGAAGACAGTGCATTGTGGGTATCTGCCTTTGACCATTTATCAGACCGAACTAAATCCATTTTCTAAGAGAGTAAAGAGTGGACAAGGAATGACATATTGATCGAAAAATCATTGAGACCTAGTCGGTCTACCTATATAACTCATAACTCATAACTCATAACTCATAACATTTTATTGATCCAACAAAGGAAATTAAATTGGTCATCAGCACATATAGGTCATTAATTAATAATTATAAAAGAATAAGAGGAGAAAATTCATAAAACCCATGATAAAAAATACCCTTTTTTCTTGCACACCTGACACACCGACACACCAACACACACGAAGATCATAATTGAGATGTGTACATAACCAGCTCCTGACACCTGAACAAATAGGAAGCATTGACATTAACAATCAATTTCATTCTTCAATATTTGGGATCAACATAAAAAATAAACCGAAACCAATATGCTTTACAGGAAAGGACTACAGCCGTGCACGATCAAATTGCATTCGAACGTATTGTTGAATAAAGAATACGAATAAAGCCCGCTAACATTACACGTTCGAAACACACATCTAGCTCAAAGAGCTCAGGCAATGCTGCACAGTACTGCCACACAGCGACACCATACAACACCCGACAGGCGCTGACATACGTTGCAATTCAGACTCCTCTCGTGTTTACCCTTAGTTGCA
This sequence comes from Littorina saxatilis, assembly GCF_037325665.1. Classification (NCBI taxonomy): domain Eukaryota; kingdom Metazoa; phylum Mollusca; class Gastropoda; order Littorinimorpha; family Littorinidae; genus Littorina; species Littorina saxatilis. Next base: position 51,984,158 of record NC_090253.1, on the reverse strand, counting down.
CACTTAGTTGTTTCTGTTTTGGAACTCTCTACCCTGTATGTGCTTTATGGTCTCTTTGTCAATGGTATCTTTGTGTGTGCGCGTGCGTGCGTGTGTGTGTGTGTGCGCGTGTGTGTGTGTGTGCGTGCGTTGTGTGTGTGTGTGTGTGTACTTTTAACATTGTACGCTAAGTTTTGCTTAGTGCTTGGGTTCTTGGTGTTATGTCTCAGTTAAATGTATGCTTTGTATGCTTGTTGATTTGTGCTAGTTTATTCTATAATGAATTTGTAAAGCGCCTGGAGCCAATTGATGGGACTCGCGCTATAGAAAAGTTATTTATTATTATTATTATTATTATTATTACTACGGGTATACTTATACACAAAGGAAATATTTATTCACAATTATGCACACACTTGAACACTATCCCTGGCTGCCTTTTGCTCAGAACGTTATCAGCAAGATACTTGCATCCACATCCATGTCAAAACCAATGAACTACACCCATACATACACACACACACACACACACACACACACACACACACACACACAAATACACACACATACACACACACACACTCACACACACACACATACACTCACACACACACGCACACACACATACACACACACACACACACACACACACATACACACACACACACACATATATCTAAGTTGAAAAGAATCATGCCAGTACTCCCACATCCGTTAAACACTAGTTTCATTTGTCATAGATAATCAATACTCTCAACAAATCAAAGGTGTCAGCACAACTCAACCACGAAGCAATGCAAAGGTAAGAACCAGTACAACACAAAACATAGCACAACAAGTCTCACTAGAGCCCCCAGTGTCTTACAGCCAGGTTCGATTCAAGCAAACAGAAAACACATTTCCTGGAAACCAAAAGTAGTATCGTTACGAGCTTCTACTCCTTGTCCGTGTTCATTGTTACTGCGTTCTTTCCTTAAACACGTCCAAGCAACGAGAGTGCTCATGATACGAAGACAATTTGAAAAAAATCACACACTTACCTGCTAAAGGCCAGTCCCCATTCTTTCATTTCACACGTCCAAAAAACAAGTCGCTCAATAAACGAAGATCGTGTTGATGTTTACATGTCACAAACTTACCTGCTATGATGAACACTACCCAGCTCTTCCCGCGTTGCTATGTCTGTTGAGACACACTATCAAGACTTGATCCCAGTGTGTCCTCGTCAAGTTATGCCGTCACTATTCAGCCGACAAACATGGTGCCAACAAAAAAGGCTGTGTGACTGAATGTTTTCAAACAGGCGCTTGCTTTCAAAATTATCGAGAAGAGAGTTACTTTCAAAGAGCACGGAATTAATCGATATAATAATCGAACTCAGTTAACCCATTGTGTTTCTGTGTGTTTGTGTTTGTGTGTGAGTGTGTGTGTGTGTGTGTGTGTGTGTGTGTGTGTGTGTGTGTCTGTGTGTGTGTTTGTGTGTGTGTGTGAGTGTGCGTGTGAGTGCGTGTGTGTGTGTGTGTGTGTGTGTGCGTCTGTGTGTGTGTGTGTGTAGGTGTGTGTGGGTGTGTGTGTTGTTGTTGTTGTTGTTGTTTTGTGTGTGTGTCTGAAATTACAGGGACAGTAAGACAAGGTTCCAGAATGCTTTTACATAGTTACGTTGTCAACAAAGCGGAATGTAGACGTGGGAAACAGATCACGTGACAGCTCTGCTTTGTTTTGGCTTGCTTTTAAAGTTAAGAAGATGACTTTGCACACAGCATCACACACATGTTGTAATAACAATAATTAATAATATCATTAATACAGAACTCATGCTAAGATCATAATAAAAATGCTGCTTCAGTGCGGAGCATTGGAGAGCGCTGACCTGTGTCATCATGTTTATGTATGTGGTGTTATGACTGAGTCGCAGTGTGTCCCGTAAAGTTGTGCCTTTATCACAGCACAGTGCAAGTGTGTCTAGTCACACGACTGTATGTCAACAATAGGCGCTTTTTACATTACAGCGAAAAGGATGTTTCAAAGAGCATGCATTTACACGCTATAAAGAATCTCAGACATCCCCAATGTGTTTGTTCTGTTGTTGTTGTTGTTGTGGTTTTGTTGTTGGTGGTGGTGTTGTTGTTGTTGTTGTTGTTGCTGTTGTCATAGAAACACACAGGTATTAGTTTTCTGACCAGGCTGCATACACACACACACATACAAACACACACACACAAACACACACACACACACAAACACACACACACACACACACAGTGACACCCACACACACACACACACACACACACACACACACACAGTGACACACACACACACACACACACACACACACAATGAAACACACACACATATACACGCACGCACGCACACCCGTACGCACACAAACACACCCACACTCACACACACACACCCACACACACACACACACACACACACACACACACACACACACACACACACACACACACACACACTTTGCATAATACATATTTTCTTGATTTTATTTAGCTTGCTTTCAATCCAAACACAACATGTGCTTCCCTCTTCAGATTGAGATGAAGATAGAAATTACGTGAATCCATGTCCAGCGACTCTATGTTTATTGTTTTGTTAGGGTGGATATTATTTTGTTGTGAAATAAAATGAATAAAAAAAATGTAGTGTTTTTTTTGTCTATGTTTTATCAAATGTAATGTAGCAAGTGCCTGTGCATTGTAAGGATAACCAAGACCGGAACGGAAATACGTCAGTTCATTAATGACGTCATATCATTTTGTTGGGAACTTAGAAACAGACAGGTCAGTTCAAAGGCCGCAGGTAGCGACAACATTATGATTGGGCAGCGATTCTGATAAAGCCACATAAGTGTGAGGCTAATCGGTTGGTCGTCAAGTGAACGGCACATCCAAATCGAGGCAAGGTTATCAGTTGGCGAACGCACGGCAAGCGAGAAGTTCTGTTCTGTGAACGTTAGATTCAAGTTCAGAAGCGATACAAGCCGGAGGAGATGAGAATTAGCGGCGAAGGCCTCACGAAGATATCGAAGTCATCGGGCGCGAGGCTAGGGGCTATATGAGATGCAGATCAAGCGGGTCCAGAGAGAGAAGAGGAGTCGGCGGTCGGGCGACGAGCGTGGGAGCGCGGCGACCTGGGAGAAAAGAATGGCGACGCTCCAGTTGCTAAGCCGGACACCCTCGAGTTTTGGGTCCCTATAGTTGTGTTCATCATTTTCTTACACCGTTAGGGTACGTATATTTGTGATGGGTTATTCATTTCCGAGCTGGTGACCATTTCATTGTTTTGCTAATGCATAGCCCTGATGTTTGAATAGAAGTTACTAGGAAATTATTGTTGTTGGATTGATTGTTGATGTTGAGTCTATGAATCGTAGAGAGAATGGATCGTATGAGGGTGTCATAACCCTGCAAGTCAGTTTGTGATGTCACGGATGAGAGAAACTGTTGAAAAAGCCATGAGTGCAAAAAATTAGACAAAATCTTACTTTCCAGGTGTGTTACCTGTGGGTTATTTCCTATTCCTACTCCGTCTCCGGTTTCCAGTTCGGAGACCAGTTACATTCTGTATTCGAGAGATACCAGTGATCCTGATCGTCGATTTTTTCTATCAGCACCGACGGGGAAACCAGCGGCATTCAGCTAAGTTTGACTTTCAAGTGTATACAAAAAAGGAACTCAAACCATTTCGGAACTCTAACAGCACGTCCACAAATAAAAATTCGATCGCGATCGTATAAAAAAACAAAAGGAAAGATAAATAAAAAAACTTACGATGCATTCTATCTAAGATTCGTTTGTTTTCTTTGTGGAAGAAAAAAATATCGTGTCAGTGCGTGTCCTTTGTGTCTAAGTTTGATAGAAAAAGAATCTTGCACTAGCGAGACCTCACTCAAACATTACATGCGCGACAAGTGCAATGCAACCAGTTTGAAATAATGAAGTGGAACAACCGTAATGAACACACTAATTAGATGTTTACGTTTCTGAGCTGAAAGCCCAGGTTATGTTGAACTAAGGTGTTTAAAATCAGGAATGCTTTTCTACTACAACCTAAGCCTCTGATTTTTCAGAACCTGCTCTTGTAAGCATAACTTTAATTCACATGGTTTTTTTTAAGGAAAACAACGGGACACGAATAAAGGGAGATAACTATGTCGATACTTACTTACTTACTGCCTTTCACGCCTGGTCGATAGTACTGTAAAATGTGACCCTCCACCACGAAATGAGTCGCATGTCACCTCGCGCGGTTTTGCGCTAGGCTTAATATAAGTCCGGAGAGTGTATGGTAACAGCGTGAGGGTCACCTTAGTCACAGGCTTATAACTCAAACAGTTGTCGCTCTTTTCTAAAACGGGTTTCACCACTGGATAGAGCATAAAAAACTATTTAGGAAAATGTAAAAATATGAACATCATGCAAAGGTGACATGCGACTCATTTCGTGGTGGAAGGTCACATATTAGGGAGACAAGCATGGCAGTCATTTTCCGAGATGAAATGACGAAAACAATTAATTATGCTTAATTTTGGAGCTTAATCCGTCAATTATTTTCACAAGAAAAAATCCGTTTGTTTCATTAAAGTAAGGTATACCCAACAATAATTCAATAATACTACCAGATTGTGAGCTTTGAATTTACAAGACAAACAATAAACATTACCCAATGCCATAATTCGTACAGAGTCGAAGATATTTGTGACCACTAATTCTATCAATTTGCTTAAAGAATAAGGTGGTGAAGATGCCGTCTCAACATTTGTAAAAAGCCGGACATCTATGAAACAGAAATTGAAAAACAAACTCAGGGAATAATTTTAAAGAATTCACATGCAAAATTGTATAAACATCTGTCATGTTTAGGCACGGTCATGAAAGGGGTTCCAATGGTGCAGCCATAGTCGTATTTTTAGAGTATGCACAAACTCACGCCTCATCCCCTAGATCATTGGTGACCTGAAGAAAGCAGTTAGAGCTTGGTTCAAGGCCATGCCTATTCAGGAAAGCTTCCGCGCCATTGACAATTTCGGAGGTGTAATTTGATAACACCTCAGTTTTGGAGAAAAGGTAAATGTCCGACCATTTTACCTATAGACTCGAAACTTTGTAGAATGGTCGTGGACGAACTAAAGTTCATGCACAACAGCTATCAAAATATTTGTTAAATTCAAATGACTGAAAAAATAACCCCTTCGTTGTAAAGTTTCACTTGCGCAATATGCGCAAATTTAATCAATGATATGAACGCATTCATCCATGGGAAATGTCCTGATCCTGCCTGCAATTGCTGTATTGAAGGCATTGATTGTCTAATGTTGATTAATGTATACTATGTCATTTGAATTACCCCAATCCACTCATATACAGACAAATGAACGACTGAAACGGGAATCAAAGGTGGGAGCAGCAATGCAACTTCAATCACAGTATCATCAGTGGAAGAAAAGTGACTAAAAAGGAGGAAGCACCAATCCACACATAATCACAGTAACATGTAACACAAGGTGACTCGGATGAAGCAGCCACCCAACTAATGTATTATGACAATGAGCAATCTGCACATAACATAAAACCATCAAAGCGATGTTCCTTAAAATAAAATGGTATCCAGGTCACTTGGGTTCAGTTATGTCATAGCATAAAACAGCTCACTGCTCCCATGAATTGTTCTGAGCCTTGCAATGATAAGTAAAGCAATGAGAGCAGATCTGATGCAGTGCACTGTCAATCATTGGCCGGCTGAAATATACTGCAA
>NC_090253.1:51950901-51968401 GCF_037325665.1 Littorina saxatilis | reverse complement strand
AATTCCACAATCCACGGGTGTTGACTTAAAGGCCAACAACTCGGGTGCAGAGTCTGCTGTGAAAGGAGCGGTAGCCTCCCCTGTCACAGTATAATCAGCCACCGGCACTTATGGCAGAATCACAAAATCTACTGCGTGCCAATGTGGGATACGGGGATTGAGACATGAATACCTTCCGAGTCTGCGCGTGAAGTTGAACCATGTCCGTTTCGTCCTGGATCCCGCGACCCTCGGTGAACCATAGCACCAGTGCTCTACAAACTAAGCTACCGGGTCCCTGGTGACTGTTTTTTTTAACAATTTGTCAAGAAAATAAAACACAAAAACAATTCACTTCCTCTGATCAATTTTCACTTTGCTTTGTCAGAAACCCGTTGGCAATTTGTTATTCTTTGGTTTTTTTTTGGTTTTTTTTGCAGGCACTCATTGCCAGTGGCCAGTACTGGATATGTTGGTTCACGGCAGCGCGGAGTATAGTGACTGCTTTCATGATAACAATTAACTTTTCAAATAATTACCTTTTTATGATTTTTTCACGTTGGTGTTCATTTGCTGTGGCGAACTCTAGACATGAGTGTGCAAGGCGCCACCGTTTTCTTGACAACTTGTCTATAGATACAAAAATAAAACATAAAAAACATGCACCTGACCTCCTCTGATCATGCATGTTCACATTATTTCTCAAAAAAACGTTCACCATTGTATCAGAAGTGCGGAGTACGGTGACCGTTGTCATGACAACATCTATAGTCTAAGAAACTGGCTTATTTGACTATTTTCACGATGTTTTCCAGACACTCACTGGCTGTGGCGAGTACTGGACATGCTGGTTGACGGCATCGCGGAATACAGTGACCGTTTTTATGACAACAACTTGTCAAACAAGCAGGCTTTTTTTATCCTGTTCACACTGCTTTCCAGGCACTCACTGGCTGTGGCGAGTTCTGGACATGCTGTAGAGTACAGTGACATATTCGATTACAACAACTTGTCAAACAAACCAGCTATTTTGACCACTTTCACATTGTCTTTTTGGCACCTGGTGACCGTTTTCACAATGTTGTTTTCCACGTACTCACTCGCTGTGTCGAGTTCTGAACATACTGGTTGACGGCAGAGCAGTAACCGTTTACATGACAACAACTTGTCAAACAAATAGGCTTTCTTATCCTTTGCACAATGTTGTTTCCAGGCACTCACTGGCTGTGGCGAGTTCTGAACATACTGGTTGACGGCAGAGCAGTAACCGTTTACATGACAACAACTTGTCAAACAAATAGGCTTTCTTATCCTTTGCACAATGTTGTTTCCAGGCACTCACTCGCTGTGTCGAGTTCTGAACATACTGGTTGACGGCAGAGCAGTAACCGTTTACATGACAACAACTTGTCAAACAAATAGGCTTTCTTATCCTTTGCACAATGTTGTTTCCAGGCACTCACTGGCTGTGGCGAGTTCTGGACATGCTGGTTCGCGGCAGCGCGGAATACAGTGACCGATTCCCGGATAACGCAATGCTGGACTTGATGCTGACCGAGATCATTGACAAGGTCGAGTCCCCCCGCGTCCTTATCAGTCACTTCCCTGCTGACCTTTTGCCCGAGCAGCTCAAGGACGGTGGGGTCAAGGTGGTTCACGTGTACCGCAACCCCAAGGCTGTGATGGCGTCCTTGTTCTTCCAGATGCAGGCAACAGGGAAGATGCCTGACCTGACGTTCCAGAAACTGGAGGCCATGATTTTCTCTGAGAAAGGTAGGCCATTCTTGATTGATGTATGTCAATTAATAGTGTTAACGAGCGTCAACGTTTTCTGCATTCCGGTCCGTAGGTACCATTATGAATTCATTTGAACAAGGACACACTTCATTCTTTCATTCAACATCACATTTCCAATTTCACACATCAAATGTCTTCATTCTTGATTGATGTATGTCAATTAATTTTGTTAACGAACATCACCGTTTTCTACATTCCGGTAAGTAGGCACCATCATGAATTCATTGTAACAAGGACGTTATATAGAATCGTGAGTCTTGAGGGCTTTGCCTTTCTCGTTTGCATTCGTGACTGGGTTGGTTTTTTTAGCTGTTCTTTGTTCTAGCATAATTAAGAAGTGTAAATATGGATTTACAATAAAGCAGTAACATGCGTCGGATATCTGACGTCAAAATAAGCTTGACCTTTGTTTACACTGTTTGGTTTTCACTTGTGAACATGAGTTAGATTGATAACCATTATGTCCTTGTGGGAAATTGATATCACTGCTACTATATTTCTTTGAATTTTGTTTTCGTTTATTTTTTTGATTTTTGTTTGTTGATTATATCTTATGCTTTCAGTTTGCCTGCTGTGTTAGGCTGTTTGCGGGTACTTTCTGTTCTGATTGTTATGTATATTCTTATCTATTCATTATTATCAATTGTTGTTGCTGGTTGCTCTCGGTACAACATTTCCCTCTTCTTTTGGCAGCACCCACAAAGAATCAGTTCTACTACTGGGATACGGTGACAGAGTACGAGAAGCACAACCCGCAGGTCAACATCTTTCACATTGCCTACGAGGATATGAAGAAGGTGGGTGTGAACAAAATGCAAAGAGAAAGAAATCAACACTTGACAAAATGTAAAAAGGAGGGTGGTATTTGGGGATGATATTTATGTTGCTACTGTATGAGTGTAGATCATGTACGTACTAGGTGTGGTTTGGGGTTGGTGTTTGTTGTTGCTGTTTGTGTTTTGTCTTGTATTGTTGTATTCTTCTTGTTCTTGTTCTTGTTCTTCTTCTTCTTCTTGTAGGGGTCTATGTTGTTGTGGTTGGCGTCAGTGTCCCTCTTGTGGTCATTTCTATTGGTATTGGTACTGATATTGGTATTGGTATTGATACTAGTATTGATATTGGTATTGGTATTGGTATTAGTATTGATATTGGTATTGGTATTAGTATTGGTATTGTTATTAGTATTGGTATTGATACTAGTATTGATATTGGTATTGGTATTGGTATCATATCGTCCTGCGAGGTACGTTACCTTCATGGAAATTGGCACTGCTTTCTCATTGGGGAAAGCAAGCGGCCATACAGGAGGGCCCTACCGACATTTGTTTTCTTGTTCCTGCGCGCGTTTATTGATGTTTTAAAGCCCTCTTTCGCTGAGAACTTTGCTGATTTGTTGTTGTTCTTCTTTGTGTGCTTGTGTTGTTGTTGTTGTTGTTGCTGTTGTTGTTATAGAAATCACAGAAACATTCTACACAATCGGTATTAGAATAAAGTGAACAATCTTATATCTATTCCGTCCAATTTTCACAGGACACAGCGGGCTCCATCAAGAAGATCGCGGAGCATCTGGGCGTGAAAGCGTCTGATGAACTGTGCTCTGAGATTGCGGAGGCTGTCAATTTCAACAAGCAGAAACAACAGGAGGAAAAACTGGGAGGGGATCTGCAGAAGTCCTTGAAATTCTACCGTAAAGGTAACATTAAACGTTTGTTTAATTGTTTGACTGTTTGTGGGTGTGTTGGTGTTTGTTTGCAAGGTGTTTTTTTTCGTTGGTGTTTATTTGTTTGTTTGTTAGTTCATGTTTGTTTGCTGGTTTGCGTCTTCGTTGGTGTGTGGTTTTTGTTTGTTTATGTGTTTGTGTGTGTGTGTGTGTTTGTCTGTGTGTGTGTTTGTATGTGTGTGTGTGTGTGTGTGTGTGTGTGTGTGTGTGTGTGTGTGTATGTGTTTGTGTGTGTGTGTGTGTTTGTCTGTGCTTGTTTGTCGTACTGTTCCGCATCCATATTTGTGTCTATTTGTGTTGATTTGCTGGTGTGTGTTCTTTAAGTTGGCTTGATTATGGTTGCATTTTTTTCTGTACGGTGTCGTGTTGTGTGTGTTCAATCCACACATCTCAAAAACATAATGCAGCCAATCGTATCCTGTATTCTTCCAGGTGAGGTAGCAGACTGGAAGAACCACCTGACAGTGGCACAGAGCGAGCGGTTTGACCAGGTCCTGAAAGAAAGAGCTGCCACCTGCCCCTTCTCCCGCAGATACTGTCCTGCCGAGTAAACCGTGCACGTGCATCACAGTGCGAACAGTGTCCTCGGTGCTTCCACTGTTGCTAAACAATCCGGTGTAGGGAGATGGTGTAGATGGGAGGGGGCGGGGGTGGTTGTTGGTGTGTGTGTGTGTGTGTGTGTGTGTGTGTGTGTGTGTGTGTGTGATGGATATGTGAATGTGTTGGTTTTGTGGTGTGTGTGTGCGTGCGTGTGCATGTGTGTGCATGTGTGTGCATATACAGTGTGCGTGTGTGTGCGTGTGTGTGTGCGTGCGTGTGTGTGTGTGTGCGTGTGCGTGTTAAAATAAGGCAAGGAAAACACAAAGCGAACTGTCTTGTTGAACATGACATGCCGGTCCAACCGGTTTCAATTAATAAGTTTGTTTCTTCAACTCATTGCAAATCTTGAAGCTTGGCAACAAAATGTTAGATTCTCAGTACGTAAAGGGCCAGCGATATTTTTTGCTGGCTGGTGACTTTTTCGAAGTTACTCGCCTTAACATTTTGAGATTGGGCCATCTCTGGTCTGTGTGTGTGTGTGTGTGTGTGTGTGTGTGTGTGTGCGTGTGTGTGTGGTGTGTGTGTGTGTGTGTGTGGTGTGTGTGTGTGTGTGTGTGTGTAAAACATGCTGGCCGATATTTGTTTGGAAGACTCTTATTTTGGAAAATATGTGTGTATAGATACATAAAGTTTATATATAATATATTTGATGTACATAACATGGATATTAGTTTAGATACTAGAGATAAATACATACGCATCGAAATGAATCACACATATACATAGCGTTGGTTAAATACCACATTGTATGTACCCATTTTTTGTTGTTGGTCTATGTGCTTGGCAGCATCATTAAAATCGTCTCTGTACTAAATATATCACGTGTTTTTGCAATTTCGTTTTGTAGTTGAATGAGTTCGGTAAACAAAATATGTTTTAACATTTAGTATTCGCTTGCTTTCCACGTATAGTCTTCTTCCCCCCCCCCTCTCTCTCTCTTTACACACACACACACACACACACACACACACACACACACAGCACCCTAGACACACCACACATACACAAATTAACACACACATACACATTAACACACCCACGCACACATTAACGCACACGCACACATACACAAACACACACACACACATACACCCACACACACATACACACACACACAAACACACACACAAACACACACTATCTCTCTCTTTCTCTCTCTCTCTCTCCGCATTATCTTCTTATCCGTCTCTTTCTCAATCGCTCGCTCTGTCACCCAACGCCCACCCCCACCCCACCCCCTTTTGTATCGGAGACACAGACACAAACAAACTCTGTCGCTCTATTGGCCGGAAACTAGGACCGCGCACGCAGAGAGAACATTGTAAGTGCATGTGTACCTATATCTCAGGGACGGCAAACAGACACTCGATACAAAACTGGAACAAAATCGTGTATTGGTACACACATTGAAATCCGCAGCCTGGGATATTGCATGCTTTTTAGCGTGATTGCTGTGAAGTGTGTTCAGAAGTCTCTCCCAAACACAGTAAGTGTGCAAGTCTGCTGCCTTCTGCGTGCATACGATTTGCTGTCGAGTGTGGTTATTGATGTACATTTGTTAGTCCTGTAATCACGAATGCTTAGTCATTATTCTAGGCGTCCGGAGACGCCTAGTAATTGGGATCAAGTAAGCGCTTGCCTATGGACAGGATAACTCTGCGGTTGCCTATGGGACACTGCCACATTTACGTCTTGAGTTACTGCCCTTACTTTTTTTTGTGTTTTTTTTTTGACAAAATTGTTCAACAAAAACATCGTAGGTCGAACTGTGCAGGGTCAACCGCAACAAACTCGAACCATTCATATTTTGAAGTATTTGAGTGACTTATATACCGACATTTTTACTTCTTAGTTTTAGCACAGGTGTAGGAAAAAATCATGAACCAAAATGTTATTTATTTTTTAATTTAACATTTGTTTTACAAATGTGACCATGGTCTTTCAAACATACAGTAACATTAAACATTGTTATGTTAAAAAAAAGAAAAAAAGAAAAAAAGCTTTTGTGCACAAATCAGAAAATACATTGTACATTTTACCTACAGGCCAAACAGTGTCCGTGGCGGCAAAGGACCTATATTTTTAGATCAGTCACTGTGGCAATTTGTCAAGAACAGGCGCTTGCATTTGGATGTGTCCACTGATAGTAGGTTTGGTTGTGATCAATCAGAATGATGAGGAATAAAAATGTATGACAGTTTGTTATGATGACATGTAATTCACATATGCTGAAATGTAATATTATACATGATATAATATTATTATGGCTGTTGCCATGACCATGAACCCCAAGAAAGGTTTAATGTTATGTAAAATCAAAATACCAAAATCAAGCACCTATTTATCTGGTCTACGGCGTGTGTGTTCTGCTCTCTCTTGGCACACAGCCACAGGTCAAAGCAGAGGTTAACTTGAGTGCGCGTGTACCTAGCGGGTGATTTCTATTAGGGCCTTTTTCAGCAGACCGCGCGCCGAGTTATTTCGAGTTACTCCCCTTGGGTACGGGCAAACTCGCTGTCGAAGCCACGCTGCAAACTGAGGAGTAGATTGTGTGTGTGTGTGTGTGTGTGTGTGCGTGTGTGTGTGTGTGTTTGTGTGTGTGTGTGTGAAGTAAAGGGGATGGTTTGCGTCCTGATATTAATCAAGAATAAATTTTTGGGGGAACAAAAATGTGATGTATAGCTCCCAACAGTAACAACAACAGCAACAACATTATGAAACAAAAGCAAGACGAAAACGCAGTGAAACACATCAAAACCAACAGCTAACTTCGAGTTTAAGTCACTGCAATAACTTGTCATAATTCCAGACGTTATCTGGTGTTTTGCTCACTGCGACAACTTGTTTAACACGATGTGAATAGCCCTCCGTAATCCCAGCGAAAACGTCCAAAACGCAGACACCAAAACTCGATGTTTTACCGTGTTATGCATAATACTAACATCTCAGGAATTTTATTGCGTTACGGCAGTTTTTCTAATGTGACATGAATCGCATAGGTATAATGCCACACAATTCAGTTGATTAACGTGATGTTTGATGTTATATGCCAAGTTAAAGTGCCAAAACGAGACTTTTCGCCCTGTGGCAGAAGTGGAAAAGTTTTTCGTCTACACCGCGGAGGTAAAACTGACCGACACAGAGGCAGACAACCTACCTGCACACTTCCTGTATAAACTGTGGATAATCGTCAGCGAAGGTGGGGGACATTCTGCTGGAATTTTGCCAGTGTCCGGGGGGGGGGGGGGTGTTAAGTACTTACATTTCACAACTTAGGCATGTTATTGTTATTGTTAGTATTGTTACTCCTCACTGAAACCAAGTAAAGCAGGCTGTTCACCCTCAATAATGCTTTTACTGTATTAGTACTGTCACAGTATGTTTGCATGCAAATATTAGTAAGCTTCCATGAAATATTGAATATATATATATAATTTATATCCATTTCACAGCACTAGGATGGGATGTCTGGCACTTTGAATCACTAACAGAAGCACTGCCTCTTCCATACCCATCTCCTTTTTGAAAAGAGTATACCTATGGACCAGTGAATGGTTACATTTTAATGATCATATGGGTTGCTCTGATTTTATTCAGGATCAGGTACGTTTGTTTTTTTAACCACACAAACACTTAGACAACAATTATCAGAGTATGAGTTTTTCCGCGTGTTGATTTTTATTTAAATCCAAGTCACAGCTTCTGTTTTATGATGAGTGATGTAGTTTGAAACACTTGGACAACAATTATCAGAGTATGAGTTTTTCCACTTTTTGATTTTCATTTAAATCCAAGTCACAGCTTCTGTTTTATGATGAGTGATGTAGTTTGAAGTGTTGGTATTAAATGTTCACTGACAGTCATTCTGTGCTGGTATTCCCATTTTCACCTGCAGGGTTATGAAATATATGGGGAGAAACTTGGTCAGTAAAATCATCTTCAAGCGTGAACTGATAATTGTCTCTGTTTAAAATTACAATGTATTTCGTGAACACACCTTGAGAATGACCCTTGCGTGATTTAAAACTGCCTGCTGTGAATACTGTTGTCATACTATGAACTTTCTTTTGAGAAAAACAAAAAGAATGAAAAGCTTTTAACTAGCTTGTGAATGAGCCTCTTACTTCCATGTGGGGCTATAGCTGCTTTGAACTATTTTTAATGCCTGAAAAGGATAGTGATGGAAATTACTAGTTTAATGTCAGGTGTGACATATACTATTGATTGAACTATTTTTTTTATTAATCTGCAATTTTGTTACAACCTACTTTGTTTATTTGGTGACAAGCTAGTGGGAGGCACTTTTTAGACTTTTAAAATGTCAGGTATGGGAATTGTTAGCAAAGTTTCACATTTTCTGCAGTTGAATCCATATCTCCACAACAACAAAATGTATGGTCTTATGAACAAAAACACATACTTTCTGTGCTTGTTCGAAGGTAAAGACATATTTCTTTGTGTTTGTTAAAAGAAAAACCTCTTAATTTTGTCTGTTGTGAAGGAAAAGTTTACATGGTTTCGTCACCCAACTTACAAAATTTGTCCCACAAAATGTTAGGTTTTTTTTCTCCACTTTTTTTTCCTTCAGTTGCCATGTCTAAAATGTACACATTACGTAAAATACTCCATGTCAAAATCCAAATGTTTAAGGCAATGTGACAATTATTTTAAAATATCATTACACTATTCCTATATAGCTTTGCCCAAATATAATGCAAGTAGGGGAGGTAATTGTTGATCCATATATTCATCTTAACTTTTTACGCATATGGACGTAACTCCTTAACTTGCATTATTTTTGTTGATATTTGATAGTTGATATTTTCTTATTCCCAAAAATAACAACAATTCTGTCCAAGCAGATTTGTTTTTAATTTTTATTTACAGAGGACCATTGTCGAATGTATATGGTTACTGTTGAATGAACATTTGAAATTGATTGGCTGATTACTGGTTGTTTTTGTTTTGTTTTGTTTTTTTACTACAGTATGAAGTTATTATATCTATTTTCTTTCATCGCAAATAAACATCTTCCTTTCTGCATACGTTTCACACCTCATTCACGTATACAACTAAATTCCATACCAAATCATCTTGCATTTTGTTCACCTCTTTCTACATTTCTCTAAACATTTTTATTTCAGTAGTCAAACACCTTTTCTTCCTATGTGGATGTTCTGTGATCAATGGATGGCGCAGACTAACATGAACATGTGCTAGAGAAATAATGTAAAATGTTTAAATGTAATCTAATGTCAGTTGTGGGCAAACACTTAACCAAAGTTAAAACGTGACCTCAAAAATGGGGTAATATGCAAAAACTTAAAAAATATATCAATATGTGATGTCATGTTAAAGCTGTCTGCAAGCAGATTTCTACACCTTCTCGTGTCATGGCCTATCCGATTCCTTATATCTCAAAGTGTCTTCCACTTAATTTTCAGTCATTTGGCTGCAATCAAAGGAAACAACAAAAGCAACGAAAAAGTTTTTATTTTACTGCGTTTTAGTGAAACATGCAGCCAATAAACACATATTCACTTGCAAAATTATACAACAAACTGTATCAATACCTGTTTTTCACATTGAATTCCAAACAAATTATCTACGATACCAAACCTAGAAAATAAACTGTACTTACATGTATGCGCGTCTATCTAACCGCACCTGGGATAACTGCAGTGAGTCGTCAAAAATAGTGTTTTTTCTGTGCGTTTTTTTTCAAATAATGCAATAACAGCACACACATTTGCTTGCAGAATTAAACAACAAATTTCACTGATACATGTTAGTCATTTTGCATCCAAAAAGAATGATCTACGACTCCAAACTTTGAAATATAAACTGCACTTATATTAAAATATTCTGTCAACACGTAAGGCCTAAGTACTAAAGCATTTAGGGTCGAATCTACTTCCGCTATATTCGAAAGGGTGTGCTTGCCAGCTTCTTTAATGCAAAAAATTGAAAATATTATTCATGACGTTGCATTAAAAAAAAAAAAAAAAACTTTCAGATCTTAGAATGTCATTTCATGTTTAGACAAAAACTTCAAATTGTTAAAACATGTCATTTTTTTTTTTTGGGGGGGGGGGGGGGTAAAAACTTAAAAAATACTGAAATTTCATGTTGCAAATGCCTTAGTGGGCAAAAACTAAAAAATGTTAAGGTGTGACTTTATTTAGGCACATTTCAACTCGCTTCTCATCAAGGATAGCAAAAATGTGATTCAAAAATTTTCTTATTTGTATATTACACTATTTTTTTCCGATCAAATTAATTATTACAAAAATTGTCTAAAGTGACAAACTATGAAAATCATGCATTTAAAAAAAACCCAAAGCTTTTAGAGCTTTCTGATGTCGCTGTAACACTTTAAAGCTGCCAGCATGCAGATTTCTACACCTTCTCGTATGATGGCCTATCCAATTCCTTATATCTCAAAGTGTCTTCCACTTTATTTTCAGCCCCGTAGAGCAAGTCGTTTGGCTGCAATCAAAGCAAACAATAAAAGCAACGAAAAAGTGTTTATTTTACAACGTTTTTGTCAAACATGCAGCCAATAAACAAATATTCACTTGCAAAATTATACAACAAACTGTATCAATACCTGTTTTTCACATTGCATTCAAAAAAAATTATCTACGATACCAAACCTAGAAAATAAACTGTACTTACATGTATGAGCGTCTATCTAACCGCACGTGGGATAACTCTGCAGCAGAGCGTATATTGCACGCTCTGCTCCGCAGTGAGTAGTCGAAAATAGTGTTAATTTCTGTGCGTTTTTTGAAAATAATGCAATAACAGCACACACATTTGCTTGCAGAATTAAACAACAAATTTCACCGATACATGCTAGTCACATTGCATCCAAAAAGAATGATCTGCGACTCCAAACTTATATCAGAGACATCTCTGCTTACATTAAAATATTCTATCAACCCGTACTTAAGTTTAAGGCCTAAGTACTTAAGGTGTTACGAGTGTGTTTGAGTTGCGGTTCTTGCTCATGTTTATACTCACTGAGTTACTTCCCTTGGATTTGGATCTAGATCTGGATCTGGATAACCCGCCTGGGTTGGTGGTTTGCGGGTGCGAATGCGTATACGCACGGTTCAGTGTGCTTTCGCGAAAGGGTGTGTCATATGCACGGCTAGAACTAAGATACTTCTTGATTTCAGTAAATAGTTTCATTACATGTCAACTAGTTCGTTTTTAAATGATTTTTTAGAGATCGCCAAATGGTATTGTGTGAATAACATCATTCGATCGATTGTACGCACGGCGCCGTGCTTCTAGTAGCTCAGTCCATTCCTTCTTTCCGGTGTGGAAACAGACGTGTTTCTGGCGAAAGAATCGGCGTTTTCAACTCGCCATATCTTCATATTCATTCGGACTAGAACAACGAAATATAAATTTCTTGTAAAAAAAAATCCCGAGCCTTGCGACTCTGGTAGTCATTTTCTTACGCGAAGCAACCTTTGGTAGGTACGACAGTTTTAGTCACCCAAGTATATATCTAAAACGCACGTGGACGAGTTTTCAATGGCGTATTTGAAGTCTGTGAATGTTGTGATTACAAATCATTTCGGGGCACCCCTCAGTCTATACGTACAGACAAACAAATTGCATGGAACGAAAGTTGAGAGGCTGGACTGTAAGTTGTTGTTTTGACTTTTACAAATCTCGCAGGTCTTTTATGCAAAACAGACTCAAAATTGCATTGTTCACGCAAGTGTAGATGACGAGACTATCGAAGGAATGGAATACACTTGCCTACAGATATAATAGACAGACACTGTCTATTTATATCTATGACTTACCCTAGCCCATAATATTTATGTTAGAATAAAGAACATACTTTGCTCTTTTGAATGATGTATGATTTGGCACTGTACACATGATTTTAGACCTGCCCCCGAAGTGATTTTTCCATAAACCCGTCAAAAAGCTCACTCTGTTTTGGCCGTAAAAAGCGCCCAAATGAAGTCAATTTCTAACCTGTGTCGTGTGTTCGAAGGAGTACATCTCAGCGATGCCATTGCCTTGCAACCTCAAAGAAATATATTTTAATAACCCGCTAAATGAACGTTTTTTTAGTGTGAAATAAAAGCCGGAGATTTGCTTCGTTTCTTTGCTGCGACACAAAACCAAAACCAACTATAGATCTGCGGTGACATTATGAGTTCGTTTTCGACATTGCAGTGAAGTTGCGTGGATCTTCGACGATTCCCGTTCGGTTTAATGTGGATAGAGCTTTGATTGAATGTAACTGCTTTGAAAAGTTACAACATGAGTCCTTGGGATCGATGTTTTTCGGTAAACTTCTTCGTATCCTTGACTTTACTTTTGACTTGAACAGATCCAGATCGGCTGGGGCTGTTGATCGCCTACACAGATCTATATGAAGTTGACTCGACACGGCGAACCGCCGAATCCGTGCCCTCTCGTCGGTCCTACCCCCAAATCCCTTACCAGCCTCAGACCCCACCTCACCATTCTAACCTCACTGGCGTACTATGTGTGATTATCCCTTCCTCATGAAAGAGAAAGTGGAGAAAGGGGAAAAATGAAGATTTTTTCTTACTACACAACAGTCAGGGATAGTCAGGGATTGTTGACATGTACATTGTCAAGAGGTCAAAACAAATTTTAAAAGCTGTTGGACACTGCACTAGTGTTGCTCTAATCAAGGCGAGTCTGGAACAATAGGTCCACCCCACCAAAAAGTCAACATGGAATTAGTTATGATTTTTTTTGCCTTTTTGCTTGGGTACGGCCAAGTCAAAAAGGTGAATAGTCATAACAAGTTCAGTTTGGGGTCTTTTTCAAATCTGTTTGCTGCATCTTTTCTGTGACCATTCTGGCTATGCACTGACAGTCAAAAAAGTGAAGAAGGGAAAAATGAAGATTTTGGGTGTTGTTGTTTTTTTGGACAAATTTTGAAGAAGGGAAAAATGAAGATTTTGGGTGTTGGTTTTTTTTTGACAAATTTTTTTAAGTCCAAAAAAGATGAGAAATATTCATAACAAATTCAGTTTTGGGTCTTTTTCAAATCTGTTTGATGCATCTTTTCTGTGACCATTGTGGCTATGCACTGACACACAAATAAGTGGAGAAAAGGGAGAAATGAAGATTTTTTCTTACTGAACAACAGTCAGGGATTAGGGTTACATGTTGACATGTACATTGTCAAGAGGTCAAAACAAATTTTAAAAGCTGTTAAACACTGCACTAGTGTTGCTCTAATCAAGGCGAGTCTGGAACAATAGGTCCACCCCACCAAAAAGTGAACATGGAATTAGTTATGATTTTTTTTAGCCTTTTGGCTTGGGTACGGCCAAGTGAACAAGGTAGGAAAGGTTAGAAATAGTCATAACAAGTTCACTTTTGGGTCTTTTTCAAATCTGTTTGCTGCATCTTTTCTGTGACCATTGTGGCTATGCACTGACACTCAAAAAGGTGGAGAAAGGGGAAAAATGAAGATTTTTTTCTTACTACACAACAGTCAGGGATAGTCAGGGATTGTTGACATGTACATTGTCAAGAGGTCAAAACAAATTTTAAAAGCTGTTGGACACTGCACTAGTGTTGCTCTAATCAAGGCGAGTCTGGAACAATAGGTCCACCCCACCAAAAAGTCAACATGGAATTAGTTATGATTTTGTTTGCCTTTTTGCTTGGGTACGGCTAAGTCAAAAAGGTGAGAGGGGTTACAAATAGTCATAACAAGTTCAGTTTGGGGTCTTTTTCAAATCTGTTTGATGCATCTTGTCTGTGACCATTGTGGCTATGCACTCAAAGTCAAAAAAGTGCAGAAAGGTGACAAATGAAGATTTTTCCTTCTTTCAAGACAATGTGTGATTTGGCACATTTTGCCTCAGTCTTTATCAAGAGCCTGTCTAACCCACTTTGAAGCTGTTGGAGACTGCAGTAGTGTTCCTTACATCAAGGCGAGTGCACAATGGTGCATTTCGAACCAACCCCCCCCCCCCCCTAATGTTCACTTTAATATCAATCAATCAATAGTTATTCAGTCACAGTTTAACTAACTCATTCACCCTCATCACTCACTCATCCATCCATCACAACAACACTGTTTGATGCACAAACTGCCTGCCTTCCGCACTGGGAAGCCGCTTCGCTTCGCAACAACAACACTGAAAACTCGCCGGGAAATACCCCCACCACACGTGTCACACGTGTGCTTGTTTCTTCCGACTAATATCAATTTTGGAGAAAAAAAAGGACAAAACTGGATGAAAAATTCTACGGCCCCAGCAATCTCATTACTCTGAAAGGGGAACCGGAAGTGGCTGGTCCTCAGGTTTCGAAGTTGACCGATATTCCCACTAAAGTGACCTAGATCCAAAGCCAGCCATCCATTAGAATGTAGGTCCGTGCTCCTACAGTCCAATGCCGCGAATTGTTGTTATGTACGGAATCCGGTAGTCTTTTTGTTGTTGTTAAATAATTATATTGCCAAACGTTATGACATTTTGGGATAATTGAACAAGTTTCAATACACATTGGCTGAGCACCTGTGTGCTCAAAGGAAATGTCGCTTGTTTTTATCAAAACTAATTTTCAATGGTCATTCGTGCAAACCGTCACACAAACATGCGTGCCTCTGTGCCTCTGTGAGTATGCGTGTGGCTGCTTTCATAGTTAGGGTGCAATCGTTTTAATCATTTACCCCACACCAAAAGTCCCCCCCACACACACACACACCCCGATACCTGTCAAATTCCCTCAGAATGCATGAACAATTCCGTTACCTCAGATCATCACCAGGAAAAATTCCTCCGCATCCAAAATATCAGGACTTTAGATATCAGATACCGACTTTATGTAATGCGCTTCAAAATCATATTCGCAAAGAGAGAGAGAGAGAGAGAGAGAGAGAGAGAGAGAGAGAGAGAGAGAGAGAGAGAGAGGGAGAGAGGGAGAGAGCTGGACACGAAGAAGGGAAGCTACAATCGCCCCAGGCCATATAGTTTCCTGAGCCTGGACCATTGAGACGGTTACCTCATAGATCTGTTCATTCTTCAGTTTGTCGGTGTCAAAAGTCCACACAACCGTTCTTTGTCCCGTTCCCGTACCAACCAAGGGCTGCTGCCACAACAATGGAACGCTGCGCAAACGGCCGTTCATGAGAGTGACTGCTGTAACAGCAAAACTAGTGTGAAACATAAGTAATCAATTTATCCACTTGACTATATTCACAACAGGGACCTATCACTCTGCTTTGCATGTTTTTATGCCTACGGATTTTCAAATACTCTGCAACACATGTAACCCAAATTCAACATGTGCCCGTACAATACCGCTTCTTTTATGAAAACATTGCTTCGGCCATGATGATTTTAGCGACAAGGTGGCCGCGTTTGAGTTTGAGCGAATTAATGTCCTCCTCAGTTGTTGGCGTGAAGGAGGGCTAGTTTGCTGTCAAAGCCCTCTTTAGAAAGTTCCTCCGCCACCGTGCTGGGGAGCTGCGCAGACCATTTGTCGAACCGAAAAGGATCTCCGCTGGATTCCATTCTAAGAGCTTGTGAAGAGCGCTGCTGCGACGCGGGCGCAGGTAAAAAGCCAAGTGAGCGGCCCACTGCTGGTCGGTCAAACATACCTGACATCAGCTCACAATTTAAGACACAAATGCACCATAAAAGCATGCAGACCGAGGGGTTGTGTGACTGGTGGTACCCACCAGCCACAGGCACAGTAAAAAGAGTTTAAATTATATTTATACTAAATAACACTTTAATCAACCAATTTTCTTGTTGGAATTGTAAATCGCTTTGAGCTGTAAATCATGACTTGCGTTATAGAAAAGTGCTTTCTTTTCTATTTTTCATTGTTAGGTGGATTTCAGCGTTTTAGTACAAGCAGTGGCTAGCAAAGACTCACTCAATTTGTGTGTGCGCTTGAAAGCGCGCGCGTGTTTGTGTGTGTCAATGTGTGTATGTGTGTATGTGTGTGTGTGAGTAAGTGTGTGTGTGTGTGTGTGTGTGTGTGTGTGTGTGTGTGATCAAAAGTTGACGAGGGCGGGCGGGGGAGGGGGGGGGGGTGGTTGGTGGGTTGGGATTGCGCCGGGGCACTAAGGACACTAATTGTTTGTAGTGCGATTCAGGCAAAACTACGGGACAGATGTTTATGTAACCTTGCAAACAAGTGTTCTGACCCCCACCCCTTCACCCGCATTCAAACACTTGGGTCAGTGCTCTTCCAACTGACCTGCTAGGCTCACAAATGATTTGTATCTTCACCTTTTTTCAGCCAAGATATGGGGTGGGGCGGGAAACATTTTTGAGTAAGAAAAAAGGAAACGCTTTAAAAAAAAATTGTTAAAGGTATTGTGAACAGTGAACTTATCTGTATTCAAATGTGGTTTAATTTGTGATGACATTTTGTGTTATAACGTTTTTACCACTAAATTAAAACAGTCTGGTTTTCTTCGCGTTTTCGATGTACACTCTTGATATATAAATACTGACACTCCTCTTACAAACTGTTTGATCCACCCTGGTGTGTGTGTGTGTGTGTGTGTGTGTGTGTGTGTGTGTGTGTGTGTTTGTGATTAGTGGGGTGGGCGGGTGGTGGAGGGGGGTGGTATTGGATCGGGGGGGGGGGGAGGGGTTGGCAGGGGGTATCGGTGCACTAAAGGCACCAAGTGTTTGGGTGTTTGTGTTTGTATTGCGATTCAGAGAAAACTACTATACAGATTTTTATGAAACTCTGCACACTTCTCCCTACCACCTGACCTACTGGGCTCCCAAATGAATGTTTTCATCAATTTTTGTCAGTCAAGATATGGGGGTGGGGGTGGTGCGGGGATAATTGTGGAGTAAGCAATAAGGAAACATGCACGTTATGGTTTTCTTAGGTATTGCAACGGTATATATAGTGAAGTTAGCTGTGTTCAAATTTGTTTATGATCTGTCGAGCCAATTTTGTGTTACAGCGTTTTTGAGTGATAATTGTTGTGTACGCTCTCGCCAATCCTGGATAATTTTCGGCATGCACATTGATAAGTACCGTATTATAATAAAGTGATACTCTCCATTATTTTAACTACACAAAGTAATGTTTTATTGATCTTTTCTAAAGATAAAAATGTCAGTTACGATGACGTTACGAATTACAGTGTTTTCTGTAAGGTCATATGTGTCCACCCGGTACCCCCCAAAACTGACAAAACTCTTATAAAAAAAATGAATAAGAAAACAACGTTTTTTGTCTGTCTGCAGTTGTGGACATATAGCTTAGAGAAACATGTGCTCAAAATGTGTAATGGATTTCACGTGCGATTTTTTTTTCTTGGGTTGAGGAGAGGGGGTGGGGTGGGTGGGGTGGGTGTATGCCCCTTGATCAGTCTCGGGCGCTCTGCGACCTCGATTTAAA
>NC_090253.1:51945201-51950701 GCF_037325665.1 Littorina saxatilis | reverse complement strand
CACACACACACACACATACACACACACACACACACACACACACACACACATGTGGTGAGGACATAATACAAGTAACAGATCAATATAAATATCTGGGCGTAATATTTCATAAAAATGGTAATTTTGATTTAACGCAAAATCATTTGAATAAGCAAGGTAACAAAGCAGCGTATTATCTTCGTAAAGCATTTATAAATGAAAATGTTCAGACAGAAACTATACTACATCTATTTGACATGTTAGTACATCCAATTTTAACATATGGAGCTGAGGTTTGGTTTCCATATAATTTTACTAACAAGAAAGATATCTCAAATCTTCATTCAGTTTTTGAGAATTGCTTATCAAATAAATGTCCAAGTGAATCTACACATGTAAAATTTTGTAGATTTATTTTAGGAGTACACAAGAAAGCAATGTGGCTTCCAGTTTTAGGAGAGTTGGGAAGATTTCCACTAAGTATAAAGATGATATCACAAGTCATAGGATTTTGGGGACATATCTTAGATTCAAATCAACAGTCTTTATTACATAATTTATACAGTTTGATGATATCTAGCTCTAAAACAAGTCCATGGTTGCAATTTATTAAACAATTATTATCACTTGTAGGATTTGAGCATGTTTGGAAAAACCAATTTACATTTAATGCTAATAAATTACAATTTGCTATACAACAAAAAATTATGAATGAATACGTTTTATTTTGGAAAAACAAAAAATCTGAAAAATGTTTAAGACTTGAGTTTTATTCACTAATTACAGAACGATACACAATACAAGCCTATTTAATTTATATTTGAAATATAAATCATAGAAAAGCTCTAGCAAAATTAAGAACAAGCACACATTCTTTAAAAATTGAGACTGGGCGTCATAGAGGAATATTGCGAGAGAATCGCCTCTGTAATACATGTAAAGTAATTGAAGATGAGCTACATTTTCTAGACAATTGCAAGAAATTTAACAATATTAGAAAAAAGTTAGTAGAAGAAGAAGTATCAAACTGTGACTTAAGGAAACCAAGCGATCTGTTATTTAAAAAAGACGAAAAAATTCAAAAATTGCTTGGAGCCTTTGTTTTTAATTGTTTCAATATTGAATGAAATAATTTGTACATTATTTATCCATTCATTTATTGTACAACTTGTGTCAATATCCTTAAGGGTTGATGACAATAAATTCTATTCTATTCTATTCTATTCTATTCTATTCTATTCTATTCACACACACACACACACACACATACATACATACACACATACACATACACACACACACACACACACACACAAACACACACACACACACACTCACTTGCAGTAAAGAAACAATGAAGAAATAAAATGGTGCAGAATAGTAAAAAAAAAAAAAAAAAATAAAAAAAAGAAGAAAAGCATAATATGAAGAACTTGACAAATTTGTTGGTTACACCTACAACCAGGGACCCATTGGCTGTGGGAGGTCATCTCTATGCTGAGGAAGGGCCGCGCAGAACACGACAAGAACACCAAAGAGCAACTCATGATGGAAGCTGTCGACACCGAGATTCTCAACAGCACGCCATCTCCGCGCACCTTCAACACGCACCTTCCGTTCTCCATGCTTCCGGTTCCGGAGATGAAAGCGAGGCGGCTGAAACTGGTGCACGTGTACCGGAACCCCAAGGACATCTGCGTGTCGCTGTACCACATGACAAAGTCATCGATGATGATGCAGGTGTCTTCGGGAGGAGCTGCCGACTCTTTCGCGAGCTTTTTCGAACACTTCTTTTTCAGTGACAAGGGTGAGTCTTAAATAGTCCAATCTCTGTTTCTGTACCTGCGTTGTTATCCTGCTCTGTCTGTTTGTGTGTGTCGCTGTTTTCCATGGGCGTCTGTGTCTGGTTGCCGTCTCTTTCTGATTCTTTCTCTGTCTTTGTTTGTCATGTAGCCTCTCCGTCTATTGGTGTCTGTCTCTGTTGATAGATATCTTACTCTCTAGGTTTGTCTCTTTCCATCGTCGTCGTCGTTCTCTCTCTGTCTGTCTGTCTCTCTCTCTCTCCCTCTCTCTCCCTCTCTCTCTCTCTCTCTCTCTCTCTCTCTCTCTCTCTCTCTCTCTCTCTCTCCCTCCCCTCCCCCCGTCGCCCTCTCATTCTTTGTCGGTGCCTTTTCACTTTCTTTCTTTCTTTCTGTATTTCTTTCTTTTTCTTTGTTTGTGTGTTTATTTGTTTCTTTCTTACTTTCTATCCTTCTTTCTATATTCTCTCTTTTTTTCTTTCTTTACTAACCCTTTCTTTATTAATGTCTTTCAGTCTCTGATAGGTTGATTAGTTTTCGTACCCTGATTTGCAGTTATGCTCGGACCATACTTCAGATACATGAGACAGATGCACGAGTTTCAGCAGCAACATCCCCAGATTCCCTTCATCAACATGGCTTACGAAGACGTGAAAAAGGTTTGCCTTTCCCTTTACTTTTTGAAAAGGCTTTCCTTTAGGAAATGATGCCAGTTTGCACAAACGAATCGCCTGTGCACACACGTGTGCCTGGTTCTGATGATTGGTATTAATGGAAGGGCGCTGGTTCTGTGCGACGCTTAGTTTTCGAGATAGGTGTGACTGACGAAGTTCAGTAAGTCACATTCCAAATAAGCACGACTATGTTGCAGGTGGAAGCCGCTGAGATTGCATTTCTTTGGGAGGTTTCCGCAAAAATAGATATTACACGATTTGCGCGAAACAGTTGTGAAGCAGACGATCTCTGAGATCTCTGTTCGTCTCGTGATAACGTTATTTTGTATGATAACGATTCACTTGCAAACTAAAGTATACAATTTGGTGTGTCAGTGGTAAATGTAAATATAAATGTGTAATTCAGACAAAGCAAATAAATAAACGTGTTTTTCTCGTGAAAATGTTGCGTTGTGCGGGTGTTTGGGTGGCCACGTGATGTACACAAAGCAAGGTGCGGGACGGACTCTGCTCTGTGCTGTAACACTGGCAAGTTCAAAACACGAGAAAAACGATTTCGTTATGCGGGCAGCCACGGGGGATGTATGTATTTTTCAAATGGTTGTACAATAAGTCTTGTATTTATCATCGTACTCAGGCCCTGTTCTTTTTTTCGTCAAACCTCAAACCGTTATTTCTTGTGAGCGACGCAGCATTATATGCTTGTTTCAGATTGAATGGAATGCAATCACCATTTTTGGTAGGATAGGATGCTGATGTAACACGACCTAAACTGTGTGACCCCATAGTGTCACCTTTAGCGAATCATGTTTGAGTTAAACAACGTCCATTCCTAACAGGACCCCGTTTATTATGTTATTCATAGATTTGGTTTATTATGTTATTCATAGATTTGGTTTATTATGTTATTCATAGATTTGGTTTATTATGTTATTCATAGATTTGGTTTATTATGTTATTCATAGATTTGGTTTATTATGTTATTCATAGATTTGGTTTATTTAGACGAATTGTTCAGCCGTTACCGCCTTAGAGGGCCCCAAAGGGTTTAAAGTCGTGATCGTAATTGGCGTTTTTTTACCTTTCTGTGACCGTGATTGCCGACATTTCCATTTCTGTGGTCGTGATGGGACTTTGCCCGTGATCCGTGATGACAAAACAATCAAGTCTCGTGATCGTGATCGTCATTTGTTTTCGTGATCGTGATGGGCATTATTGCAAAGCATTTTATTTTCAACGTACATTTTTCACAGCTGTATCACTCTATGAACCTCTATTCGTCAAGGTGTTTGTGATCGTGAAAACAAAAATCAAGGTAACTGTGATCGTGAAAGCTAAAATTTCCCTTCCTGTGATCGTGATGATACCCCCCTCCCCCCCCCCCCCCCTTTGGGGCCCTCGCCTTACGTTGTAATGCCCACGCAGGAACACCACTATAAGCTTCTAGCTTGTTGCTGTTACCTGTGTATTCTGTTTACATGTCATGATTGTAACTGTTGTTAAAATGGCTTATTTGAAACCAACAGGACCCAGTAGACAGTGTGAAGCAGCTGGCCAGCTTCCTGCGTCTGCCGGTCAGCAATGACCTGTGTGACCAGATAGCGGAGGAGTGCAGCTTTGACCGGATGAAGAAGATGGCGGCCGAGAAGGCCAGGGTGCAGTTCAACGCTGAGGGCAATAGCGAAGAGATGATAGAGCTGATGAAAACACAGATGCCTGTCATCTACCGGAAAGGTAGGAACGAGCTTACTAGCGCCAAAACCACATCATTAAAAAAAATAACAATACATTGTCATGCAAAAGAAATGAATTTTCATGAGGCCAAAAAAAAAAATAGGTCTGTTTACGGTAACCCGACCGACCCTAGTTTTTTCGCGCGACCCTGGACTTTTTTTTGGCATTTGGGAAAAAAATAAAATAAAAATAAAAATATCTTGTTTTTTTGGCAAAATAACGTAAAAATATGGTTTTTTTGGAAAAAAAAAAAAAAAAAAAAAAA
This sequence comes from Littorina saxatilis, assembly GCF_037325665.1. Lineage (NCBI taxonomy): Eukaryota > Metazoa > Mollusca > Gastropoda > Littorinimorpha > Littorinidae > Littorina > Littorina saxatilis. The sequence goes on along the minus strand of NC_090253.1, from coordinate 51,946,250 downwards.
AAAAATCCCGACCTACCGACCCTATTTTTTTGGCCTATGTTACCGTAAACAGACCTATTTTTTTTTTGGCCTAAGATAATTCCCATTTTCACGGACACTTACCTTTTGTGTGTGCAAAATTATAGTATGTTTGATTTTTGTTTCAGTTTTTGCTCTACTTATCCGTAAGGAAATGAGACCAAACTGAAAACTCAGAATCAATACAAAATAAAGGAGGATAGCGGTGCATGTTCGTTAAAGGCACAGTGCAGCTCACAGCCTTCGTTTTGCGTTTTTGTTGCAGCTGAGTGCATTTACAGTTCAAAAATCCTCCTATGGTAATAAAACAAACCCAAAACTACCCAACGACGACATCTGTGAAGCTCGACAGTTTCTTGTTCACGCGAGTGCATAAATTAACCTAGTTATTACGTGGTGTTTGGTCGGAGTTCGATTCAACTGAGTGATTTTACACAAACTCATGATGACGTCTGACATAGTTTGCTTAGTGACGTGTCTTTTTGTGCATGATGTGGTGATCTACCTGATCTAAATTTAGATCCAAAAATAGGCCAAGACCAGCCGGGTCCGAGTACGAAATTAATTCGTAAAAAAATCGCAGTTCTTGACTCTTTTGGGTGCAAGTCAATGAAACTTGGTAGTTCTTCTAATGGATAGCTGCCTGAGGTATGACTAAAAGCCCCAGGGGCTCCGTACACCTGGATTTGACAAGTTCAGTACCTTTAAGCTAGAAATGTGGTCGGGGTGGGGATGTATGTGAAGGGTGATGGGATGTACAGCCACACAGTGGGGTGGTGGGGGACAGAGGATGAGTGATGAGGGAAAGGGCGAATGGGGTGGATGTGTGTTCTTTAGAGAGAGAGAGAGAGAGAGAGAGAGAGAGAGAGAGAGAGAGAGAGAGAGAGAGTGTGTGTTTGTGTGTGTCCCTATCGCAGCATAAATAATAGGCAGTGCGTCGTCTGTGCCGCTGAAACTGCGCAGGTGTATTCTGCCAATAACGTTCTACTACAAATCAAGAACAAAGTAAAAAATAAAATAAAAAAAGAACA
>NC_090253.1:51935201-51940201 GCF_037325665.1 Littorina saxatilis | reverse complement strand
CACACAAACACCAACACAAACAAAAGCACGCAAAAAAACATCATTTTTTTCCTGAAACGATGTGTTAGACTGTTATTCGAGGCCCCACGCCGAGTCTCAGAGGGTATTAATTGATGCTCTCTGTCTCTCTCCCCCTCCCTCCCTCTCCCTCTCGCTCACTCTCTCTCTCTCTCTCTATCTCTCTCTCTCTCTCTCTCTCTCTCTCTCTCTCTCTCTCTCTCTCTCTCTCTCTCTCTCTCTCTCCCCCCTCCTTCCCTCTCTCTCTCTCTCTCTTTTTCTTTTTCTCTCTCTTTTTCTCTCTCGCTCTCACTCTCACTCACTTTCTTTTTTTCTCTCTCTCTCTCCCCCCCTCATTCCGTCTCTCTCCCCCCCCCCCCCCCCGTCCTTCCCTCTCTCCCTCTCCCTCTCTCTGTCTCTGTCTCTGTCTGTCTCTGTCTCTCTCTCTCTGAGTACCGGTAGGAGTTAACCGAGACGCCAAGATATGTGAAACTCTAGGGAGCATGGGACACACTCCAGTTTGACTCCCTTGGCCGTCAGTTCCTCCTCGAAGACGCATATGTCTGGGTCTCCCTCAAACTCTCCCCGAGGAAAGCAGCTTGGGTAGCGCATCTGCAGCGTTGTTTGTCCCGTTGGCAGTTTTTCCCTGTTTGCAGGAAGGAGGGGACAAATGAACAAATTTAGAAAGAGTTCCAGCGACAACATTGTTTGATTACTGATTCGTTGATTTGTTGGAAGGTGCTTAGAACTATGGTAGGATTTCCGCCATATAAATGGCCTTATATTATTTTCATAATCATTATTATTATTTAAGTTATTGAGACATCCCAGTGCACTAAGAAAATTCATTATTGAACGAAGTGCATAGCGCTGAGTTCAATAATTATTTTCGAGATTTGCCCTATAAATCCCTTAGTGCACTGGGATTGTTTCAATAACGATATTGTCAGTACCGCCAGAGAAAAAAGAAGATTCAAAACGCACATTTTGCAACGCGCATTTGGATAGGCGTAACTGTGTGGTCAGGTTTGTGTCAGTTCTACTTTTGTGTGGGCTGTCTCAAGTGTGTCGTGCTTTCGTCACACGCAAACTCTTGTTTTAATTTCTGTTGGTAAATTCCAGAGTAGCGTTAAGGTAAAAAGTGATGATCTTTCACAGAGACCTCATTTAAACTCGGAGAAAGGACTGTGCTCTTAGTTATTTGCGATTTGAAACCTTCATCGAGCTTCGACAGATTGACTGTGCAGAGTGTTGCCCCTTGAATTGACTCCAAGGCCACAGTTAGCACATTTTCAAAGTAAATGTGGTATGTTTCTCGTGTTGTATCTTCACTTATCGGGGAGACTGGTACTACATATGGATGGTAAGAATGCTCTGAACTCTACACGTATTATATCCCCATCGTTTGTTTGTTCACATTTGCCCAACATGTTAATTTGCTGCGGGGCTTATGTCGTCTGCTAGGCGGCTAGGGCAATCGAACCACTGAACTGCAGTCTCATTTCAAAAACAAAAATTGCTTGTCTGCACGCATGAGGCAGGCTGGTAATCAAACTAACTTTTGTTTTTAAATCACGTGAAATTCACGTGAAAATCACGTGAGTATACCAACGTTGTTCGAACACCAGAAAATCACAATAATACAACGTCGACTTACGTTGCTTTTTAAGGTGGAATCCACGTGAAATTTACGTTATGTACCAACGTGTAAAAAACAAAAAAACACAACTGTAACGCAACGTTGCTTTCACGTTGTGTTTTTTGGTTGGATCCACGTAAATTTCACGTAATCTTCGCAACATTTGTAAGACACCAAAATGCAACGTGAAATTCACGTAAAATTTACGTTGTATTACAACGTCGAAAGAACACCAAAATCTCACAATGACACAACGTTGGTTTTACGTAGCGTTTTTTGGTTGGCTCAACGTAAATTTCACGTAAAGTTCGCAACGTTGCTAATGACACGAAAAATTCACATTTTCGCAACGTCGTATTTACGTTGTGTGTTTGCTGGGAAGTTTTACACATGGGAAGAACGTTCTTAACCCTACACGTTTTCCATTCCGATTGTTGTTGCCTTGAAATAATAATTCGGAAACCATTCATTTACTGAACTGATGCAGTCGTATTTCAGTGTCTTTCTTTATTTTCTTTATTTGGTGTTTAACGTCGTTTTCAACCACGAAGGTTATATCGCGACGGGGAAAGGGGGGAGAGGGGATAGAGCCACTTGTCAATTGTTTCTTGTTCACAAAAGCACTAATCAAAAATTTGCTCCAGGGGCTTGCAACGTAGTACAATGTATTACCTTACTGGGAGAATGCAAGTTTCCAGTACAAAGGACTTAACATTTCTTACATACTGCTTGACTAAAATCTTTACAAACATTGACTATATTCTATACAAGAAACACTTAACAAGGGTAAAAGGAGAAACATAATCCGTTAGTCGCCTCTTACGACATGCTGGGGAGCATCGGGTAAATTCTTCCCCCTTACCCGCGGGGGGCGTATTTCAGTGTAGTCTACTATTTATAACAGAGTCGACTTTCAAATGCTAGTCTTGCTGGTACGTTATCGGAAAAACCACTTGTGTTTTCTGTTTGCCGCTGGGAATGTTATACTAACTCATCATTTGGTAATGTGGTTAATAAGCTACATGCCACTAACACGGCATATGAGAAGAATCTTTGCAAGTCAAAACGAGAAGAGACCATTGTGGAAGAGACACATCCACTTCTATTTTTAGATCAGTGGGATTCACTGTGGCACAGGCGCCTGCGATCTGTCAGAAAAAAACACTTCTGCTTTGAGCCGCAGGAAATGTATGGTTATTTTGTTGTAAAGTGGAGAATATAAGCTACATGTCATTAATTAATTCTGAGGATGAGAGTACAGTCTCGCTTTGGCAAAGGGCGTAAGAATACGCTCTGTGGTACATATTTAAGCGCATCGCCATTAGCCAATCAACTGGTTCACATCAGTCATTTGACACCAGTGCTTACTAACAATTATTATTATTATTATTATTATTATTATTATCATTACAAAATGACACGCAGGTATAAGGATAATCTATCCACTTTGACCTAGCTGTCCTGCACTGACAGCAAGAGCCAGCCAGCCATCTCCTACCAAACGCCCTCTCTTACATGACTATATTAACCTATAAAACCAGAGAGAAAAAAACACATTAAAATTACCTATACATACATTTGATCGTCCGCTACTGACCCCACCAACAACGATACTAACAAAGGAACATGAAAACTCACTTCTGGAAAATGACGTCAAACAGGGTCACATTGTTCATATGAGCGGGGCAAGGGCGGTAACTGCAGACCCGATACAAACTGAAAAGGTCAGGCTGGGGTGTCCTTGTCAAGGCTAACTCCAGCAAACCGGAAGTCCGGAAGATGTCAGCTACTTCCGCCACGTCGCCTTGTTTTCGTTGTATCAATGGGCAGGTGTCCATAATCAGGCGGCGAAGGCTGCAATGTTTAAAGACAAGTATGAGTTAAATATATAGGTATCAACAAAACAGGGAGTAACCTTTTAAGTCAGTCAGTCAGTCAGTCAGACAATTAGCAGTAAGCCAGTCAGCCAACATGTCGGTCAGTCAGTTAGTCAGTAAATGGGTATGTTACTATGTTAAGTAAGTAAGTAAGTGGGTAATAAGGTAGGTAAGTAGGTAGGTAGGTATAGGTAGGTAGGTAAGTAGGTAGGTAGGTATAGGTAGGTAGGTAAGTAGATAGGTGGGTCGATGGGTCGGTTCGTCGGTAGGTGAGTGAGTGAGTGAGTAAGCAAGAAAGCAAGCAAGAAAGCAAGTAAAAAAGTAAGTAAGTAAGGTTTGAATGAACAACAGAACCCACAAAGGAACTGTCTTTATTTGTAACCGGGCAACTAACCCACTTCTCTGTCTCTGTCTCTGTCTTTCGATCCCTTCGCTCTCCATCCCCGCTCTGTATCCCTCAATCTCCCTTTATATCTACCCCCACCCTCCACCCCCACCACCCCCAACCCTTACCTCTATTACTCCCCATATTTGTCCCAACTCACCTTGTCTGTCTCTTGACGATGGCTCGCACGGTGGTCAGGGTGAGGTCACTGCAGTTCCTGGACAGAACCAACGTGTGGAGATGGCGGAGCTTGAAAAAGGCCAGCGCTTGCAGGTTCTCATCCCTCAGACGACACAGCTCTTTGGTGCGCAACAGGGGCGGTCTGCTTCGAGCCATCCCGCACACGTCCATCAGGTTGAGGTGTGTCAAGCCTTGTACGAGCTCCGTGACGGCTTGCAAGAAGGCGAAAGTGGGCGGGATGCGAGAGCAAGACAGGTCGAGGCTTCTCAGGGCAGGGAGGTTGACCAAGACCTTGTAGACGTCACGCGTGTTGAAAGGGCGACAACTGGGGTATGTCCTGGCTCCCCTGATGATGAGCGGCACGGCGAAACTGGTGGCGCAGCGGTTAGAGGCTGTGAGGATCTTCCAGGCCGAGCGGGGGAGAGGCGGGGTGTGTGGGGGGCCGATGCTCAGCGCCATGTTGAAGTCCCTCTCCACCACCCCCTTGCAGTGTGTGTTGACGGCACGGAGTCGGAACTTGTCCACCACGCTCAGGAAAGGAAGCACGTGCTGCCAGATCACGTGACACCAAGGGAGCGACCGGAACGGGTTTAGGGTTTGAGGTTTCCGATTCACTTTCTGTTCTTTGGGCGCAGTGTCAGGAGTTCTCCTTGTATGGGTCCATGTTTGTGATCTGAGGTCATAGTTATCTCGTTTCTGGTTCCGAGCTTGGAGCCTAGTTTGCATTCGATTTTCTGCTTTGAATTTATTGTTAGAGTGTTCCTGTCTTACGGCTTTGGAGTTCGTGCAAGAGCTTTTTTGTTGTTGTTGGTTCCTGGCTTTCGATTTGGCGTCAGGCATTTTCCTAGTCTGGCTTCTGACTTTAGACTTAGAGTGAGAAATATTCTTCTTTTGGCTCCTGGCTTTCGATCTAATGTCCGCG
>NC_090253.1:51920201-51930201 GCF_037325665.1 Littorina saxatilis | reverse complement strand
TTTTTAAGAAAGGCGATAGGAGTGCTTGTTCCAACTACCGTCCAATCTCTTTGCTGAGTTGTATTGGGAAGGTGCTTGAAAAATGTATACAAATCCGTGTGTTTGGTTATTTGAAAAATTATGATTTGATTACACACTGCCAATCTGGTTTTATTGCTGGTGATTCGACTGTTTATCAACTATTGAGTATATATGATGATTTTTGTGTTGCACTTGATAAAAACATTATGTCACAGGCAATATTTTTTGATGTATCCAAAGCTTTTGATAAAGTCTGGCATCGCGGTCTGCTCCACAAGCTTGAGGCGATAGGTATAAGAGGTCCCTTGCTTGTTTGGTTTGAACATTACTTGAGCGATCGCAGACAAGCAGTAGTATTGAAAGGAACCAAATCAAGTTATGCTACCCCTTCTGCTGGTGTCCCTCAGGGTTCTGTCTTAGGACCTCTTTTATTTCTCATTTATATTAACGATATTGGTGTTGGTCTTGAATCAGTGTTGAAACTCTTTGCAGACGATACGAGTATGTACTTAAGTTTAGATAACGATGATGTACGAGCAGAGATTTTGAATTCTGATTTGGATAAAATTCGCACATGGGCTTCTAAATGGAAAGTCACTTTTAATTGTCAAAAGACAGAATTGTTGGACATTTGTAGGCAACAAAATGTTTTACTTCCACCATTGTATTTCGAAGATGCACACTTAGTTGATGTTGAAAATCACAAGCACCTTGGCGTCATTCTACAAGGTAATTGTAAATGGGATTCCCACATAAAAAGTCTAATTGCTAAATGTAGAAAGTCAATTGCGTGTTTTGGTTTATTCAAGCATCGTTTAAACAGAAAATCACTTGAAGTTATATATAAATCCTTTATGTTACCATTGTTTGATTATGCGGACGTTATCTGGGATAACTGTACACAGTGTTTGGCAGACGAGTTGGAGACATTGCATCTCGATGCAATCCGAATCATTGTAGGTGCAGTACGTGGCACAAGCCACCAAAAACTGTATAACGAATCGGGTTTTGTGCCCCTGAAAGAAAGGCGACGTCGTCATAAACTTTTGCTGTATTATAAAATTGTAAATCGTTTAACCCCAGAATATTTATATTCCAAACTGCCGGTCCTGGTTTCCGATGTAAATCCTTACCACAGACGACGCCCTCTTGAACGTAAGTTTCCATTGTGCAGAAGTGAGTTATATAAATCTTCATTTTTCCTTCAACGACAGCTTTGTGGAATAATCTTCCAGAAAATATACAACAAACGCAGTCAGTTGGTGAATTTAAAAGGTATTTGACCGATGGAGATGTTGTTGTTCCACCGTATTATTATCTAGGCAACCGCCAGGGACAGGTACTTCACAGCAGGTTGAGATTAAACATGAGCGATTTGCAACAAGACTTAGTTAACCGACACCTCTCTGATAATTTAGAATGTACGTGTGGAGCATGCCCGGAAGATTCTGAACATTTCTTATTACACTGTCCAAAATTTAAAGAACATAGAACCATTTTATTCAATAGTCTGCCAACACACGTTCTGGACTGCAAAACACTCTTGTTTGGAAATACTGATTTAACTATATCTTTGAACACGAAAATATTCTCTGTTGTACAAGACTATGTTATGTTAACTAATCGCTTCGGCTGATATTATATTAACTGTGCAATTGATGTAGCCAGGCATTCTCTCCCTCCCTCTCTCTCTCTCTCTCTCTCTCTCTCTCTCTCTCTCTCTCTCTCTCTCTCTCTCTCTCTCTCTCTCTCTCTCTCTCTCTCTCTCTCTCTCTCTCTCTCTTTACCCTATTTGTATAAAATATAATTAAAGATTATCAAGATAAGTGTTGAAGCTATCACTTGTTCGCCATGTTTTGCTATCTGAATGTGTATTGATTATAAGTTCAAGAACGTGTCCATAAGCAATCTGCTTGTTAACGTTCTCAATGTTGTTATTGTTTGAAACGTGTGTATGTGAATTTGAATAAACACGCTTAAACCAAGAAAGATAACAGCAAACACTTAGACAGCAAAAGAAGTGGCGAAATCCCTGTCAAACGCTTACACATACACACACACACACACACAAAACACCCATCCACACACACATACACATACACACATACATACACACACAGAGCCACGTATTCTAACAAGTTCAAACAAGCAAAATGGCTGAGAATGAGACAATCCTCAGTCTTGCTCAAGAAGGGAAGTAACTATTCGAGTGTACATGTATACTTACTTTTAGAAGTTGTCTCCCTTTTGTAAATCAATTCTCTCTCTCTCTCTCTCTCTCTCTCTCTCTCTCTCTCTCTCTCTCTCTCTCTCTCTCTCTCTCTCTCTCTCTCTCTCTCTCTCTCTCTCTCTCTCTTTCTTTCGTCACCCTAGCTCTCTGCATTTAATTGCACACCTTATTAGCACACTGCGCAGAAATTCGGACCGCTTATTCCACGGACAATGGGCCCAAACCGTGTTACATTTGGTCAAGTTTTCACTTAAAGTGTTATCATTGGCAGGGAATCGAGACGTGGGTGGTGGTCTATGTGTGTGTGTGTGTGTGTGTGTGTGTGTGTGTGTGTGTGTGTGTGTGAGTGTGTGTGTGTGTGTGTGTGTGTGCGTGCGAGACGAGGGTTGTGGTGTGTGTGTGTGTGTGTGTGTGTGTGTGTGTGTGTGTGTGTGTGTGCGTGTGTGTGTGTGTGTGTGTGTGTGTGTAGAACGGTTCAGTGACAACTACTGGACCGATCTTCATGAACATTTACATGAGAGATCCTGAAAATGGTAACCTCCGATTTATTTCAATGTTTTTGATAAATGTCTTTGATGACGTCATATCCGGCTTTTTGTGAATGTTCAGGCGGCACTGTCACACACTCATGTTTCGATTAAAATGATTGAAAGAGTATGTGGTCTTGGTGAAAAAAGCAGTGCGTTCAGTTTCATTCTGTGAGTTCGACATCTTGATTAAATGTTATTTCGCCTTACGCGACTTGTTCCTTTTTACATTTAGTCAAGTTTTGACTAAATGTTTTAACGTAGAGGGGGGAATCGAGACGAGGGTCGTGGTGTATGTGAGTGCGTGCGTGCGTGCGTGCGTGTGTGTGTGTGTGTGTGTCTGTGTGTGTGTGTAGAGCGATTCAGACTAAACTACTGGACCGATCTTTATGAAATTTGACATGAGAGTTCCTGGGTATAAAATCCCCGAAAGTTTTTTTCATTTTTTTGATAAATGTCTTTGATGACGTCATATCCGGCTTTTCGTGAAAGTTGAGGCGGCACTGTCACGCCCTCATTTTTCAACCAAATTGGTTGAAATTATGGTCAAGTAATCTTCGACGAAGCCCGCACTTCGGTATTGCATTTCAGCTTGGTGGCTTAAAAATTAATTAATGACTTTGGTCATTAAAAATCTGAAAATTGTAAAAAAAAATAAAAATTTATAAAACGATCCAAATTTACGTTCATCTTACTCTCCATCATTTTCTGATTCCAAAAACATATAAATATGTTATATTTGGATTAAAAACAAGCTCTGAAAATTAAATATATAAAAATTATTATCAAAATTGAATTGTCGAAATCAATTTAAAAACACTTTCATCTTATTCCTTGTCGGTTCCTGATTCCAAAAACATATAGATATGATATGTTTGGATTAAAAACACGCTCAGAAAGTTAAAACAAAGAGAGGTACAGTAAAGCGTGCTATCCTTCTTAGCGCAACTACTACCCCGCTCTTCTTGTCAATTTCACTGCCTTTGCCATGAGCGGTGGACTGACGATGCTACGAGTATACGGTCTTGCTGAAAAAATGGCATTGCGTTCAGTTTCATTCTGTGAGTTCGACAGCTACTTGACTAAATGTTGTATTTTCGCCTTACGCGACTTGTTACATTTAGTCAAGTTTTGACTAAATGTTTTAACATAGAGGGGGGAATCGAGACGAGGGTCATGGTGTATGTGTGTGTGTGTGCATGTGTGTGTGTGTGTGTGTGTGTGTGTGTGTGTGTGTGTGTGTGTGTGTCTGTGTGTGTGTGTGTGTGTGTCTGTGTGTCAGTCTGTGTGTCTGTGCGTGCGTGTGTGTAGAGCGATTCAGAGTAAACTACTGGACCGATCTTTATGAAAGTTTACATGAGAGTTCCTAGGTATGATATCCCCGGGTTTGTTTTTTTCATTTTTGGATAAACGTCTTTGATGACGTCATATCCGGCATTTTGTAAAAGTTGAGGCGGCACTGTCACACCTTCATTTTTCAATCAAATTGATTGAAATTTTGGCCAAGCAATCTTCGACAAAGGCCGGACTTCGGTATTGCATTTCATCATGGAGGCCTAAAACTTAATACAATTATTTATTTATAAAACGATCCAAAATTACTTTTATTTTATTCTTCATCATGTTCTGATTCCAAATAACATATAAATATGTTATATTTGGATTAAAAACAAGCTCTGAAAATTAAAAATATAAAAATTATGGTTAAAATTAAATTTCCAAACTCGTTTTAAAAACAATTTCATCTTATTCCTTGTCGGTTCCTGGTTCCAAAAACATATATATATATATGATATGTTTGGATTAAAAACACGCTCAGAAAGTTAAAACGAAGAAAGGTACAGTAAAGCGTGCTATGCAGCACAGCGCAACCGCTACCGCGCTAAACAGGCTCGTCACTTTCACTGCCTTTTGCACTAGCGGCGGACTACAGTCATTGTGAAAAAAATGCAGTGCGTTCAGTTTTATTCTGTGAGTTCCACAGCTTGACTAAATGTAGTAATTTTGCTTTACGCGACTTGTTTTGTTTTTTTAACAGGCGGGGAGCATCCTTCTTCATAGGTCTTTTTACATTTTGTCAAGTTTTGACTAAATGTTTTAACATAGAGGGGGGAATCGAGACGAAGGTCGTGGTGTGTGTGTGTGTGTGTGTGTGTGTGTGTGTGTGTGTGTGTGTGTGTGTGTGTGTGTGTGTGTGTGTGTGTGTGTGTGTGTCTGTGTGTGTGTGTGTGTATGTGTGTCCGTGTAGAGCGATTCAGAGTAAACTACTGGACCGATCTTTATAACAATTTTCATGAGAGTTCCTGGGTATGATATCCCCAGACTTATTTTGCATTTTTTCGATAAATGTCTTTGATGTCGTCATATCCAGCATTTTGTAAAAGTTGAGGCGGCACTGTCACACCCTCATTTTTCAATCAAATTAATTGAGAGTTTGGCCAAGCAATCTTCGACGAAGGCTGGACTTTGGTATTGCATTTCAGCTTGGAGGCTTAAACATTAATTAATGACTTTGGTCATTAAGAGTCCGAAAATTGTAATTAAAATTATTTTTTTATAAAACGATCCAAAATTACATTTATTGTATTCTTCATCATTTTCTGATTCCAAAAACATATAAATATGTTATATTCGGATTAAAAACAAGCCCTGAAAATTAAAAATATAAAAATTATGATTAAAGGCAGAGTAAGCCTCCCGTAAACCATCACAGATACGGTCAGGCTTTTACACACAGTACAAACACCATTTCATTTAAACACTCACCAATTGAGAACATCCTAGGTGCCCTCCGTAAAGAGCGAACAATTTTCAAAGAATTTATTTTTGCGTGGTTTATCTTACCCCTGAGCCATCGTGAACCCGTGTGATCCAGTTTTCCCTTTTCACAATGCAGTCGTCATAGTTAGTCATTTGAATGCGACTCGACGTGAGCTTATCTACAATAGCACGTTTTTTTTATGCACGAAACAACGGCTGTGGTTCACAAGAACTCTAGCGATGACTTTTGACTGTTAAGAGGAACGGCGATTTGCACTGATAAACCGGCCGTCGTCTGCTACGACCCTTGCGTGACCCTGCTTCCGGGCTTTTCTTTTTTTAAACTTTCACAACTTCGAATTGTTCTGATCTTGTCTTGATGAAAAACGAATTCTTTTATGATTAAAGAATGTTTGTGTAACAAGCTGTCAATTTATTAGTTTAGATTTTAAAAGTTAGGTCTAGCGCAAAAACGAGGCGCCGTTGTTGTTAACGGAACAAGTCTACGAAAATAAATTCTTTGAAAATGTCTCACGCTCGACAGAAAGCAGCCAGGATGTTCCCGTTCGGTGAGCGTTCAAATGGAAGTATGCTTGTACTGTATTTAGACGCTCGGGGAGCTCTGTGATGGTTTACGGGAGGCTTACTTTGCCTTTAATATAAAATTTCCGACATCGATTTTGAGAAATAAAAAAAAAACCGTGTATGGTTCGGCGGGAAAAAATAGGGTCGGTCGGGTTAAACATATAATGTTTGTTTGGCCTTGTCAATGTGTAGGCAGAAACATTAACACTCGAGTAAGACGTATTCAGCGAGACTGAGTCCTGGCTGTTCAAAACTGGTCGACCGAGACAATGCTGTCTCGGTGTCATGTACATAGGGTATCTAAACTGGTTATCATTATGTCTAAGCTTTATATCCAATGACACATCGCACATCTGCTCAATTAATGTTGGATTCAGGACAAAAAAGTAACAAATCAAATGAAACCACTTGTGTGTATTTTATTGCAATTTCAATTTCAAACAACATTTTGGATAACATTTTAATCAAACATATTGTAAGCATGCAAACTAAAATACAATCTCTTATTCCGCACGAGGTTAAATAGTGCTTGACTTAAAGGCATAGAAAGCTGATGAATATACACGCTAATTGCTTTACCCAGAGCTGGAGACAGACTAAATTAAGTTCCCTGCAAAATATTGTGGTCTAGGAGCCCTTAAATGTTGAGATATTTGAATTTTTATTTTGATCTAGATGGTCCTATTTATAGATTTGGCAACACATGTAACGTTGATGCAAGGGAGCTAACACCGCGGCTTTGTTGACATCCTCACTTTTTCAGAGGCTAGAACAAGCTGTAATGCATGTATTATGGTCCGCGCATGGTGACATATCGTCATTATATGGTCTTATGGTGCGTTTGACATCGATTGTGGGCAAACTACACTTTGTAAACACGGGAGTGCGTTAGTATGCCTTTAAGTGTCTATCAATGGGATGGGAACATGAGGTCGCGGCAGTGCCGCCTCAACATTTCTTTAAAAGCCATGTCGTCATAAAAGACATTTTTCACACAACAAGATATAATGTCTGTGGGTTACCATTAGGGGGAATTCACTTGTTAAGTTTTATGAAGATAATATTATGTCCAGTATTTTTTTTCTCAGGGAATCGTAAGCGGACCTTTTTTCGAATGGAGTATTGTAATGTGATAAAAGGCAATTAATTAGGTCTTCATAATGACTACTTACTTTCATAATTAGCCCTTCCCTCGGCCAAGCCTCACGAACTATAATACCGGGTCGCCAGGTAATCACGTGAAGTGCACCGGACACCCGTCGTTTGCACTTGTGAAATATGCATTGGAAAGGAAGATACTATATTTTTTTTTAAAGTGAAAAAGATAGCAGTGAGGTCTTAGCCGAGGAGTGTAACTCCGTTGTCCAGTCTAGAGACATAGTGCTTGCTGCCGCGCGAGCCGATACAATGTTCTCTCTTTATCTTTACTGCGCTGGCCGCAAAACCCCTCCGCGTGGAGGTGTTTCCAGACACATCGTACGTTGGGTGTGACTGTCAGAAATCATTATGAAGAAATAATAGAAATAATAAGCATCCAAACAGCAAAAGTCATTCCACTGGCAAAATTATTGTGGTCTAGTTGTCTTGACTTCATTTTTAGATGAATTCAGAGCATACAATGCACAGATTTCCCCCGATATCGGAGTATGGCTACCATAACGGCGGGGTGAAACCGGTCAAACACGTACAACACGATTTGTGTAAAGCAACAACACGAGTGAACGTGGGAGTTTCAGCTCACGAAAAAAAGAAATATACAGTTTTTGAAAAAAAAAGGGTAACATTCAAGTATCAGAGGGTCTCAAATTAGCGATACAATAAGCTGTGATTATAATGTGACGTTGCATGGAACGTTCGTGTCGTCTGGTAGCGACGAGCCTACGACGTAGACCTGAAGGCAATGCGCACATGTGCTTTGTAGCCGTCTGTCATACTGCCTTCGATGCTCAGTCTGGCCGTCTCATTCCTGCAAAGCAATATGCTGTATATATCAGAACCACGAACACATAATCAATGTTTGACGAAAGGTGTTGCAAAACGAAATATGAAATGACGTTTTTAATTATGACATATGTTTCTGGTGGAGTTTTTCAAGGCTCGCTTTTTCTTCTGTGATCGCTTAATTGCCTTCGACTAAGCGACTACACTATTTGTGCTCCTCTCTCTGACATGTACTGAAGTGAAAACACTTTGCAACAATTAAAAAGTACGCACATAAAATTGTGTTAAGTGATTCGCGAGGAAAAGCCAATAAACAGAGAGAGAGAGAGAGAGAGAGAGAGAGAGAGAGAGAGAGAGAGAGAGAGAGAGAGAGAGAGAGAGAGAGAGAGAGAGAGAGAGAGAGAGAGAGAGAGAGAGAGAGAGAAAGAGAGAGAGAGACAGACAGACAGACAGACAGACAGACAGACAGATAGACAGGCAGGCAGACATACAGACAGACAGACAGACAGACAGATAGACAGATCAAATCAAATCAAATCAATTTTTTTTTATTTTACGAGGGTTGTGGCAAAAGCAATATAAACGAGATTCTTTTCAACCAGCCCTCGCCCAGAGAGGGACTACTCTAATCTTATATACATAATAATATACAAACGTAAAACAATACAAAAGATAAACATAAAAGTAAAAAATAAGAAATAAAAAGGCAAAAAAACTATTCACAGGACTATATACACGTTGCAGGCTATACACAAATTCCTACGTTATGATCAAAATTGGGAATTACCAGAACATGTTGAATGAAACACTGATGCTCTATGGACAGATATGATCAATATGAAAATAATCAGAACGAAGTCTTCCATCACTGTGACTTTTCGTAATTTGACATTAAATGTAATGAGAGGTGTTTTTTGAAAATATTGAGACTCGTTGGGACTCGAACTGATTCCGGGAGAGAATTCCACAAAACGCTGCCAGAATAAGCTAAACTTGATTTAAAGAGATCTATCCGTGGAATGGGGACATTGACTTTTCGGTTTGGTTTGGCTTTACATTTTGTGATGAAAGCACGTGGTGCATGGCCGGAAATCATTTTGTGAAGGAGCACGCCTTTATTTGACAGACAGAGACATAGAAAGACAGAGACAAAGAGACAGACGGAAAGATATGTGGTTAGGAAGACAGATATAAGTCCTTGAATCCCTTACTCGACATGAATTGGCTGGATGGTCCTCCCGTATTCTTTGGACTGGAAGTCGCTGAGAACACCGTCAACGTCTCCGTTGTACATCTTGTAGAACCAGTTGTCTCTCTCGGCATAGTCTTTCTTGGACGCGGCCGGGGTCAAACCCACAGCCAGCTTGTTCTTGTAGAAGATGAGGCTGAAGGGGACGGACCACATCACCACCAGGCGGCGCTGCAGAGGCTCGATCAGCCATGACACCACGCCGCTTGACCCGCCGAAAATGCGGTAAGAACAGCGCGACATCTGCTTGTGCAAAACAAGGTCTAGTTTTACTTTGAGTTATTATGTGCGACTGAATGTTTTAGGGTTTGCTGTGACTTGGAATCGGTAAAGGGAGGAGCGCAAATTAATACACTTAAAGAAAAAAGACAATTGTTGAAATAGAGAATACTATACATGGCTTGCTGTTGTCGTACCAGATTGACACGCGTTTTTTCTTTTTTTTAAATTGAACTGCGAGCAAAAGCAAGCTGTTCACTATTTGAAAAAGCAACGAGTAAAAAAAATACCATTTGAAGCTTTGCATTCCAATACATAGAAACTATGTTTCATGGACTTGCGTTCTCCTGCCTTTACACAGCACCCAAAGACCAAGTGCGCACACACATGCACACACACACACACACACACACACACACACACACACACACACACACACACACACACAGACGACCACACACACGAACA
>NC_090253.1:51907701-51910201 GCF_037325665.1 Littorina saxatilis | reverse complement strand
GTGTGTGTGTGTGTGTGTGTGTATGTGCGTGTGTGTGTGTGTGTGTGTGTATGTGTGTGTGTGTGTGTGTGTGTGTGTGTGTGTGAGTGTGTGTGTGTGTGTGTGTGTGTGTATTTGTGTGTGTGTGTCTGTGTTTGTCTGTAGGCCTATATGTGTAAATGCGTGCGTGCGTTCGTGTGTGGGGGGTGTGCGTGTATGTGTGTGTGTGTGTGTGTGTCTGTCTGTGTCTGTGTTTGTGTGTGTGTGTGTCTGTGTGTGTGTGTGTGTCTGTGTGTGTCTGTGTGTGTGTCTGTGTGTGTGTGTATATCTGTCTGTCTGTCTGTGTGTGTGGGCGTTTATATTTCAAATGCACAGTATCGCACAGGAGGGCATTTCATGGTGGGTTTTCTGGGATCTTGTTGAGGTCAGGTAAAACTTTGCTACATCCTCAAAAATAACGTTTTTAATCAAAGATTGTTGCTATAGAAACGCTCCGACACAAACATATGGATGGTGAAGGTGAAAGTTGGAAGTGGCTTATTAGCGCAGGAGTTATTCTCTACAATCACGGGGAAAAGAATATAGTCGGCCTTTTTTGTTTTTTTACACATTATAAATAATACGCCTGATTTTGCCAACCATATCCTTCAATGAAAGGTCAAACGCTGAACGTTCAGCGGGTTATAACCGCAGTCGTTACACTCTTACAATCATCGGACCCTTTCTACGTGTCATAAATAAAAGTCCCCATTTGTCGGAAGGATACTTTTGGGAAAACATACAACTAAGGCCAGTTTTCATCGAGCTTAATTGTAGGGGTAAAAAAGTCACAAGGGGACCGTCATAATCTTTCGTCTTTCAATATGACGTCTGCATGTTCATGACTTAATTAATATGAGTTGCCTTATTTATTAGTGGGCGAAAAAGAGCTTTGAAGTCGAAGGTTTGAAGCATACTTTCAATTTGACGAATTTCTTTATTTCGAGCATATTTTCAACATCAAACACAATAAAACTATGTGCATTTGGAATCAGAACATTACAAGGTTGAGAGGAATGTTGATTGTATGAGTCTTGTTCCAAAAATAAAGAAAGTGGCTAATTAATGGTTTTCTGAAATGTAAGCAAATGTTCAAACACAATAAAACTAGTTATTACCAATTCAGTGCCCCATATGGCTTTTTGACCAATCAGGACGGATTCCAGGTGACCCTCTAAATGTTATAAGGTTCAGGCAGGGACCCTTTTTGTTTATCACGCTAAAAATGAACAAGACAAAGTAAAAATGTAATTCAACAATATCAGCGTGATTTATTCTAAAGAATGACACTTCAAATGCTGTCAGGTAATACTCTCTTTATCTAAAAAATACCGAAAAGCGAGTTTTGTCGGTGGGTGCGTAACGGAACAGCAAGGCACCGCCCATCGTCTGAGTGTGCAATGCCGACCGCTCACTTGAAATCTAAATGATCAAAGTTCGGAAAAATCAAGTGAAATTGCGCCACTCGTTTTACATCAAATGTATCTTTACGTCATTTCCCATCCGTCTGGAGTCGGTTCTAAATCTGTCGCTCTCTGTTCAACGAGAAAAAGCGAAGCAACCGAAACGCATGTTCAACATGGTTTATCTTGTGAGATTGTTGTGTGTCAAAGGCATTTGACCTGTGAATATTCATCACTTCAGGTGTGTTACTCTGATTGGCTGACTCAGGTCACGAGATATCTTTGACTGACAGGCATAATCAGGTAGAAGCGCTCAAGTTCCCATTGCGGCTGTTCTGTCAAATTCGCGGGGTTGCTTCGAAATTTCTTTTGGTCGAATTAAACGGTAATAAAACCGTTATTTCTAATATGCTGACTGTTAGCAAATGATAACAGACCTGTCTCACAAACGATATCAGCATTCGCCTAAAAGGCTCATGCTTGATATCTTTTTTCTCGACATGTCTTGTTATCATTTGCTAACAGTCAGCATATTAGAAATAACTCATAATATCTCCAGATACAGGAGGTTAACACATTTTGGCTGATTCAAAATAGGACGGTTTCCGTTTTTTCAAACAAAATACCTGAATGAATAACTGATTTTATTGTTTACTGCTGTTTGCTGCTTGTTCAGTGGGGTTAGTACGTTTTATGTCCAACAATTCAGTTTGTGTGTCATTAAATCTAAATTTCGACAGTGAGACATTCGCTTGCGGCTTCGTGGCAGGCGGAAGACAAAAATCAGCCAGATAAGTTTTCGTTTTTAATTGTTTGTCTGTGCACTTAAAAGACCGTTGGGTCGATATATTTGTGAATGTATTGTTTTGTCAATAACAAACGTTCCAACAACCTACCTTTCTTGGTTTTGTTATTCCAAATGTCCACTGTTATGCCAAATCGCTCATTTCTGACTGTCTCCTACCAACAAAACTATGCATACGTGAACATTCGCCACGAAGCGGCTTTTGTAATTTTCTGTTATTTAGTTGGCTCGTTTGTTTGATGAGTGTGCGCTGTATAAGCGATATAGGCATAAA